>NC_137619.1:4419594-4449594 GCF_963280865.1 Gymnoscopelus braueri | reverse complement strand
TTGAGGGCTCACTCTCTCTAGGAGAAAATGAATGTGCTGAACTCAGAACTCAAGGTAGTAGCCTACATGTTTACTTACAGTAGCATAAACAGACACATTTAGTTGTCAAGCTTTTTCATGGCAAGGACCCCCAAATTGGTATGTATGTATGTTTTGAGCCAGGGACCCCCAGAAGAGAAGATTTTTGTTAAATACTTTTGAAGAAAAAAATCAGATGTGACACAAAGTGAGCTTGTAGATCTGCTATCTTTTTTTATAGTGTAAAATATGGTTGAAGTGGTTTAAATGATTCTGACGCTTTTAACTCATTTTGCCAGGGACTCCCTGGAACCACCCCAAGGACCCCTGGGGGTCCCCAGACCCCACTTTGATGAGAACCACTCGTTTAAAGGTTTGGGCAGCCAGACAGATGGTAGCAGCAGTTCAACCCAACCTCGCCACCTACTGGGGAGTGCCGGGTACTGCCAGGTCCCTCCCTCTCCTGTGGTACACCACCACTGGTTCTCGCACGAGTACAAATGGAACCAAATGGATCCTTAGGGGTCCATTTGGTTCCACTTGTTACACTCTGAGAGTAACAACCCTGTAAGGGTCCATTTGGCTCCATTTGGCTCCATTTTGCTCCATTTTGCTCTTTTCTCCCTCTACACCAAAGCTCTTTGCCAAAAATACAAGCTTTGCCAAAAATAGATCTGCTATTTTTGTCTAAAGTTCTCCTCAGAAAAGGGACCTTAGGGTTCAAGTGGTTATCATGCAAAGGTTTGGAGGACCCCCTGTAGTAACTCTGAGGACCCCCTGTTGAAGACCTCTGTCTTAAAGGGATAGTTCACCCCCAAAATGACTTATTTTCTATGGATTAGTCACCCCATGGAGACTTGAATTCATGGATTTTTGTTTTTCTTTTTGTCACATTCCTAAGCCAATAATTTGATGACCGGCAGAGTAGGAGACTTTAAAGTGTCTCCATTGAGTCTCCTACCGCCGGAGACTCCGCCGGTCATCAAATTATTGCCTTAGGAATGCGACAAAAACAACACAAATATCCACAAATTCAAGGCTTTGTGGGGTGTGTAATTGATAAGTCAAATAAGTCATGTTTTGGGTGAACTATCCTTTAAAGGACACGCCCAGATCAGGCGTCTTATTTCAGTGCAATTCATTGTGACCCAGCTGACTGTAATTACTAATGACCTCAGACGACCTGACCACTGTCCTCATCTGCTCCTCTGCGTGAGGGATGACCTGCTGCGCCCAGGAGGTCCCAGGTTCCATTCCTGGCCCCCCGGCAATGTGTCGAGGACCGGTGTCCCTGAGCAAGACACATACCCCCTAATCTCTCAAGAACAGATTCTGCTCTGCGTTTGAATCTGTCGGGGGGGGGGGGGGTTCGTCATAACGTGTATGCACTGACCTACAAGTGGGCGTGCCTTCAGATCAGGAAGCAGGCCGCGCTTTACCCAATCAAATGTAGTGGCCGGGATTTACTGTCTGTGCTCTGCTTCCCACTAAAAACAAAACCAAAACTCATTTAACAATAGCGTCCTCGGAGCAGACAACCACGGAAAGATATTCACATTTTAACTTGCTCTTTCATCATAGAAACAAGTGGGCTTATAACCAAAACGATCCATGTTCTCTGGGAGAAGTGGTGTTAGTGTTCCGTGTAGAAATATTGTTAGTGGGAATGAAAACATAGTCACACCACCGGAAGTGAAAGGCTGAAGGCAGACCAAAACCCCGGTTTCCTTGCGCACGAGTGCTACGTCGACTTCCTCCCAGAGCCAAGTGAGATAGTAAAAAACAGCAGAGGGCGTTGTTTTTCCTTTTCATTTGGCGATGGGTTCCCAGATTACATACCCCCTAACTGGACCAAATTAGTGAAGTGTCACAATCATTTTTACCCTCTCTCCTTGTATCACTTCTTGTACCTCACCCCCTAGCACTCCTCTCTCCTTGTATCACTTCTTGTACCTCACCCCCTAGCACTCCTCTCTCCTTGTATCACTTCTTGTACCTCACCCCCTAGCACTCCTCTCTCCTTGTATCACTTCTTGTACCTCACCCCCTAGACTCCAGTCTGAAGAGGTGAGTGCTATGGGGTGAGGTGGAGTCTGAAGAGGTGAGTGCTAGGGGGTGAGGTGGAGTCTGAAGAGGTGAGTGCTAGGGGGTGAGGTGGAGTCTGAAGAGGTGAGTGCTAGGGGGTGAGGTGGAGTCTGAAGAGGTGAGTGCTAGGGGGTGAGGTGGAGTCTGAAGAGGTGAGTGCTAGGGGTTGAGGTGGAGTCTGAAGAGGTGAGTGCTAGGGGGTGAGGTGGAGTGTGAAGAGGTGAGTACTAGGGGGTGAGGTAGAGTCTGAAGAGGTGAGTGCTAGGGGGTGAGGTGGAGTGTGAAGAGGTGAGTGCTAGGGGGTGAGGTGGAGTCTGAAGAGGTGAGTGCTAGGGGGTGAGGTGGAGTCTGAAGAGGTGAGTGCTAGGGGGTGAGGTAGAGTGTGAAGAGGTGAGTGCTAGGGGGTGAGGTGGAGTCTGAAGAGGTGAGTGCTAGGGGGTGAGGTGGAGTCTGAAGAGGTGAGTGCTAGGGGTTGAGGTGGAGTCTGAAGAGGTGAGTGCTAGGGGGTGAGGTGGAGTGTGAAGAGGTGAGTACTAGGGGGTGAGGTGGAGTCTGAAGAGGTGAGTGCTAGGGGGTGAGGTGGAGTGTGAAGAGGTGAGTGCTAGGGGGTGAGGTGGAGTGTGAAGAGGTGAGTGCTAGGGGGTGAGGTGGAGTGTGAAGAGGTGAGTGCTAGGGGGTGAGGTGGAGTCTGAAGAGGTGAGTGCTAGGGGGTGAGGTGGAGTCTGAAGAGGTGAGTGCTAGGGGGGGAGTCTGAAGAGGTGAGTGCTAGGGGGTGAGGTGGAGTCTGAAGAGGTGAGTGCT
This sequence comes from Gymnoscopelus braueri, assembly GCF_963280865.1. Lineage (NCBI taxonomy): Eukaryota > Metazoa > Chordata > Actinopteri > Myctophiformes > Myctophidae > Gymnoscopelus > Gymnoscopelus braueri. The sequence goes on along the minus strand of NC_137619.1, from coordinate 4,446,690 downwards.
AGGGGGTGAGGTGGAGTGTGAAGAGGTGAGTGCTAGGGGGGGGGGGGAGTCTGAAGAGGTGAGTGCTAGGGGGTGAGGTGGACAATGGGGTTGTGAGTCTGCAGCAGCGATTCATTCCACAGCTCAGGAGCCAAGAGGGAGAAGAGCGTAGGGTGTTTGACGTGTTGGCCAGGTTGTTTTAGGGAAGGTTTGAGCCGACTCCCTGTGTTAGTTGATCTATAACTGTGGGTTGGGTCTTGAAGGTAGAGGGGGGGGGGGGGAGGGGGGGGGGGTGCCATGCCTTGTGGTCAGGTCATCACCAGTGTTTTGTACTGGGTGAGGGTGGCAACCGGAAGCCAATGAAGGGATCGCAGAAGGGGGCGACGTGTGAAAATTTGTGGGAGTTTGAGAACCGGGCCTGGAGCAGCATTGTGGATCATTTGGAGGGCCACAGTGAAACCAATAACACACACACACACACACACACACACACACACACACACACACACACCCAGAGCACCACCTCCTGACCGGGCCTTGACCCCCACACCCCCCCCCCCCCCCCCCACCCCTAACACTCGCTACAAACACACGTTAAAAAACACAAAAACAAGCAGTGATCCGATGGCGCTGTGTTCTCAGGTAATCCTCGCTCAGCTTTGGGGACAAACGTTAGAAAAATGAACAGAGCAAACATGGTCTCTCTGTCTCTCTGTCTGTTGTCATTCCTGAGCCAGTAGGGCCTGCAAGGGCCCGGGCACACAGTGAAACAAACCCGGGCCAGGTCATGACCCCTGGTGTTTGCAGAGTCCAGACAGCCTCAGTCTCATCAACACTAAACCAACCTGCAGGAATTTGCTGGACGCCATTTTTGCTCCACGAGGCCTCTAGCCTAGTGGAAATAGTGCTTGTGTGTGTGTGTGTGTGTGTGTATTATTTGTGCTGTAGTTGGACGTGAAAGTGCTTTTGGAGGTGTGTTCTATACCTGTGGTTCCCAAACAGTGGCCCCCTCCCCTCCCCTCCCCTCTCCTCTCCTCTCCTCTCCTCTCCTCTCCTCTCCTCTCCTCTCCTCTCCTCTCCTCTCCTCTCCTCTCCTCTCCTCTCCTCACAGTTTTGACTTCTCAGATTTCCATCACTTCCGACTTAAAAAACGTAATCTGAGAAACCAGGCCTGAGAAAAGCAACCAAACAAAACTGCTAAAAAAAAACAGCCTAATAAAGTAGCATGATTGTGTACTATGTTTGTGCTTTTCTGCTTGTTTAATCTTGTCCTTCTCTGGTCCCTGCCTCTCTGTGCGGAGCCTCAAAATACAAACTTTGAACATTAATGGTGGGAGAGAAGGGCACAAAAGAGCATTAATCCCCTAAGTCTCTACTGAAAAAGGAGTTGATGTGTTGTTTTTGTAAGAGACACATACTGATCCCAACAGATGAGATAGATTGGCGCTTTCGGTGGGAGGGTTCGTGTGCCATTAGACGTGGCTCTAACCCTGGGTTTCCCGCAAGCTGGGGGGGGGGGGGGCTAAGATCAAACGGATCTTGTCTGTTTGTAAGTTGTAAAACATGTTAAACATGCTCAAAATCATACCACTTACAACCTGGCATCCCTGGACTACAGTTATGCAGAGAGCCTATAGGATGAAACAAACTAACAAACAAACACAAAGAGAGAAGATACAAATTGTAATTTGGAAAACTATAAAACTGAAGCTAATGAATGGGTTCTTTCTCCAGATTGGACCAAATGTGTGTCTCACCTGAATGTCCTCTATGTCACCTGCATGTCCTCTCTGTCACCTGCATGTCCTCTCTGTCACCTGCATGTCCTCTCTGTCACCTGCATGTCCTCTCTGTCACCTGCATGTCCTCTCTGTCACCTGCATGTCCTCTATGTCACCTGCATGTCCTCTCTGTCACCTGCATGTTCTCTCTCTGTCACCTGCATGTCCTCTCTGTCACCTGCATGTCCTCTCTGTCACCTGCATGTCCTCTCTGTCACCTGCATGTTCTCTCTCTGTCACCTGCATGTCCTCTCTGTCACCTGCATGTCCTCTCTCTGTCACCTGCATGTCCTCTGTCACCTGCATGTCCTCTCTGTCACCTGCATGTCCTCTCTCTGTCACCTGCATGTCCTCTGTCACCTGCATGTCCTCTGTCACCTGCATGTCCTCTATGTCACCTGCATGTCCTCTCTGTCACCTGCATGTCCTCTCTGTCACCTGCATGTCCTCTCTGTCACCTGCATGTCCTCTATGTCACCTGCATGTCCTCTCTGTCACCTGCATGTCCTCTCTGTCACCTGCATGTCCTCTATGTCACCTGCATGTCCTCTATGTCACCTGCATGTCCTCTCTGTCACCTGCATGTCCTCTATGTCACCTGCATGTCCTCTCTGTCACCTGCATGTCCTCTCTGTCACCTGCATGTCCTCTATGTCACCTGCATGTCCTCTCTGTCACCTGCATGTCCTCTATGTCACCTGCATGTCCTCTATGTCACCTGCATGTCATCTATGTCACCTGCATGTCCTCTCTGTCACCTGCATGTCCTCTATGTCACCTGCATGTCCTCTGTCACCTGCATGTCCTCTCTGTCACCTGCATGTCCTCTCTGTCACCTGCATGTCCTCTCTGTCACCTACATGTCCTCTCTGTCACCTGCATGTCCTCTATGTCACCTGCATGTCCTCTCTGTCACCTGCATGTCCTCTGTCACCTGCATTTGCATGTCCTCTCTGTCACCTGCATGCCCTCTCTGTCACCTGCATGTCCTCTCTGTCACCTGCATGTCCTCTCTGTCACCTGCATGTTCTCTCTCTGTCACCTGCATGTCCTCTCTGTCACATGGCTACATGTGACGTGACAATAAACCTGATTCAGATTGTGATTCTATATACTGTGTTTGGCTGTATATATGCTGTGAGCAGCAGCCCATGCAGGCGGTTCCAGCTTGTCTGTGTTGCTCGGCCTGATGGCAGGAATGTGTTCAGAACAGATGTTATCTGACAGCCAGTAATTATCCTCCTGCTGTAACGTCCTGCCGTATCCTTCCTCACATTACTGCTGCTGCTCCGTGTCTGGCCCATCATCATCATCCTCAATGTCATCATCATCATCATCATCATCATCGTCATCGTCCTCTACCTCGCTATTTCTCAACATCTGGTCCAGAGCCCCCCAACAGGGGCCCAAACGGAACCTTAAAGGGATAGTTCACCCTCTCTGTTCACCCTTTTGTTTTTGCATTTCTAAGCCAATAATGTGATGACCGGCGGTGGCTCCGGTAGGAGACACAAAGAGTCAACTTTGAGTCTCCTACCGGAGACATTAAGCATCTTTCCGCCGGTCATCAAATTATTGGCTCAGGAATGCGACAAAAACTAAAAAAAAATCTCCATGACTTCAAGGCTTCATGGGGTGTGTCATTGATAGAAAATAAGTAATGTTTATGGTGAACTGCTCCTTTAATGTCTGACTGTACCATGTCTGACTAATAAAGTCAGACAATCAATTAATCAAAGTTGAAGTTGTTCAGTCGGATGAAGGCTGCTCTCTTACTTGAAAGTTCTGTTCGAATCAATCCTAATCAATGTGACTGGCATCGTTAAATACAAGTCACAAGCTAACCTGCAAACCAAACACTTTGTTTGACCGTAATCCAAAAACGTCCTTCTTTCTGTCTGTCTACCGGGGCGCTGCAGATTAGCTGTCTGTTGTTCTTACACTCTGTAAGTCCTTCTCTAGTACTGTGGTTCTCAACCTGTGGGTCAAGAACCTGTGGGGGTCCCCACATGATTTTGGGGGGGGTCCCCAGATGACAGTGAAGTGATAATTTAAGGAATTGTTATGACCTTTCTAACACTATACTATAAAAACTGGTTAAACATTGGCCAAATTGTCAAATAATATAAGAATTGAAAATAGCCGATCTACGGCTTGCGTTAATTTCAAAATTTGTATCTGTGGATCTGAGTCAAACTAAATGTAATGCCGCCTTAACTCCTACAATTCGTGCTTGTCAGGGTGGGGGGTCCCCAGTTCAAATATGGTTGTTTTGGGGGGTCCCCAGTTCAAATATGATATGATTATTTTGGGGGGTCCGCAGTTCAAATATGATTATTTTGGGGGGTCCCCAGTTCAAATATGATTATTTTGGGGGGTCCCCAGTTCAAATATGATATGATTATTTTGGGGGGTCTGCAGTTCAAATATGATTATTTTGGGGGGTCCCCAGTTCAAATATGATTATTTTGGGGGGTCCCCCAGTTCAAATATGATTATTTTGGGGGATACCCAGTTATTTTGGGGCGTAGCGGCCTGAAAAGGTTGAGAACCACTGCTCTAGTACAATATTGAGTGTGTGCGTGCGTGCGTGCGTGCGTGCGTGCGTGCGTGCGTGTGTGTGTGTGCGTGCGTATGTGTGTGTGAGAATAAAACACAACAAAATGTTAAACACTTAGGTAATAATGAAATACTCATGGTTCCTTTTGACAATTATCTTGTAATTTACCTTTTACATCAACTGTACAGAAACTAACCGTAACGTATAAAACATGACAAAGTGCTGTCTCCTTCCATTTACCAAACAAGTTCACAGCTGCAAACAAGCAAATATTCCTCATCAGTAGGACTATAATAATAATATTAATAATAACAATAATAATTGTATATTCAATTATAGTCAGTGTTATGTTTGAAAATAAGACATGCTATGGACATATTCTAGCTTTCATACAAGGTTTTTTACATTGTTAGCATGTTGAAGGCTAATCATCTATTCATAATTACAACATTGACAATTGACTGTAACTTCCAGTTGTACAATATTCATATTATTCTGCACTATAAATACAGCTTATTCAGAGCACTACTTCATTTGATACACACATAATAATAATAATAATAATAATAATAATAACGTTAAAAAATATCACATTCAATTTTAGACAAAACCAACATTGTGAATCATTTAAGTTGTGTTTGCGGAGAAATCAAGTGCAAGAACTGTCTCTCAACCAGTGTGGTAGTGAGTTTAAATGATAGAAACTGACACAGTAGCTCAATAGATACCAGTAGATACTAGAATATAGTCTCTGTCGGAAACCTAATGTCCAAAAAGCTAAAATAGCACATAATAATGTGACATCTTTTTTTTGCATTTTGACTGCTGGCCTTCCAGAGCTTTTCCAGGGGAGAGTCACAACACTTTAAATGTTTCTATTACTGTAGCTCCATCCAGATGTTGTTCATGTCTCTAGTAGGTCCTTCCAGATGTTGTTATACCATCTCTCAGTCCCATATGCCGCTCTCCTTTAGTAACCCCATGCATTTAATCATCATAGTTTCTATCAATTACACACCCCATGAAGCATTGAATTAATGGAGATTTTTAATTTTTTTGTCGCCTACCTCAATAATTTGATGACTGGTGGAAAGATGCTAATGTATCCGGTAGGAGACTCTACCGGAGAGACTGCCAGTCATAAAATGATTGGCTTAGGAATGTGACAAAAAAATAAAAATCTCCATGAATTCAATGCTTCATGGGGTGAGTAATTGATAGAAAATGGTATTTTTTTGGGGTGAACTACTCCTTTAAGCTTGCAGTATATATTACAAACAAAGCCCAAACTTTCCTTCAGCTTCAACAGCGCTTCCCGAAAACCCCACAAAGTTGGTTGACGACTAAATCTTTTTATACTCGCTGCATGTGGCTCTGGTTCTGACCTGTATGTACTGTATGTACTGTATGGATCTCCATGGATCTCTGCTGTTTGTTTCACATCAACCAGTCGACGTGCTTTTCCACGTAATTTTGTCTCTGAGATGTCGACCGTTTCCGGTTCGACAGACGCAGCGTGTCGTATCTCTGTCCGTTAATGAACTGCCCGTCCGGGTGTGTTTGTAGTGGTCTGTACCTCCTAATCCCTCAGCCTTTCTTCAAAAAAACTGTCCGTACGGTACGGTTGCCGGGCAGATTTGCTGGAGCCAATGATGTTCTGCGACAGCGGGGGAGTTAGAACAACTGGCAGGTCCGCAAGAAAAACTGTCAAACTGAATGTTCGCCAAGGCACTGCCAATGACGCCATTTTGTTCTTATTGGCGTGAAAAGCCAAAGGAACGGTTTTGGAACAGTGGTTCTCAAAGTGGGGGTCCGGGAAACCCCCAAGGGGTCCTTGAGGGGGTTCCAAGAGGGTCCTTAGCTAATTGTAAGGAATCAAATATACATTAGCTAACTGTAAGGAATCAAATACAGGTCCCTTACAGGTGTGTAACCCCGAGAGTGTACAAATGCAACCAAATTTGGTTGCATTTGTACACTCTCAGAGTTATGGGGGTCCGTGGCCTATATAATGCGCACCAAACCGTGGGTCCTTGACATTAAAATCACCGGTTCGGAGTCTCTATGCACCGCGGCGGCCTCTCTAGTGTTCAGGCGGCGCCGTATAGCGGAAGTGCACGTGCAGGCCGTTGACGGGGTGCACGATGGGCACCGTCTGCATCTCGGGGAAGGCGCGGGTGGCCAGGGTCCAGCCGGTGGTGCTGAGCAGCTCCACCGCCAGCGTCTTCAGGATGACGTGGGCCAGCTCCTTGCCCACGCAGCTCCGCACGCCGCCGCCGAACGGCACGTAGTTGAAGCGGCCGCTCCTGCCGCCGCCGCCGCCGCCGCCGCCGCCGCCGCCGCCGCCGCCGCCTCCGCCGCCGCTCAGCTCCTCCCCTCTACCGTCGCCGAAGCGCTCCGGGTCGAAGGCCCCCGGGTTCTGGAAGACGGCGGCCGTCTCGTGCGTGTCTCTGATGCTGTACATGACGCTCCAGCCCTTGGGGATCTGGTAGCCCTGGAGACCCAGGAGGGTCACAAGAAGAGGGATTAGAGTCCCCGTTCTGGGTGAGATGATAGCTGATCTACAAGCCTACAGTCAGTGTTAGGCAATATCACTCAGGACAGTAATATGTAATTATTACATATTACTCCTTAAAAATGTATATTATATTACTTATTACTTGGAATCAAGAATAATATATTTTTTCAGGCAAAAAGGCTCCCTTGACCTTTTAAACTGAATGTTTTCAAAAGAAAGCCCCAAAAAAGATATGGTATAATATTACTGTTTTGGCAGAGTAATACCTTACACTACTCGTTACTGGGTAAAATTATAATATTACAGTAATATATTAAAAGTAACTTGTTACTGCCCAACACTGCCTACAATGCGTCACAACAAGCTTGCAAATCATCTGTTTTCACTGAAGAGATTTAGAGTAGTGGGAAAAAAGAGGGGACCTATTATAGAGCCCTGGTCAACTGAGCACAGTATACTGTATAAGGTTAAAGTGGTTACATTTGATAAGAGAAGACACACATGTGGTACAACAGATGATGTCTAGATAGCTCTTATTAATAGTTTGTATCTAATCATTTCTATGTAGTCCTTATTAATAGTTTGGTACGTGATATGAAATCAAATTTTGTTTTGTTCTTATTTGTATTTTCTTCCCCCTCGTCATGTGATTCTTGTGTCAGTGTTGACGAGCACACATCAGCTGTGTTCTGTTCACTGGAACCATACTGGCTCTGACTGGTTCTGAGTCTGACTGGTTCTGTCTGGCTCTATCTGGCTCTGACTGGCTCTGACTGGCTCTGACCAGAGCCATTTATTAGAAAGTTACGCCAACCCGGGGGCAGAAAACGGCACTGGTCACGTGGTTCATGTCAAATATATCGACCTGGTTCTGACCGAATCTGACTGGTTCTGACTGGTTCTGACTGGGTTCTGACTGGTTCTGACTGGTTCTGACTGGTTCTCACTGGGTTCCCACTTCCGCCGGATGCAGGGGAGACTGGTTGGCGCACTGGCATTACGGTGCGTTTTAACAGCGGGTGATTCAGGATAGTATTTTCCGGAAGTGCATTATATGTCTATGAGAGCCGGCAACTACTGGCGATGAGGCGAAGTGGGCGGGGGGGACGATGTTGATTTTATTTTATTTATCTTTTGGACGATGTCGCCCGGCGATCGTCCGGAGACTCGCCCGCTGTTAAAACGTACTGTTAGAGTTAGGTCAGTGTTCTGTGTATAAATACTGTATGTGCTGTACGTAAAAACCCCACCATGAGAAGTAGAAACAGAAACATCAAACTCACGTCCAACTCAAAGGTCTGCAGAGCCGTGCGGTAACCCCCGGAAACGGGCGGCAGGAAGCGGAGCACCTCCTTCACCACACAGTCCATGTAGCGGAGCCGGCTCAGCTTGTCCAGACTCAGGGCGGGGACCACGAAGGACGACGACCGCCCGACCTTCTCCTCGTCTTCATCGCCTCCGGCCGTCCGCTGTGGGCAGTGGTGTGAAGTAACTAAGTACATGTACTCAAGTGCTGTACTTAAGTACAATGTTAGGGTATGGATTTACTTTACTGGAGTATTTCCAATTGTCCATACTTTTACTTCTACTCCACTACATCTCAGAGGCAAATATTGTACTTTTACTCCACTACAATTATTTGAAAACTTTAGTTACTAGTTACTTTGCAGATATAAATTACTTTATAAAACATACATTAACCACTTCAGCCCTATTTTATACCTAGGCTATTTGAAAATAGCAGATCTACAAGCTCACAACGCGTCACAACGCATCGCATCGCGGCGCGTTGTGAGCTTGTAGATCTGCTATTTTCAAACATTTTAGTGCTTTTACTTTTGATGCTTTAAGTACATTTTGACATCAATACTTTTGTACTTTTACTCAAGTAATTTTTTTATTCCCGACTTTTACTTTTAACAGAGTATACTTCTACATTGCAGTATTGATAATTGTACTTAAAGGGATATTTCACTTTCAAAAAAACTTTGGGTCATTTTATCGTCTACTCAGGCTTTTGTGAGCCCCCAGACCCTTTTTAAGTTGCTTGATTTAGTATTTAGATATTTGATAATCATTTTATCAGACACGCCCCCTTCCTATACAAACCCATTATAACTTCAAACTCCATTTTTAACCTGTTAGATTCATCAAAAACACCCGTCCTTGGTTCTAGTGACTCACCCTGCCCTCCTAATACATGAGGGGGCCGTGTTTTTTCGATAACTTTTTAAATTTATTTTATAAATACTTTTTATTGTATTTAATTTTTTTCATTTTCCCAAAAAAATATTAAAAATAAATGAAAAAATGTATCGAAAAAACACAGCCCCCTCGCGTATTAGGAGGGCAGGGTGAGTCACTAGAACCAAGGACGGGTGTTTTTGATGAATCTAACATGTTAAAAATTGATTTTGAAGTTACAATGGGTTTGTATAGGAAGGGGGTGTGTGAATATCAAATATCTAAATACTGAATCAAGCAACTTAAAAACTGTCTGGGGGGCTCACAAAAGCCTGAGTAGACGATAAAATGACCAAAAGTTTTTTTGAAAGTGAAATATCCCTTTAAGTAGAAACATTTGAGTACTTTTTCCACCACTGACCTGTGGTCCGTCTCTCAGCGTGCTGCTCACTCCCGCTCCGTCGTCGCCGTCGTCCTTCTTCTCTCTCTCGAGGCGGAGCCCCTCCGCCTCCAGCTCCAGGCGGGCCTTCTGGGCCACGCCCGGGTGACGCAGCAGCTGGAGGACCAATGAGGTGGAGGCGCTGGCCGTGGTGGAGTGAGCCGCGAAGATCAGCTCCACCGCCGTCTCCTGAGAACGAGCCAACAATGAGCAACTTCACTCATACTGTATCTGTTCATTTTGATTTGACTGTGTGTGTGTGTGTGTGTGTGTGTGTGTGTGTGTGTGTGTGTGTGTGTGTGTGTGTGTGTGTGTGTGTGTGTGTGTGTGTGTGTGTGTGTGTGTGTGTGTGTGTGTGCACGTGCGTGTGTGTGTGTTGAAAAAAAATGTTTTAGATCAAATCTGTTAAAGGCAGGGTAAGTGATTTTTTGTTTGTAATTTTTTTTGTTTTTGTTAAAAAGGTTAAAGTACTATATTCTGATAGTAATCATTGCTACAGAGCGTTTGTTCGGTCACAGGGGTCTCTCCAGATCTTTAGTAAACACAATATTCTACATTTTCAGGTAGGTGACAAACTTTAAGCCAATCAGGAGAGAGCACTGAAAATGCATTTTCTGTTTAATAAAGAGCTGGAGAGACATGGAGACTCCTTTTACTGAACAAACACTCTATAGCAATGAGTACTATGACAATATAGAGCTATTTAACACTTATTTTAACCAAAGTAAATCACTTACGTAACTTACGTTAAGTACCTTCAGTTCCTGTGTAATTGTATATTAAATACCTTTTTACCTTTCGTTATATATGAATCTGTACATTGGTACTAGAGGTTCGGGCCACTACGCGGCCCTCACTCCTACGTCACACTGCTGATCCGACTGATAAGCCCATATATGGACATCTCTGTATCTGTCAGTGCATGTCCCTTTTATGTCCCCCTTTTGTGCCCGTATATGGAGCTGACTGAATTTGTTTGCGCCTGATGCCATGGCGACATGTAACAGAGAGGGCCTCTGTTACAAATGTTGCACATTATGATAACCCAGAGTAGATTTAATTGCATAGCATATTAGCACTTTAGTAATTTGCACAGTGTATTTTTGCACAGTCATTATTTTACTGTTTACTACTTTGATTTGTTTCCTGTTTGGTTGAGATGGCCACTCAGCTAAATAGTTCCACCTGGGGAGACAGAAGGGTTTGGCGCTCATGATGGGCAGGTGCAATGTGGGTAATAGGTGCAATGTGGGCAATAGGTGCAATGTGGGTAATAGGTGTAATGTGGGTAATAGGTGCAATGTGGGTAATAGGTGCAATGTGGGTAATAGGTGCAATGTGGGCAATAGGTGCAATAGAGACTAGGTGCAATATGGTTGAGAAGTGCAATATACGTTTATTGTTTAGGTTTGATTGAATGCCAAACAATTGCCTCTGTGTTTCAGTAAGATTGGGCTGGACCATATCAGGATAGCTGGGGGGGGGGGATGATGTGCTGGTGTGATAGGTAAATGATGTTGTAGTGTGAAGGAATTATTGTATAACTTGTGTAGTTCAGGAGACTTGTAATACTTGTGTTGTGTTTTAAGGCTATTTATGTATATGCATTTATTGTATGTTTAGTTAGGTATTTATAATATGTTTTAGAACACCCCTGTCAATGGTGCAGGCTAATGGTATAGTCCAGGCTCATTAGCTCCAGCTGGGTATAAAAGGCTGCCATTTAACGACAGGGAGAGCTGAAGGTGAGACGCTAGACACCACCATGCTTGGGTGTTTCAGCTAAATGTCTTTTGTCATGTTTTGTGATGTGCTGGTGAATAAATACACCTTCGGGTTAACCCCTACTCAAGGCCTCTGTACTGCTTCCAGCCGCTAAGACGGTCCTCTTCACACGGCACATTGAGGTTAGACAACACACTCCATATTTGGGCGTAGCTGCATTGGGAACTCCTTATATGGTTGGGTGTCAGAGGTCCGCCTTAAGCCAATTTTTATATAATGATATAATGTTCATACCTTCAGTTCCTGTCTAGTCAGGTGGTGTCCATGCTCCTTAGCGCTGCTCATCATATAATCAAAGGCATCATAATATTCATCAGTGTGCTGTTGGCTCATCTTCTCTTCTATGATCTGCTCCATGTTGGCATGTAGGATTTCACGAGCTTTGATGCCCTGGATTACAAATATATACACGACAATAATTAACTATTTCACTGCCAAGAGTATTTTCATACTCCCCCAGTGCCAGCAATTTGCTTTTTTTTTTTTTTTTTTTTTTGTGTAATTTTTCATTCATATAAATGATCTGATTGGGTTTTTAAACCCATAATACAGTTCTACCAGTAGAGAGCAACAAATCGACACATTGATGACCTCGCTGGCTCACTCACCCCCTCCCAAACAGGCTCACGTCACATCCGGTCATAACCGGATGTTGACATTTTTGACAATCGTTGATCGGGCTAAATTACGATGTGATACACGACTACGATGACTGATCGTCACCAACCGTGACTTTCCCTATTCTGGCCATAAATGACCGCGGGAAAAAATGAGAACCGGAAACGGAATCTGCGTCATGAAACCGGAACCCAATGAGTCTGAAGGAGTCAGGAAGCGAAAGTGATCATGAAAAATAAACAGAATAGCGCGACCACAGTCAAAAGTAAAAACTCGGGATTTCTCGTGCTGGCAGGGAGGGTACTCGGGAAAAACTCGGGATATCTCGGGGCGTGGCACTGAGAGAGTTAACCTATATGACATACAGTATGCAGTAGTACTATAATACAGTATCTATTTATAATATACATTATACAAATTGCTACTTAAATATGTTACCATAATTTCCCCCATTAACAAATAAACGGAGCTATGAGCCGGAGAATGGGAGCAGTGTTGCAGTCGCTGTACCGCACTGTTGTGACAAAAAGAGAGCTGAGCCAGAAGGCAAAGCTCTCGATATACCGAGCAATCTTCGTCCTTACTCTCACCTATGGTCATGAGCTTGTAGATCTGCTATTTTCAAACATTTTAGTACTTTTAATTTCGGTACTTTAAGTACATTTTGATACAAATACTTTTTTCTAAATGTTTTAATTCTGAACTTTTACTAACAGTAGCCTACGTCCACATTGCAGTATTGATACTTTTACTTTAAGTAAGAAATGTGAATACTTTTTCCACCCGCCTATACGGTTCATGAGCTAAAGGTCCACTTCCATAACCAGGTGTTCAAATGAAGTGCTAATTGGAACTAATGAACAGACCTTTGCAATTTAATTACATTAACCCATTAAGACCGGGAACGCATACTGTGTCATTTTAGATTTTTAGCTAGAACCATTATTTTATACTTTGGCTATTCAAAAATAGCAGATCTACAAGCTCAAATCTTTGAATGAATATTCTTTGCTTCTGGGGGATTTAACTTCTTTTTTTTAACTTGTCGCTATATCAGTGGTTTCCAAACTTTTTTCATGTGAAGGATCCCAAAATGATATGTATTTGTACGTGAGACCCCCCATCTCAAAATATTTTGTTCCAGGGACCCCCCCAGAAGCAAAGATTGGAGTTAAAAATGTTCGCTTTAAGAAACTATATATTTGAAGATTTGCACACATTTTCACGATTTTTTTCCAAAAATAGCAGATCTACATCTACTTGTAGATCTGCTATTTTTGAATAGCCAAAGAAAAAAAAATGACACCGGTCAAAAATGCTTTCCCGGTCTTAACACATTGGGTGCCAGAGGTTTATTAAAATATTATACGTTGAGTGCCTGCATTTCTTCCATCCACTTGCGTTATACGTTTCGTGCTGTTGAAGCCCCGACGCGGAAGTGCATGTAAACAAAGCGTGCGTGCGAGACGGCGGAGGGTCCCGACTAACGCCTGGAACAATAATATTTCCAACGCGATCCTCCATTGCAGCGTGATCGCCGATCGAAAACGGCTCGTTTCCACCACGTTAAAAAGAAATGGAGATATTAAGCTTTTAGTCAAGGAGATAACATTGAAAACGCCGACCGGAAGGATTTTTGACATGGAGCCACATCCAGCCTCTTCTTCTCAGAAACTCCTTGGGTGATGTCAAAGTTTCGTTTTAGCGCCCCACGTGGGCCACTCGTATAAAAATAGAATTGGGTCAAAAACGGTCCGGACCGTTTTCGGCACTTCTCGTTTGGATCCTCAAAAACGGTCCGGACCGTTTATGGCACTCGATGTGTTAACCCATTGATACCTGGAACGCATCTGTGTCACTTTAGATTTATTTAGGCTATTCAAAAATAGCAGATATACAAGCTCATAGCGCGGCACCGAGTGCCGCGCTACGAGCTTGTATATCTGCTATTTTTGAAAAATCGAGGAAAAAAAAATCTTTTTTTTTTCAAAAAATTGTTAGGATTTAGAAGACATTTCTAGAATCTTCTCAGGTCTTAATGGGTTAATGGGTTTAACAAATACTTTTCTCACGCATGGTCTCACCTTCCTCAGGCCGGTGAACGGGGCGTCGATGGGCAGGGAGAACAGGTTGTTCATCAGCTGTTCAAAGATCTTGGCCAGGTAGACGATGCGCTCCTCTTCCAGCTGGAGGCCCAGCAGAACCCGCACGGCGATGCGGAACGTCAGCGACTTGGCGGCGGCGTAGACGTCCACCGAGCCGGGCGACGAACACCACTTGCCGATCTCCGACTTCACCACGTCCTGGACCCGAGGCAGGTAGGTCTCCAGCGCTCCACGGCTGAACACCTTGGCAAGGATCTGGCGGAAGAGAATGTCCATGGACCCATGTTTAGATAACAGAATAGTAAAGGTATTAGCAGTGGTGGGGAAAAAAAGTACTCAAATGATTTACTTAAGTAAAAGTATCAATACTGCGAAGTATAAATACTCTGTTACAGGTAAAAGTCCGGAATTCTACATTTACTTGAGTAAAAGTACAAAAGTATTGACATCAAAATGTACTTAAAGTACCAAAAGTGAAAGTACTCATCATGCAGAATGTCCCATTTCACGTTTTCAAAGTGTATACAAATCTTTTGAAAATAGCAGATCTACAGTACAAGCTCACAAGGTACTTGTGAGCTTGTAGATCTGCTATTTTCAAATAGCCAAAATATATATAGAGCTTAAGTGGTTAATGTATGTTAGTAATACAAATCTAAATCTAAAAAGTAACTAGTAGCTCAAGTTTTCACATGATTGTAGTGGAGTGAAAGTACAATATTTTCCTCTGAGATGTAGTGGAGTAGAAGTAAAAGTATTGAAAATTGGAAATACTCGACTAAAGTAGAAATACCTCAAAACTGCACTTACGTACAGTGCTTAAATAAATGTACTTTGTTACTTTTCACCACTGGTGTTAATACTGTATGTACCTTTCTCTTGGTCCTATGGATGTCCCCTATAGGGTGTTAATATGTACCTTTCTCTTGGTTCTATGGACGTCCCCTATAGGGTGTTAATATGTACCTTTCTCTTGGTTCTATGGATGTCCCCTATAGGGTGTTAATATGTACCTTTCTCTTGGTTCTATGGATGTCCCCTATAGAGTTGACCAGGGTGTTGTGGCCCAGGATGGTCCTGGTGCTTTGGGGCCACTGGGTACACACCAGGCTGTGTTCCCCCAGCAGGATCTTCCTGATGTTGTCACTTCCCGTCACCCTGACGACGGGCTTGCCCAGCAGGTGAGTCTTAAACACGTTGCCGTGTCTCTCTCTGCGAGAGATGTGGAAGTTAGAACCCTGCAAGGCAGACAGACAGACAGGCAGGCAGACAGACAGACAGACAGTTAGTGTGAGGTCTGTTTTATGTTTTAGGTCATATTCATTGTACAGGTTATAGTGCAACATGTAAAACAAAGGACTTCCACATTCTGGGCGTCCACACGTTTTTGCATGTTCCTGAGCACGAAAAGGAGCCAAAACCATGCAGGAAGCACCTTCGTTTGCGCCTCTAACACATCTGGCATAGGGTATCTCTTATCTCTTAGTACTGGGTGTGGGTGAGGGGTGCTGGGTGAGGGGTGCTGGGTGAGGGGTTAGGGGTGAGGGGTGAGGGGTGTGGGTGAGGGGTGCTGGGTTAGGGGTGTGGGTGGGGGGTGTGGGGGAGCGGTGCTACCGACGAATTGTGGCTCCGATTTAGCGCTATTTCTGCAGCCCCCAGACAGAATGTATTTTTTCAGTCCCGATCTAATTCACCAGGTGTTTCCAATTGTCTTTATTTAATCCTTTATGATCTATCCACCTGTTTCCGCGGGAATTTACTGGAGCAAAAATCCTGTGTGGGAAACATCCTGCGGGGGGACCGGAAGTAGGAAATAGCGGCTCAGTGTGTTTACATTTGCCAGCAGAACGTAGCTCGTTCGCAGCTGGCGAACGGGCCTTTTGCATGTAGTTGAAGCGCAAGGGGGCGGGGGGGCGGTGCATGGGGAGAGAGTCAGCGCACTGAAGTCAAGGCACACTACAGACTACTGTGTTGTTGACAGACAATGGATGCACGCTTATTATGAGAAACAACACAAATAAAACATGGCAAAACAGTTGCGTGCATTAGTGCAAGATGAGGGTAAAGGAAACATTCAGTCTAAATGTCCAGTAATTCGCACGCGAAAAGGAAACATTAATGTCCAGTTTGCTAATCCACAACTACTGTGCCAGATAATCACCAAGAGAGTTAAAAAAGAAAAAACGTTTCAGTCATTCAGTCCGACTTCACTGTAGCCTATAGTAGCCTTTTCATAAATTATATTTGTATTATTTTTTAATTAATTCATATAGTTCCAGATTGCAGCTTAGATTCGCGTTATGCATCACAATGTAATTGTGTTGCAGTCAAACATCACAGTCTAGCGTCCAAACGAAACATTTTGTTTCGGGCTCATCGATGGGCCTGTCACACTTATTACATAATCACCTGATCATCACAACTAAAATGTTGTGACAGCCTACTTATTGATGGGAATCTGAGTGTAGCACAGTTTGCCCACCAGGTGGCAGCACTGTTAAATGTCTATAAACTAATTGCGTCTGTCCTGCCCTATAGACCAGTGGTTCTCAACCAGTGGTCCGGGGACCACCAGTGGTCCTTGAGGGGGTTCCAGGGGGTCCCCAGCCAAATGAATAGTTAGAAACCAAATTGACCCTTATGTGTCTGTAACTCTGAGAGTGTACAAATGGAACCAAATGGACCCTAACGGGTCCATTTGGTTCCATTTGTACTCTCAGAGTTAAATGAACACTGATGATGATGATTACAGTGCAGATTAAGACCCCCGAGAAATCAAAATGGTTGAGTCCCTGGCATATCTTTTCAAATGGGGGTCCGTGGGGCTAATATGTGTCAATGTGGGGGTCCTCGGCGAGAAAAAGGTTGAAAACCACTGCTATAGAAAATAACAGTTAGCCTGGTAAACCCTCCCTCCGGAAATCTCATTTCTATTTGATTCCTGGAGTGAGTCTGGCCTGATCCGCCTTTCTGCAATATTGGCTGTGTACGCCAAACGGACGAGCCTATCAGCGTCGTCGCTCATTGTTCTGTGATTGACAGCTTACGTTGGCCAATCAGGTGGCGAGTTCGAGTGAGCCCAAAACACGAACGGCAGCCATCTTTTTCTTGTCCGCTATATTCTCCGCTATTTTTTTACTTCAAAAAGCTCTCTAACTTCTATTTTGAGGCACGGAATTTACTTATAAGATATCGTTTGGATAGAATTTAGTTGTTTAACTTCATATATGTGGTCAATTAATCATGACAAAGCCTATTTAAAAATAAAAATGTAGAGAACCGGTAGGGGCAGGCAGTGACACCCATGTATCCGAATAAGGCATCCCATTTTGGGCATGGCTGTCTCAAAAGTCCCGTTGCGTCACATTAAGACTGGTGAACTGCTGATTGGCTGAAGGGGAAAAATTATCATTGGCTGAAGGGGTTGTCAGTCAACGGTATTACTCCCGCCCAACTCCAGCACAGCCAATATTGCAGAAAGGCGGATCAGGCCAGACTCACTCCTGAAATCAAATGGAAATGAGATTTCCGGAGGGAGGGTTTACCAGGCTAAATAACAGTGGCTCTGCATGCACACAAACTATACAACTGCTTCCAGTTAACAGCAAGCCGGCTTGTAAGTGTCTTAGTTTCCTTAAAATCATCTGTCCATCTCGATGCGTTGATAAAGATCACAGACTATTCATGGGTTTTAAGCTTTTCTATTTATTATTTTAAACTGGGTTTGTTTACTGAGTTGATTGTCACCTCCTGTCTCTCCTCTGCACTGCCGGCAATCCTGTTTGATTGAGAGGTGCCAAGTACTGTAGAGGAGGGGTGTTTTGTCCACGTGTAAGAGTACTCTGATTTAATGTTGTGAATGAATGGGCGCCTGGGAAATGTATTTGAATGGTTGGTCAATTATTTGATGTAAGTAATTGTGGAAGTAACTCATCATGGGCCAGAGTGTAGCTTTGTTTGAGTTAATTGAATACCAATTAACAGGTCATTTTGTCTTGGTAGGATCCACCTGGTATAAAGGGCAGGTTTGGATGTGCCACGCCCGGTTATGTCAAGCTCACAATGCGTCAGCATCGAGCTTGTAGATCGGCTATTTTCAAAAGACTTTTTACATTTTATACATTTGAAAACTGGACATTCTGCTTAAAGAGTACTTTCTACTTTTGGTACATTTTAGTACACTTTTAATCCCAGTGTTTACCCAGTATTTCTACATTGCAGTATTGATACTTTTACTTAAAAAGAGTACTTTTGGTATACTTTATGGTATAGCACCGCCTGATTTGGTTTGTCTTTTTGTCTGTGATTATGGAATTGTTTTGATGTCTTTATTTTTGCATGCTTATTAAGCTATGATGTTTGCCTATATGCCTGCACTGTAAATACTGCACAGGACTTTTGGTTTTGGGGGAGAAATAAATATACCCAAAACTACATTCTGGACAGTGTCTGTCGGTGAAAACCTTGTACGTCCAAAAGCATTACTTTTCTAGAAATGCTAAAAAATAACCTGTGTTTTGGAACCTAACGGATCCAATGTAGTTATTATTTAGTCACAAGCTCTTGTTAATATAGGTTCAATATGTATAAACCTCTCAAAACTTTAAACCTCTCAAAAAGAAAAGGAGGATTCTTTAGCAGGGCTGGACTGAGACAAAAACTTGTCCCCTGGCCCTGAAACTGATGCGGGAAGAAAAAGGCTGGCCTCAACGCTATTTTCATCCCTTGTGCTCGTCGCATTTCATTTCAACATCAATTCATTCATTAACGGGGTTAAATGCATGACTGTGCACACAGCCTCTCTCACCCGGCCTGCAGTTGTTGTCACAACTCGCCTCTTAAATCAAGTAGATACAAAGCAGCTTCAACCCAAACCCGCGGTGAGGTGCCACACCACGTTTGGTTACCCATTGGACTCTGTGGCCTTATCCTCACTGCAGAGATGGTAGGTCACTCAATCTGATGGGTAACACTGAGGAACAGTGCACTTTTAACAAATGACATGCAATATTCAGGATGGTTACGAAACAGCCCAACTGAGCATTTTTCGGGCTATTAGACGTCTAAAATACGGGCTAGGCTAAAATAGGGTTATAATTGGTATAACAGTGAAAGTTTTTAAGACTAATTAACTTTTAGTTGATTAGCTGTTTTTAAGCGTTTATTTATAGACCTCTATATTATAGCCGTTGAATATATATAATATATACAGACGCTTAAAAAACAGCTAATCAACGTCTAGGCTAAGAATAGACGTCTAAAAAACTTTCACTGTTAGACCAGCATAACCCTGTTTTAGACAGAGGTCTAATAGCCGACTATGGCTCACTGGGAAGCTACATTTGACTGAAAACGGCAATACATTACATGTTTATTTGTGTGGTTGAGCATGAACTACAAACCAGTGGGCCAAACCATCTCTCTCTGTGGGCCAGTCAGCTGACTAACACGCAGAAACAAGCGCCCTCTACAGGCCCACAGAGACACAGGCCCACCGGGAACTCTTCCCCCTACTCCCATTGGTCAGTCCACTTGTGCGGAAAACGAGGTTCGCCGCGGCAATGAAGAAATTCAAAAATTCAATTCTCATTGAAAAGAACAAACGTAAGGCTCATTTATGCTTAGTTGCGGATCTACAAGCAGCTCTACAAGTGCTACAAGCAGATCTACAGAACGTGTCTGGGCTTGTAGATCGGCTATTTCCGACGCGCGACGCCGACTTAAGTATAGCTGAGGCTGTATTCTCTTGCCAAAGTACTTACAGCTCCAACATCTTGTAACTAGCTGAACATCACCACAGAGACACTAAAGCAGGGGGTCTTCAACGTTGTCAGGCCAAGGACCCCCTAGCTAAGAGAGAGGTGAAGCAGGGACCCCCTCTATATTGTATGAAATTGTGTTTCAGATTAAACTTCTTTTGTTTACTTGGTCTGCTCTTTTTTCCCTCTACACCTCTACCGGTCCTCTTTGCCAAAAGTAGCCGATCTACAAGCTCACAACGCCTCGCAGCGCGAGGCGTTGTGAGCTTGTAGATCTGCTATTTTTGGCTAAAGTTCTCCTCAGAAAAGGGATGCTAGGGTTCAAGCAGTTAAGGTAAAATACTAGCCCCTTTCGGGACCTTTCAAAGGTACCAACATGAGCAATACTAACGCGCGAGAAAGCGGCATTAAAGCGCGCGGATCGGCGATGCCGTTTCACATTTTTTATAATTTAGTAAAACTTAAGCTCCTCTCTCACACTCTGCTCCACTGCCCATGTCCCGCCTCCCCGCGGTGACTGACAAGCTGCGCGTCCTACCATAACTCTATGGTCCTACGTTACTGCCTCTGATTGGCGAGCTCCTACATGCTTGCATGACAATCACAACGTGGGGAGGCGGGACATGGGCAGTGGAGCAGAGTGTGTTTTACTAAATTATTAAAAATGTTAAACGGCATCGCCGATCCGCGCGCTTTAATGCCGCTTTCTCGCGCGTTAGTATTGCTCATGTTGGTACCTTTGAGAAATCTCTGCAACTTCTAAGCGACGAGCTATTAGACCGAGACCAGACAGTGGTACCCGCCGGTACGAGAGAGCGTGTTTTGAGCTACAAGGGACCCTGGATACCGCCTTCCCAAATATAAAAAAGGTAAACAGGGTCCCAAAAGGGGCTAGTAAAATACTAAATCATATCACACAAAGATTTGGCGGACCCCCTGTAGTGACTCTGAGGACCCCCTAGGGGTCCCGGACCCCCTGTTGAAGACCCCTGCACTAAAGGTACCGACTTGCATTGTTTTATTTACACAATAGGGATGACCCTGATTAGGGGACACACACCTCTAATCCCTCTCTGAGTGACTAAACACACAACCTAATGGCAAACAGGCTCTTTGCACTGCAGCAGCCACATTGGAAAGAAATCGGGCCTCTTCCTTACTTCCTTCACAGGTGTTGTTACCAACGATGCTAATGAAGGCTCTGTTCCATTCTGGTCAAACAGAGTCAGGGTGCTGACTCACTGGAAACCAGGGCCGGACTGGGACCAAAATTCAGCCCTGGCATGTTGGTCCGAACCGGCCCACCACCCCCCGGGCCGTTTTGTCAACGAGGGGGGGGGGGGGGGCGTTTCACTGTTTCAGCCCAGCCCTGCACATGAACTCTGCAGCCGCACTGAGGCCCCTGCTGGAAAGCATCCCAGCCCAAACATTAACGTAACTAATAATTGGGCCGCGCGACCCGGAAATGACCGTAATAATCCTAAAACGGGAGCGAAATTTTTTTTTTTGCAGTACGCCAAATGGCCAGTCCGCCGCTGCTGGAAACACTCTGGCTACACCAGTGGGTCTCAAAGTGTGGTCCAGGGACCCTCATGGTTCCCTGAGGGGGGTTCCAAATGGATCCCTTACGGGTGTGTAACTCTGAGAGTGTACAGATGGAACCAAATGGTCCATTTGGTTCCATTTGTACACTCTCAGAGTAATGGGGGTCCTTTGAAATTAAAACGTTTGTGAACCAGTGTGCTACACGTTAGAGATGCGCGGATGGCCTCTCACGTCACCCGAATAAGCATTTACAAATTAATTATCCGCCCGTTATCCAACCGCAATAATTATATTATCCAATTTAAATATCCGCACCAACCGTCTTTCCCGCATGTCAAAATATTATTATTTTCTGGTATTCCCCGTTAGTTTTAGTATTAGTTGTGCGATGCGATCACAAAATGCATTGATTTAGCCTATGGAATGTCGGTGCGTCTTTTTTCTTTTTTTTAAACCGGCGCTGCGCTGAACATACAGACTCTGTATGTTCAGCGCAGCACCGGTTTTTAAAAAAAGAAAAAAGACACACCGACATTCCATAGGCTAAATCAATGCATTTTGTGATCGCATCGCACAGAGGCTGCTCTACACACTCACACAGACACAAGCACGCAGAGATTTAGCTATTTTATGGATAGATATATTAGATGTCATTAATTTATTTACCGCAATATTTCACCCGCGGTTTATCCGATATTAATTAATAATTATATTTGATTGACCCGAATCCACCCAAACTGCGGTAAACTGCGGCAACCGCGGCTAAAACCGCGATCCGCGCATCTCTACTACACGTAATGGAACAGAGCCTTCATTAATATCATTGGTAACACCTGTGAAGGAAGTAAGAAAGAGGCCTAATTTCTTTCCAACAGAGCTGCCGCGCACAGAGCCTGTTCATTAACGGAGAGAGATAACACACACTTTGTCCACTGTGTCTGTCTGTCTCCACAAATGACGAAATCTCCAAGACGACTTGAATAAAAGCACATCAGAAGTTGATGTAAATATGTGATATGATGTTTGTCGATATGTGTCACTGCACGTAATTTAAATTGTATCCAACCAGGAGAGAGAACTCATACAAGGAACTAAAATAGGAAGGAAGGGGAATGCTGGACGCCAGGCGAGTTCGATGAAATTCATTACACTCAATGAGAGCCAGCTGGACCTGCTTGTGAACGTATTTACGAACGATTGCGACCTTTGTCACGTAATCAGTTCAGGCGTATAAAAGAAGACGTATCAGACGGGTTGTTTCACGATCACTGTTTTACATCATTTTATCGAGGCGACAGCAGCAGCAGCAGAAGGTATCGTTTCTGGTTCTGTATAGCATTTGGTCGTCAGACTGACAGTGATGGACGGTCTCGCCATACTTTGGCACGTTCAGAAACGTACTTTGCGCTCTCTAGATGCCTCTATAAAATTATACAGTGTGTGCACATCGAAGAGCAGCACAGATTTGTGATACGTCTTCTTTTATTTTCCTGGTATTTTACAAAGGTCTCAGTCATTCAGTGATAGTGTTTGTTCATAAGCTGGTCCTGGTTCTCATAAGACTGCAATGTATTTCCATCAAACTCCCGGCTGCTGTTTTCCAGTGGTGGAAAGTAACTAAGTACATTTACTTAAGTGCTGTACTTAAAGGAGTAGTTCACCCAAAAAAATATTTATTTTCTATCAATTGCACACCCCATGAAGCCTTGAATCCATGGATATTTTTTTGTTTTTGTCGCATTCCTAAGCTAATAATTTGATTCCCGTCTCTTACTGACTAATGTATCCGGTAGGAGACACAAAGTAGATTATTTGTGTCTCCTACCGGAAATACACCCGGTCATCAAATTATTAGCTTAGGAATGCCACTAAAACTAAAATAAATCCATGAATTCAAGTCTTCATGGGGTGTGCAATTGATAGAAAATAAGTAATTTTTTGGGTGAACTCCTCCTTTAAGTACAATTTTGAGGTATTTGTACTTTACTTGAGTATTTCCAATCTCCAATACTTTTACTTCTACTCCACTACATCTCAGAGGTAAATATTGTACTTTTACTCCACTACAATTACTTGAAAACTTTAGTTACTTTTCAGATATAAATTATGATATTACGAAACATACATTAACCACTTTAGCCCTATTTTATACATAGGCTATTTGAAAATAGCAGATCTACAAGCTCACAACGCGTCGCATCGCGACGCGTTGTGAGCTTGTAGATCTGCTATTTTCAAACATTTTTGTACTTTTACTTTTGGTACTTTCTGATACATTCTGATACCAATACTTTTGTACTTTTACTCAAGTGCGTTTTGAATTCCGGACTATTACTTGCAACGGAGTACTTCTACATTGCAGTGTTGATACTTTTACTTAAGTAAAACAATTGAGTACTTTTTCCACCACTGCTGTTTTCCTCCCAGTGGGACCAATCTGCCAGCTGGAATATCTGGACAGAGACGCTTACGTTAGTGACCTTTCCTTCACCCATTCAAACCCAGAACGCATCTGTGTGACCACTTCCTCCATATGTTATACTTTGGCTATTCAAAAATAGCAGATATACAATATTTGTGCAAATATTTGAATATATATATATTTTTTTTTAAGCGAACATTTTTAACTCAAATCTGTGCTTCTGGGGCGTCCCTGGAACAAGATATTTTGAGATGGGGGGGGGGCCCCCCCCCCGCCAAATACATATCATTTTGGTGGTCCTTAACTCTCTCAGTGCCAAGCCCCGAGTTATCCCGAGTTTTCTCTGAATACCCTCCCTGCCAGAACGAGAAATCCCGAGTTTTGCTTTTTACTGTGGTCGAGCTATTCTGTTTATTTTTCATGATCACTTTCGCTTCCTGACTCCTTCAGACTCATTGGGTTCCGGTTTCATGACGCAGATTCCGTTTCCGGTTCTCATTTTTTTCCCCGCGGTCATTTTTGGCCAGAATAGGGAAGTCACGGTTTTTCACACGGTATAAAAAAACGAACGGAGAGGTCTACTTCTATTCTCTTTGGTCTGGGTGACTAACAGTCATCGTAGTCGTGTATCACATCGTAATTTAGCCCGATCAGCGATTGTCGAAAAAGTCACATCCGGTTAATGACCGGATGTGACGTAAGCCTGTTCGGGAGGGGGCGAGCGAGTCAACGAGGCGATCAATGTGTCGATTTGCTGCTCTCTACTGGTACAACTGTCGTAAGTGTTTAAAACCCCAATCAAATAATTTATTTGAATGAAAAATTACAAAATTAAAAAATTAAAAAACACGCAAATCGCTGGCACTAGGGGAGTACTTTATGAAAATACTCTTGGCACTGAGAGAGTTAATAGAGAACCACTGATATATACTGTAGAAACATACGTTTAAAAAAAAAAAAAACTGTTAGGATTTAGAAGACATTTGTAGAATCCCCCCAGAAGCAAAGATTTGAGTTAAACATGTTCGCTTTAAATATATGTATATATATTCAAAGATTTGCACAAGTTTTCATGATTTTTTTAAAATAGCAGATCTACAAGCTCATAGCACGGCACTCGCTATGAGCTTGTAAGTATATCTACTATTTTTGAATAGCCAAAGAAATGTAAAAAAAAACACTCGTTCCCGCTCTCAATGTGTTTATTTACCTATCTTGACAGGATACAGGATAAACACGTGACGTTGGACGTGATGAAACGCAAAGAAACGAGCAGAGCATTGTTTTAAGCTGACAAATGGGTTCTCTCTCCTGATTGGATGAAATTGGCAACCCATCGTCGGACAACGAGTTCTCTGTTTATTAAAGAGCTGGAGAGACAGTAGTCAGGGGATATTTCAAAAATCTGGGAATAAATTCCTTACCAAGAAATGTCTTCACCAATGTGTTTGTAAAGGTGTCTAGTAACACATCTCATAAAGACTGAAATGCAGTTTCCCTAGGGGGGAATTTTTGACAGCTGCTGAAAGTTGGGGTACCCACCATAACCTTATGCGGGATAAAAAATAAATCTGTTTTAAGTAGCATGTGAGGGGTCAAACTAGGGTGTTTTTATGATTCTGAATCCATTGCAAGCATTTGTTTTGCACCAAAGCCACTCCTTGGGCTAAGAACGGCCATAGACAACCTTTTCCCAGGTAATTTTTTTGTGTAAAAAGCCCATTGAGATTGGGCCGTTTTTAGCCCAAGGAGTGGTTTTGGTGCAAAACAAATGCTTGCATTTACCCAACTTTCAGCAGCTGTCAAAAATTCTCCTAGGGAAACTGCATTTCAGTCTTCATGAGATGTGTTACTAGACACTTTTACAAACACATTGGTGAAGACATTTCTTGGTAAGGAATGTATTCCTAGATATGACATTATTCTGATAATATTCCCTGACTACAGGGAGGCTCCTGTTACTAAACAAACACTATTCAAAAATAGCAGATCTACAAGCTCATGGCGTGGCACCGAGTGTCGCGCTACAAGGCTGTTGATCTGCTATTTTTTGAAAAAATCGTGGAAAATTTGTGCAAATCTTTGAATATATATATTTTTTAAGCGAAAATATTTGCTTCATGGGGGTCCCTGGAACATCATTTTGATATGCGGGTCCGCGGCCAAATACATATCATTGTGGGTGGTCCTTGACATGAAAACGTTTGAGGACCACTGATATAGTAACATGTTTTTTTTTTCCCAAAAAACTGTGTCTACGACATTTGTTGCACTCATTTTCACAATAAAAAAAAAAATTGCAGATCTACAAGCTCATAGCGCGGCACTCATTTTTGAATAGCCAAAGAAATGTAAAATGACACAGATGCGTTCCCGGTCTTAAAGGGTTAAAACAGTGTGGACTCTGAAGGAAGACTACGGTGAGTTTTAGTTTAGTTTAGTTTAGTTTTGAGGAGGACTGTTAGTTCCTCACCAGATCAGCTGTGTTTTGAAATATGGATTAAATAGGATTATAACGGGTCAGACAGACAGACAGACAGACAGACAGACAGACAGACAGACAGACAGACAGACACACGCACACACACGCACACACACGCACCTACAGTACACACGCACGCACGCACGCACGCACGCACGCACGCACGCACGCACGCACACACGCACGCACGCACGCACGCACGCACGCACGCACGCACGCTTACACAGCAACTCACAAAGATACACACACACACACACACACACACACAGACACACACAGACACACACACACACACACACACACACACACACACACACACACACACACACACACACACACACACACACACACACAAAGGCACAGCCACAAAAGCACACACACACACGCACACACACATACAAAAGCTCACCGCACACCCACACATGCTCAGCACACACACACACACACACACACTGACAAATGCTGACCACACACAAACACACATGCATATACACGCGCGCGCACACACGCACACACACACACACACACACACACACACACACACACACACACACACACACACACACACACACACACACACACACACACACACACACACACACACACACACACACACACACACACACACACAGGGTTAACCTATATTTTGGAAGGCTTGTAAAAAGCAAAACTACAGTCAAACAGAAGTACTACTTCAAGTCTTCTCGCCCTCATTCTCTCTATCTCTCATTCTCTGTCATTTTCTCTCTCATTCTATCTATGTGTGTGTGTCTCTCTCTCTCTCTCTCTCTCTCTCTCTCTCTCTCTCTCTCTCTCTCTCTCTCTCTCTCTCTCTCTCAGACATGCTTCCATATAGGAGACATGCTGGCTGTTGGAATCCAACTGACTGAGACCAGTCGTGGCGACTAAAAAAAATATA
>NC_137619.1:4407094-4414594 GCF_963280865.1 Gymnoscopelus braueri | reverse complement strand
ACTTTTGTTATTATATATAATTTTTAGTTTTAATAATAAGGGTAATAATAATAACAACAATAATAATGGTAATGATGATAATAATAGTAATAATAAATAATTAAAGCTGCAAGGAGCTATGACTGGGCCCTTGCACCTCTGTCCAAGGGCAAATATCAACCTATCAGAACTGGGAGCAGAGCTAAGTAACTAATGAAGGACAAAGATTTTTAGAGTGAGGCGCCTCATGACTAAACTGTTCAAAAGTTATGGTAAAAGACAGAAACTATGAAATATCTCAACAAATCAGAATAAGGGGCGTGGCTGGTTCCAATGACACCGCCCACACAGTCTGTATGACCATTAGCTCAAAAGTCACATAGAAAAAAGAAATTTCATGAACCTGCAAATTGGCTATTTTAACTTCCTGTTTGCCGCTGAAACATGGATGTTTGATGCTTCGCCACAGTCACGCCGTTTTACGAAAACTTGTGCTTTTGATAACTTGTCATCGTTAAGGTCTCCTGTGTACGTCGAGCGAGTTTGAGGTAGATCTGAATAACGCACTCAAAATGGACGACTTCCTGTCGGGTTTAGGTCATGGCTCCAAGAGACTTTGTTGTAAGGCGGGACCTGATACAGGTGTGTACCAATTTTCCTACATGTAGGTGAAACCGTATTGTGGGGCTTCAACGTTGACATTTTGTAGGGGGCGCTATTGAGCCATTAGGCCACGCCCCTTTTCGAGACCATTAAATACTATTTTTTTTGCCACTTGTGATGTTTGTGCAAAAAAGTTGCGCAACTTTTTGAGTACGTTTAGGCCCTCAAAAACACAATTAATTTGTGCAAAGAATAATCTTTGCAATTTCAATAGGGCTTCATCCTAATAGTAACCGTCTCTCATAGGAAGCAGGAGCAAGGCGAGGCAGTTTTATTTGTAAAGCACATTTCAACAGCACGGCAATTCAACCAGCGTTGCCAGATTCTGTGAGAGAAACAAGCAACCAGGTCTAGGAAAACCAGCCCAAAAGAAGCAACTATGGGCCACATGAGCAATTTAACATATACATCAGCTATTTGAAAATAGCAGATCTACAAGCTCACAACGCGTCGCGATGCGACGCGTTGTGAGCTTGTAGATCGGCTATTTTCAAATAAAATATTGCGGGAAATTATAATAAGCAGATCTGGCAACCTTGAATGCAACGTGCTTTAAACAAAACATCAAGCAAAGGAAACACAATTATAACAAATGACGCAAATGATGCATTTAAACAAAAGAGGAGAAAAGAAAAGAAAAATAACTCAATCAAAGGCAGCAGCAAACAAAAAGGCCTTTAGCTGTGTTTTAAAATAAATAAGAGTGGCACACCTGCACTTTTCTGGTAATTTGTTCCAGATATGTGGACTAAATTAATGTGTTTGTTGGTTTGTTTGTTTGTTTGTTTGTTTTATAGGCCTATAACACCTATTGATATGTTTTTTTGAATGTGTTTTAAACCTGTAAAACACTTAAAGTGTTAGAGGTGCTCTTTAAATAGCATACATTTTTGGTTACTTTATTTCGGTGTTAGGGTTAGGTATGGGTTATGTTATTTAATTCCCACTTTTGCCTTATTTTACAGATTTATTATTAAAAAAAATATTATGAAAAAAAGAAATTTAATCAAAACCGATTGGGTGGGCCAGCTTTCTATGTGGGTGGGCCGCGGCCCACCCCAGCCCACCCGTGGCTACGCCCCTGGTCTGTGGACAGTCTGTGGACGGTTCAGAAACTCCGCCCACCTGTGTCACCAATGACATCGTTAGCAGTTTTTGGGCGGTGAAACCGCCCCTATAAGTGAGATTTGGAAAAATGTACATTTTCCTGCGCTGTGATCTGGGCCCAGGAAATTAGTAGAATTATCCTGCGCTGTGATTGGCCAATCACAGTCTATTAAGGACTGTGATTGGCCAGTGTCACATGACACATGTGCATAGCCCTATATAAGCAACCATAACTTGAAAAAAACCAAATATTGGTTTTTTTCAAGTTATGGTTTCGTCCATCATAAAGAGTGTTTCAATAAATGTATTTATCTTTTGTACATGATTGGTTGACTCCATTCAGTATTGTCATTAGCTAGCAAGACACCGCCCACTTCACACAGGGTGTGATTTTTTTTTTTTAAACAAGATTTAAACCTTTTTATTTAGATTATTGTTAACGCGGCAATAATGGCTTCCATTGCAGCATGCTAACTTTCCAGGAATAGAAAGCCTGTAGTTTCTATTAGCTCGGATTCCCCACTGATGATGTCACTGGGAGGCAGGTTTCTGAACTGTCCACAGCCCTCCTCTGAGACACAGACTGAGTAGACAAAAATGGTGCTATATTATAATGAGCATTAGTGAGGACCTATTATATGAAGATAAGTTGAAAATGGGTGAAGTCGTCCTTTAAGTAAAAGTATCAATACTGCAATGTAGAAATACTCTGTTACAGGTAAAAGTCAGGAATTAAAAATATACTTGAGTAAAAAGTACAAAAGTATTGGTATAATCAAAATGTGCTTAAAGTACCAAAAGTAGAAAGTACTCATTATGCAGAATGTCCCGTTTCACAAGTTTTCAAATCAAACGGATAAAAATCATTTGAAAATAGCAGATCTACAAGCTCACAATGCGTCGCGACGCATTGTGAGCTTGTAGATCTGCTATTTTCAAATGGCTGAAATGGCTGATGTGGTTAATGTTGGTTTTGTAATAATAATCAAAATCTACAAAAAGATGTCTAATAATTGTAAGTAGTCTAATATAATAATAATAGTAAAAAGTCTAATATTTGGATCTGAGATGTAGTGGAGTAGAAGTAAAAGTACTGAAAATTGGAAGTATAGCCTATACTCCAGTAAAAAAAGTTAAAACTCAAAATTGTACTTAAGTACAGTACTTGAGTAAATGTACTTAGTTACTTTACACCACTGGTCCTTGTGTGTGATAGGTGTTCTATAAATAACGTGTACTGACTCACTTAGGCCAGAGTGTAGGTGCAGGTGAGTGTGTGTGTGTGTGTGTGTGTGTGTGTGTGTGTGTGTGTGTGTGTGTGTGTGTGTGTGTGTGTGTGTGTGTGTGTGTGTGTGTGTGTGTGTGTGTGTGTGTGTGTGTGTGTGTGTGTGTGTGTGTGTGTGTCACGCGCCCAGCGGTAAACAGCGGTGACACTAACGGATAACAGCTGACAGACCTGCAGCATGAGGATGGCTGCCGTATAGCCCGCCGTACCACGGTGCCCTGCATGCCCAAAAATAGCAGACCTGTCCCACACAACCTCACAATGGAGCATGAGATAGCCGTGTGTGTGTGTCAAATTGAGGCTCGCTCTCTCTCTCTCTCTCTCTCTCTCTCTCACTCACACACACACACACACACACACACACACACACACACACACACACACACACACACACACAGATTTTTTTTTACCGAAAACCCTGTAGAAAGGCCCTGTTTTAGAATAATTACGGTCATTTTAGCCCACGTTTTAGGATAGTTACGGTAATGTTCGGGCTGGTGACGCATTATTATAAGCATGTGATTAATTAAGTCCAGTTGTTTAGGTACTGTACCTCTCCACTAAACACTAATCAATCATCCTTAGTCCACTTGCATCTCTGGTATACCAATAATCAATAATAATTTGTAAGTCCAAATGCTTAATTGTACCCCTAGTTATTAATTCAATAATTGACACCACTCAATGTAATTAGGGCCGAGCACTGGACCAGTACAAAGCCTTATTGAAGTGCATGGGACCTACGGCTGTACGTTTGTGTCCTATGTTTGTCTGGGACACACGTCCGGGGTTGCCAGATCTGCTTATTATAATTTCCCAGCAAGATTTTATTTGAAAATAGCCGATCTACAAGCTCACAACGCGTCGCATCGCGACGCGTTGTGGGCTTGTAGATCTGCTATTTTCAAATAGCTGATGTATATGTTAAAGTGCTCATGTGGCCCATAGTCGCTTATTTTGGGCTGGTTTTCCTAGACCTGGTTGCTTGTTTCTCTCACAGAGTCTGGCAACACTGCACACGTCTATATCCATCCCGGGCACCACCAACCAGTGGTGGAAAAAGTACTCATTCTTTTTACTTAAAAATCGATACCGCAATGTAGAAATACTGTTACAAGTAAAAAGGCCTGTGTTCAAAATGTTACTTGAGTAAAAGTACAAAAGTATTGTAAAAAAATATACTTTAAAGTATCAAAAGTACTCAAATGTTTGAAAAATCTAGTTTAAAGTTTGTCAAAAACCCATCCGTTTGCGTTAAGATAAATTCTTTCTGACACCAGCAGGGGTAAAACAGCGAAACTACAGGCCATTCATATGAACTGTCTCTTCCGTATTAGCCTCAATGTAAAACTTTTAAAGGTTTCATGACGTTCAGTTTTACCACACATTAAAAGTCTTTGTCATGGCCCTTCAAACGTGTATAGAAAGTTTTAACAAAAAAATCCACTCCATTGATCCATGGCAGGTGTTTTTCTCTCACATTTCTAAAGCCTTTTCAACTGCAATGAAAAAATAAATCTTTGCCTGCGGGTGTCGCTGGTGAGGGATTTTGCCTGTCAATCATCGCCTCTGCTCCGCCCCCCCCCCAAAGGAAAGGATAGGGGAGGGGAGGGGCGAGGAGGAGAGTGGGCGGGATTAATCGACTGTGACCTCACTGCCGAAGGGCCAAGCTCAGATTACTTTTCAGCCTAATTATTCAGAAAACCCCAGACCACAGAAAATCCACTGAATGTTCAAAGTTCAGATTTTTTGGGTGTAATTGAGGTCATAAAACCCCCCAAAAAACATAGAAAAAAAAGAAAAGTGAAAATGAATGTCATAGAACCTTTAAGCTGGGCCCTTGGTTTGACCACATGGCAGTGTGACGGGTCGGGATGCCCCATCACGTTGCATGTTGACCAGAGGATGTGATGACTTGTAATTCTTGTGCCCGTCGGTGTGCAACTTGAACGGCGGCGAGTCGGCAGAAACAGACTTTGGGCACCCACTCGGCGCGACCACTCGCTTTGCCTGACGGCTCACTCAGGGGAGCCTCGCGGGGCTCAAGTCCGCTTCAGACGGCGCGGCTGCCTTATTTTTTTTATTATTATTATTTAAAAAAAAAATTATCCCACGATTTTGTAACCCTGTTTTTTTCACCCGGTGTCGATTTTCTAAGTGGTCCTGGGTGCTACACTCCCCTCACCAGCCTAGGGAGGTCAGGGCCGAGCTCATGCCTCCTTCAATGCATGAGAGCCGTCTGACCTTCTTATCACCTTCTGAATGCACTTATTGTAAGTCGCTTTGGATAAAAGCGTCTGCTAAATGACTGTAATGTAATGTGATGTAATGTCACCTGACAGGGGGGAGTTTCCCTGGTTGGACGTAGCGCGTGGAAGGAACACGTTATTCCAACCAGTTCCCCTCTCCTCCATCAGGCGCCCCGGCTGTCATGGGGGAGCTATTTGAAGTGTTTTTTTTTGTGGATGCGTCAAGTCGGGAGAGAGAACGGCACTTCCGCATTCCAGCGTGGGCTGGCCTATCGGAGTGTTGCTAAATGACACGGCGTGGGGAGTGCCGACTCGTCACTATAGCATAAACGTGAGAAACGTTGTTATCACATGAATCCAGGTGAGAGAGAAACCATTTGAAAATATTTTATTATATATAATAATATATAGTAACTAAGTACATTTACTCAAGTACTGTACTTAAGTACAATGTTGATGTATTTTTTTACTTTACTTGAGTATTTCCAGTTGTCAGTACTTTTACTACTACTCCACTACAACTCAGAGGCAAATGTAGTAGTTTTACTCCACCACAATTATTTGACACCTTTAGTTACTAGTTACTTTGTAGATGTACATGATGACATTATGAAGCATACATTTACCACTTTAGCCCCATTTTATACCTAGGCTATTAGAAAATAACCGATCTACAAGCTCACAACGCGTCGCGATGCGACGCGTTGTGAGCTTGTAGATCTGCTATTTTCAATGTTAGCACTTTCACTTATGGTACTTAAAGTATATTTTGATCCCAATACTTTTGTACTTTTACTCGAGTAACATTTTGAACACTGGCCTTTATACTTGTAACAGAGTGTTTCTACAATGGAGTAAAACATTTGAGTACTTTTTCCACCACTGTATATAATATTAAAGTCTGATTCTTCTACTGTTGAATCTCAACAGTTGATAACATTGAACCTCTCTATCATCATCAGCACACTGGCTGTTCCCAGGTCAGATTCCTGTCTGTGGTTTTCTGAATGAATGACGTCATTGGTACCTTATCGCACACATCTGTCTGTGAACTCTATCTTCACAATAGAAAAGACAATAGAATGATACTAGTCATTAAGCTACTAATATAGACTGAAGTAATTCAAGCGGGTCATGTTTGCATGTTTGGAATTGTAACAGCTGAAATCAATTATATATCAGTATTCTGATATTAACCTGCGGGCCGCATTAAGTGAAGGTGGGGCCGCCAGTTGCCCATGTAGGCTTTAAACCGACCTGTTCAGCCTCTGCCTCATCCTGCTCTTGGGTCCTACATTCTGCCTGGACTCGAAACCGTGACAGCAGGACGGATCCAAGAATACAGGATGTTGAAGTACATCATGTCATCTATCTGTTAGAACATCATGTTTCAGAAACACTCTGGTTCATATCCTCTCTTGCCAAATTCTGTATCAGTCATGACTCACATGTTCTCTGTGTGTTTGATGCTAAATGACACTGTGGTGTAGAGGTTTGGGTTGTGTAAGGTATCTTGCCTTGATGTAATTCCAAATAAATTAAATTGCTCCCCACTACTAATATTTTCACATACATGAAGTTTGTCCTCCACATTTCACCCATCCTATAGGAGCAGTGAGAAGGCGTTGGTTGTAGCGCTCAGGGAGCAGTCAGGGGTTAAAGTGATTTGAATTGACCTTTTTGTCGTACTTCAAAACATTAATATTTCATTACATTTAGAGGAACTGTTGATATTGTCGACTAAAACTATGGCTACCTTTTGTCACTGACGAAAACTAAATAATAACTAAGCTACGGTGACTAAAAACTAAGACTAAATATATTGACAATGTCGTCAACAAATAAAAACTAGACTAAAATGTTAGTGAGGGACGATTGGAGAAGAGATCCAGTAGAACTAAAAGACATGTCATTTTTTATTTAGTTGCGCTCAGGTGTTGCCCCCTCTGAAAATAGCAGATCTACAAGCTCACAAGAGCTTGTAAATCGGCTATTTTCAGAGTGGAAACCAAGTGTAAAATCAGCCATTACGACACCATCAAGGCACCGACAACATACATTTTAGTCGACTAAATCAACTGCAGATTTTAGTCTAGATTAGATTTTATAATCTTATGATATTTAGTCAACTAAAACTAGAATAACAGTAAAACATTTCAGATGACTAAAATATGACTAAAAATTTCAATTTTATTCAAAAGACTGACTAAAACTAAA
>NC_137619.1:4397094-4402094 GCF_963280865.1 Gymnoscopelus braueri | reverse complement strand
AAAACACAGCAAGACAAAGTACCACAATACAACAGCCTGACATGTATTGATCACTCACTCACTCTCACACACACACACACACACACACACACACACACACACACACACACACACACACACACACACACACACACACACACACACACACACCCCTTAACATCCTGCCCTCGCAAAAGTGCATTGGAGAAAATGTGTGTGTGTGTATCTTATGCTATGTGTCTATTGTTATTTTTAAAGGTGGTGTAAGTGATATCTTTCTGTTAAAACAAAGTGTGTTGTTAGAAAGTTAATGTTAAAGTGTTTTCTGTTTACTAAAGAGCTGTAGAGACTCCTGTAACTGAACTTACACTAGTAATGGTTACTATCAGATTATTAAGATATTATTATTATTGCACTATACTTACATGACATTATATACTGTATACATTTACCATTGCTCTGCATATAATCTTTTCTTTTGCCTTTCTTTCTTTCTTTCTTTCTTTCTTTCTTTCTTTCTTTCTTTCAAATTTATCATAAAATAATTTCCTATGGAAATCCCAAACCCTCGCCACATTTAAAACCACACTCAAAACCCACCTTTTCAGACCTGCGTTCCCTACCTAAACCTAATCCCACCCAAGTTTTTAACTTTAAAAAAAAAATGTTTTCCTAATAAAGTTTTTATTTTGTAAAGCCACTTTGAGTACTCAGAAATGTGCTGTATAAATTGTATGTATTATTATATTATATACGTGAGTATTTACAGATGAATGCAGATTTTGTCCCACTGAGCATTTTTTGGGCCATTAGACATCAACGTCTAGGCTAAGCCTACGACATTTCAACGCCTATATATAGATACATAGACGCTTAAAAAACAGCTAATCAATGGCTAAGCGTAAACATTGAAAATACTTTCACTGTTAGACCAGTTACTGTATAACCCAGATTAGACAGAGGTCTATAATAGCCGACTATGGCTCACTGGTTTTTTTTTTTTTTTTAAATCTTTTTTGGTGGTGGTTCTTTTTATTATCTGTCCTCATCCTGGTACAGGGCAGCCCACGGGGAACTAGCTCTTTCCTGTCTCTTGAGCCCTACTGGGCTTTGAGAGCACTCAAATGCTTGCCAGTATGATGCATTGTCACACACAGTGTGTTCCTGGGGTGTCTGTCTGTCTGTCTGTCTGTCTGTCTGTCTGTCTGCCTGCCTGCCTGCCTGCCTGCCTGCCTGCCTGCCTGCCTGCCTGCCTGCCTGCCTGCCTGCCTGCCTGCCTGCCTGTCTGTCTGTCTGTCTGTCTGTCTGTCTGTCTGTCTGTCTGCCTGCCTGCCTGCCTGCCTGCCTGCCTGCCTGCCTGCCTGCCTGCCTGCCTGCCTGCCTGCCTGCCTGCCTGCCTGTCTGTCTGTCTGTCTGTCTGTCTGTCTGTCTGCCTGCCTGCCTGCCTGCCTGCCTGCCTGCCTGCCTGCCTGTCTGTCTGTCTGTCTGTCTGTCTGTCTGTCTGTCTGTCTGTCTGCCTGCCTGCCTGCCTGCCTGCCTGCCTGCCTGCCTGCCTGCCTGCCTGCCTGCCTGCCTGCCTGTCTGTCTGTCTGTCTGTCTGTCTGTCTGTCTGTCTGTCTGCCTGCCTGCCTGTCTGTCTGTCTGTCTGTCTGTCTGTCTGTCTGTCCGTCCTACTCAAACACCTGCTGTCATATGCGTCCTGCGGGGGATGGGGGAGGGGGAGGGGGGAGGTATCCTGGGGTGGTGCTCAGCCCACCACACCACCCTGCATCACCTCTCATAGAAGACACAGATCCTGGGATTAGTGGGATCTCCATTGATACAGGGCTGGCCTCTGTCAGGATGCTCAGAGTGTATCTTCTCTGAGACCCTTATAGGATATTTCCTCAACTGCCTGAGTTGATGCAGGCGCTGTCTCACCGGACTCTCTGTTTTCCCCTGGTGTTTCGCCCAGGTGGATTTGAGGTTAGGGTATTATTAGGCAAGTTTTTTGTGAGGTTGGGGTTAGGGTTAGGATTAGGCTAGGAAAATTTGGATTCAGTTTTAGTCATAGTCTTTTGAAACAAATTCTGTTTAGTTTTAGTCATATTTTAGTCATCTGAAATGTTTTAGTTTTTGTCTAGTTTTAGTCGACTAAATATCATAAGATTATAGTCGACTAAATCTACAGTTGATTTAGTCGACTAAAATGTATGTTGGTGCCTTGATGGCGTCGTAATGCCTGATTTTACACTTGGTTGCATGCTGAAAATAGCAGATCTACAAGCTCACAACGCGTCGCAGCGCGACGCGTTGTGAGCTTGTAGATCTGCTATTTTCAGAGCGCAACACCCGAGCGCAACCAAACATAAAATGTCTTGTCTTTTAGTTCTACTGGATCTCTTCTCCACTAGATCTCTCACTAACATTTTTTGTCTAGTTTTTATTTGTTGACGAAATAGTCAATATATTTAGTCTTAGTTTTAGTCATCATAGCTTAGTTTATATTTAGTTTTCGTCAGTGAAAAAAGGTGGTCGACGAACATTTTTCGTCATAGTTTTAGTCGACAAAATCAACACCAGTTTAGGCAGAGTGTTTGTGAAGTTAAAGGTTAGGGTTTAGGCGCCACCTGGGCGACACACCAAAGAAAGAGGGAGTCCCTCCTTCTTTCCCCCCCCAACCAGCTTCCTCGTGGCTGCAACCCACGACTTACACAACCCTGGTAACCCAGCCTGGTGGAGATATGCTCCCCAGGGAGCGCCTTTTTTCTACTTTCTGTATTTTCTACTTTTGATGTTTTGTTTTATTTTCCCCCCCATTAATGAATGCCCTACAACGATGTGATGCGTTGTGAAGTTGTAGATCAGCTATTTCTTTTTTAATATATATATATATATATATAAAGTGATAATTACACTGGTTAATTATGTCTGTGGGCTTCATAAATATTGAACCAATGAAAAGTATTAACAAGATCTTGTGAATAAATAATAATAACAACATTGGATCCATTAGAACAGGGGTCTTCAACGTTTTCAGCCCAAGGACCCCCTAGCTGAGAGCGAGATGAAGCAGGGACCCCCTCTATTTTGTGTAAAATTGGGTTTTAGATTCAACTTTTTTTGTTTACGTTTACTGTTCTTTTTTTCCCTCTATACCTCTTTGCCAAAAATAGGGCGATTGTCTAAAGTTCTCCTCAGAAAAGGGATGCTAGGGTTCAAGTGGTTAAGGTAAAAAAAGTAAAGTCATATCAAACAAAGATTTGGCGGACCCCCTGTAGTAACTCTGAGGACCCCCTCGGGGTCCCGGACCCCCTGTTGAAGACCCCTGCATTAGAACACTTTTTTTCCCCTGAAAAGTAACCCTTTTGAAAGTAACATCATATTGATTGATGCAACATTGTCTAAATGGTTATGGACCATTAGTTTCATAATGCACTTTGTCCTGAAGCCCATTAGTCATAGTCATATTCGTCTTGTTTTAATTGTGCACCTATAGAGTGGATGCAATACATTCCACTGTCGTTTTAAAGACAGACAGATATATATAACTTAACCCATTAAGACCGGGAACGCATCTGTGTCATTTTAAGATTTCTTTGGGCTATTCAAAAATAGCAGATCTACAAGCTCATAGCGAGGCAACGAGTGCATGCAGCGCTATGAGCTCGTAGATCTGCTATTTTTTAAGAAAAAAAAGCATGAACATTTTTGCAAATCTTTGAAAATATTTATTCAAGCGAACATTTGTAACTCAAATCTTTTGCTTCATGGGGGTCCCTGGAACTCAATATTTTGAGATGGGGGTCCGCGGACAAATATCATTTTGGGTCTTGACGTGAAAAAGTTTCATAACCACTGATATTATAGCAACATACGTGTTTTTTACAAAAAAAGTAATGGGAAACAATTATTTTTTTTGATGATTTTTCAAAAATAACAGATCTACAAGCTCATAGTGCTACGAGCTTCTAGATCTGCTATTTTTTTTTATCTAAAAATGACACAGATGCGTCCCCGGTCTTAATGGGTTAATACAGGGAAAAGGCGACAGACAGAGATAGAGAGAGAGAGTGATAGAGAGAGCCCGGTACGGCAGGTTCAATACCTTGTGAGTGTCTGCAAGGTGAAGGTTCCAATCCCACGGGGGACTGCCAGGCCAAAAGGTACAACGCCGCTCTGTGCTAACGAGGTTATAAGAGGCTGTGATGGATGGTCTGTCACACAGCGTCCACATGGACATTAGATCAGACACAAACACACATTACATGTTTTAATAAAAGGATTGCTTCAATTGATTTCCGCTGGCGCTCACGTGTGTGTGTGTGTGTGTGTGTGTGTGTGTGTGTGTGTGTGTGTGTGTGTGTGTGTGTGTGTGTGTGTGTGTGTGTGTGTGTGTGTGTGTGTGTGTGTGTGTGTGTGTGTGTGTGTGTGTGTGTGTGTGTGTGTGTGTGTGTGTCAGGGCTCTATACTAGGCCCACTAGTTTTCCCCTTAACACTAAATCTCTTCACTGAAAATAGCACCAAGTGTATTGTGAGCTTGTAGCTCTGCTTTTCTCATAGTGTGTTGTGAGCTTGTAGCTCTGCTTTTTTCACAGTGTGTTGTGAGCTTGTAGCTCTGCGTTTTTCACAGTGTGTTGTGAGCTTGTAGCTCTGCTTTTTTCACAGTGTGTCGTGAGCTTGTAGCTCTGCTTTTTTCACAGTGTGTCGTGAGCTTGTAGCTCTGCTTTTTTCACAGTGTGTTGTGAGCTTGTAGCTCTGCTTTTTTCACAGTGTGTTGTGAGCTTGTAGCTCTGCTTTTTTCACAGTGTGTTGTGAGCTTGTAGCTCTGCTTTTTTCACAGTTTGTTGTGAGCTTGTAGCTCTGCTTTTTTCACAGAATGTTCAGTCCATATATATATAGGGACGCTAAGGTTCATGTGGTTGAAGGACCACTTCACCCATTTTCTACCTTATCCTCATATAATTTGGTCCTAACTGATGCTCATTATGAGGGCACCGTTGGTGGACTGTGGACGCTTCAGAATCCTGCCTATACTACCA
>NC_137619.1:4367094-4392094 GCF_963280865.1 Gymnoscopelus braueri | reverse complement strand
ACTGCCACATAAATGTGTGAAATAATGTATTTCCTGTCCAGGTATGATGAGTATTGAAAGAAAAAGATACACAAGAAACATAACATACTTGGTGATAACAGGGAAATATATTGGTTAAAATATGGTTGAATATTTAACACCTAAATGTAGTGTACAGAAAATATGTTTTGTTTTGTGTAAGGTGATTATGTTCATTATGATTCATTTTTCTGTTGACATGGTTCACTCATAGGGGGCGCTGTGGGGAAAAAGCAGCGCAATGTAGGAAAAGTTCCACAGGAAGTGAGGTATCAGGAACGGCTATAAAAGTACAGGAAGTGAGGCGGCCGGGGGTTCCATTTTAGGTATTAAAAAATAGAGTGTTTGGTGGTGTTTGAGAAATAGACTCTTGTAAGCCTAAACTAAACCAAAATCAGGAATTAATAAACCACTGAGCAGTGTGGCCGGACAACTTTGGGAGTGGAAGGAGAGAAGTTTGGGCGAGGAACTTTTCTGAGGGTTTAGCTCTGAATAAATTCAGAACTTTTGGACAAAGGAACCCATGTGGCCTCCTGACTTGAAGGTTGGGTGAGGAATATACTTTTTTTTTCTTCTTTTTTTTTATCTACACAAAAGTGTAGATTGTTGTTTCAGTATTTCTATGGAGTTATTCCTACAGAATGTCTACACCGGGGGTCTTCAACAGGGGGTCCGGGACCCCTAGGGGGTCCTCAGAGTTACTACCGGGGGTCCGCCAAATCTTTGTGTGATATGATTATTTGTTTTACCTTAACCACTTCAACCCTAGCATCCCTTTTATGAGGAGAACTTTAGCCAATGATAGCCGATCTACAAGCTCACAAGGCGTTGTGAGCTTGTATATCTGCTATTTTTGGCAAAGAGTTATATTTGTAGAGGGGAGAAAGAACAGTAAACGTAAACCAAAAAAAAGTTTAATCCAAAACACAATTTTTTACAATATAGAGGGGGTCCCTGCTTCATCTCTCTCTCAGCTAGGGGGTCCTTTAGCTGAAAACGTTGAAGACCCCTGATCTACACAATGTAAAGTGTCCAGAACATCAGCTATTTCTAGTTTGTCAACCTGTGAATATTTAGAACCTAAATAACAATGGTCAAAGTGTCGTGTTCTTCCAGAAATAAGGTTAATAATGAATAACATTAACTCCAATGTGAAGCTGTCGCCGTTAAATAGTACCAGGACTTTTGTGTTGTTGCTGTGATGATGGGTCTATACTCTAGTTGGCAGCCCCCCAGCACGCACACACACACACACACACACACACACACACACACACACACACACACACACACACACACACACACACACACACACACACACACACACACACACACACACACACACACACACACACACACACACACACACACACTGTGGAGGAGGCGTGTGAGGATAAAGCTGCTGAGACATTCCAGGACTGGATTCACCATTTCATCACCTTTCAGACCCTCTGATCCCTCCAGGCTAGACGAGATGACATGCATGTATGTGTTACAGGTAGATTGGCATTCCAGGTAGAATGGAAAATAAGCGCTTGTTTTCACCGCCCGTCCGCCCCCCAGGCAATTCTGTAGAACCAACGCCAGAGGGCAATGCAAGCCACACATGAGTCCCACACCACACACGCACGCATGCACACGCACACAAACGAGCACGCACACACGCATACGCGCACATGCACGCGCACGCGCACACACCCGCGAACAAGGGGGCGAGACTGAGGAGGCGGGGCTGGCGGGCTATGTTAGTGCAGTGAGTGGCAGTTGGGGCAAACCATAGCGGGGCAAACGCAGTCCCCACAACATCATTTACTATTCTGTGCCTATCGGTACATAACTCGGACGGCGCTTAGTCGACTAGGAGACCATCGGCCGGTCGTCGCGGGCACTCGCGCCTGGAGGCGCTCGGGCGCGACTCCTTGGCCTCAAGGTCTGCTTAGTCGGAGCGCCTCCGTCATGGTCCAAAACTATACTTTATCGGCGAAAAAAAATAGTCCGCGGTTGTTTGAAAAAGTAATGTCCCGAGCGGGAGTCAAACCCAGACTCCCAGTGGTAGTGGATGGGGAGTCCAATGATTTTCGAAGTGCGCCACTGAGGCCAGTAAGTATGTATATTCATGTTGTCGTTCTCGTCGTCCTCGCATCGCAGCCCCGCCCCGAGCCTAAAAACAAGCGCTCCACTTCCAATCTACCTGGAATGCCAATCTACCTGTGACATATACACACACACACACACACACACACACAGACCTTCAGTTGAAGCCCACAACGTGACGTGTGTGTGTGTGATATTATCTGTAGCATATCCATATTGGCTGATATTTCATTCAAAATGCAATATCGGTATAGATCCGATAATTCTGATATTTTTTTCACCGATATTGGACGATATTCTTTTTAATCCCACTTGCTGACTGTAGCCTGTGTGCCTGGTAGAGTGTTATTAACACAATGGGTGCCAGAGGTTTATTAAAACCGTTTACGTTGAGAAACGTTGAGAAATCTCACCGTTTGCAACGCTGCACTGTTTAGAGCTGTAGACATTCACGGCGAGCACACGCACGTAAACAATGCATGCGTGCACAGCAATGGATGGTCCTGGCTAAACCTTGGAACAACAACACGTCTCATGCGAGTCACCGTTGCGGAGCGATCGCGCATTGAGAATGACTCGTTTTGCCCACTGTAAAAAGTTAAGGAGATACAGAGGTTTTTTAGCAAGGAGATAGAATGGAAGCGGATGGGAGCCAGATTTTTTGGCACGGTAATATCCATCTGTCCCTTACTTCTTAGAGTGTTCATGGGTGATTCCAGTGCTGCTAAAACTAAAAGACTGAAAACACGGTTTGAACCGTGTTTGGCACCCAATGTGTTCTCTATCTATCTATCTTAAACCGGCTGTTCTCTCATCATTTCTTGGGCCCAGTTGAAAATATCAGAGGCGTTTCAGAGCATGTTTATTTTAATGGATCAAGCTGAGGATGAGGAGGGAAGCTCATAGGGGTGTGACTTTGTTTATGTTTATTTAAGGAGGGTTAAAGATTGTTGTTTTGGTTTGGGTTGGTGTAGTTTTTAGTTGTATTCCTTTTCAGGTACACTTTTTGTTTGTTGTTTTGGCCTTGGCCTCGCCGAAGGCGTGTGTTGTCCCTATATTTTGTTTCCTATTGAGTTGCTGTAACTTGATATTGGTATTAAATGCACACTTTCATGTCATGTTTACTTGTGGCACTTTAGATGTGTTTAGACCCATTTTTAACCTCCAGACTACCGTTTGCTTTTCAGCCAAAGTACCCAGTAATAGGCAGAATTAAAAAAAAGGCCCAGTTGCGTCCCCAATCTCCGGGCCACGCCTCCCATCTCTACCGTCCAATCACCATGCAGCGCTGAAACCACTGAACAGAGAGTGTTAAGAACCAGCCCTCCATGCAATGGTAAAGCAACATAACACAAACCATGGGTAGGCCACCCGGCCTGGCTGAGATATGCACTCTGCAGTGTAGAGTGTAAAACACTACAGCAGTATTTAACACAAATTGGTGTAACACTGAACATGAAAACAAATGCATGCATGTCTCCAGATAAGGCATTCATACTACAGTATGTTTCCATTAATAATAGTCTGTTCCATTAATAATAGAGTTTTCCATTGATACTAGTTTCATTCATACTAGTCTTTTCCATTCATAGTTTCATTCATACTAGAGTTTCATTCATACTAGTGTTTTCCAAATAGTCTTTTCCATTCATTTGAGGTGAAAAGGAGGTGCTTTTTAAAAACATGTGTAAGCGTCGTCCGTCCGTCCGTCCGTCCGTCCGTCCGTCCGTCCGTTGAATTCACAGTATGAAGGCTGTCATAATGTCTCCAAACAGAATGAATTCACAGTATGAAGGCTGTCACAATGTATCCAAACAGAATGAATTCACAGTATGAAGGCTGTCACAATGTATCCAAACAGAATGAATTCACAGTATGAAGGTTGTCATAATGTATCCAAACAGAATGAATTCACAGTATGAAGGCTGTCATAATGTATCCAAACAGAATGAATTCACAGTATGAAGGTTGTCATATTTGTATCCAAACAGATGGGAGATGGTGTGATGTCATCGTCTCAGTCATAACAAAGGAAAGAATGTCTCCTGTCCCTGCCTGTTCCCCACACACACACACACACACACACACACACACACACACACACACACACACACACACACACACACACACACACGCACACGCACACACACACATATATTTACTCAGCAGGGCTTCAAAGCCACAGAGCAGCTAATTAAGGGTGTAACGTCTTACAGCAACATTCCCTGTGGAAATATTCTGTTACCTGACTCTTCATGTAAATATGACATTATTATATTGTCACTGTACATACGTGTTAATGTTCAGGATATGAAAAAAAGGACCTGTATTATTAGGATCAATGTAGTTAGTCACATGAGTCACACTGATCATTTTCATTGGTTCAATATTTATATAGTTGACCACTATAGCTGACACTTTCATTTTCAAAACCTTTCAAAGGTTATGAGAATGAAAGTGAAATGTCCCGTAAGGGTCCGTTTGGTTCCATGTGTACCCTCTCAGAGTTACAGACCTGTAAGGGTCCATTTGGTCCCATGTGTACACTCTCAGAGTTACAGACCTGTAAGGGTCCATTTGGTTCCATGTGTACACTCTCAGAGTTACAGGTCTGTAAGGGTCCATTTGGTTCCATGTGTACACTCTCAGAGTTACAGACCTGTAAGGGTTCATTTGGTTCTTATATGTTCCATTTTGGGGGTCCTTGACATGAAAAAGGTTGGAGCACCACTGATATAGCAACATACTGTTACAATTTAGAAAACATTTTTAGATTATGGATTTGGCCCATGGACCCCCTTCTCAAAATGTTTTGTTCCAGGGACCCCCCCCCCCATGAAGCAAAGATCTGAGTTACAAATGTTCGATTTAAAAATATATTTATTCAAAGATTTGCACTTAATGTTCGAGATTTTTCAAAAATAGCAGATCTACAAGCTCATATCTTGTATATCTGCTATTTTCGAAAAGCCTAAGAA
Source organism: Gymnoscopelus braueri (assembly GCF_963280865.1). NCBI lineage: Eukaryota > Metazoa > Chordata > Actinopteri > Myctophiformes > Myctophidae > Gymnoscopelus > Gymnoscopelus braueri. The sequence continues at coordinate 4,387,004 of NC_137619.1, read as the reverse complement.
ATCTGAAATGACAGAGATGCGTTCCCGCCCGGATTAAATGGATTAAGATACTGGTAGTAAAAGAGACCGTGCCCTCAATAATATACACACTATTTCTCCAAAGTGAGTAATTTTTCCATCTCTTTTGTACACATAGTGTTTGTATTTGTTGATGACGTGTGTGTATTATTGTGTTAACCCCATTAAGACCGGGAACGCATCTGTGTCACTTTTAGATGTCTTTAGGCTATTCAAAAATAGCAGATCTGCAAGCTCATAGCGCGGCACCGAGTGCCGCGCTACGAGCTTGTAGATCTGCTATTTTTTGTAAAATCGTGAAAATTTGTGCAAATCTTTGAATATATATATTTTTTATAGCGTTAGGATTTAGACAAAAAAAAAATGATCGGCCTCAGGTCTTAATGTGTTAATTGGTGGGGGGAGGAGGGGGGGGGAACAAATCGAGCTGGCAAGAGTAACAACCAGTTGAATCACTAGATCGACCTTTGATCCCGCGATTGTGAGCCCGTTGTTTGTCGGTGGTCTTATAGCTCTGATCCGGTCTGTCCACAGAGTAGACCCCCAACCACCCCCCCCCGCCCTCGCTGTGATCCGGTGTGTCCACAGACCCCTCGCCCCGTGGGCTTAGGTCACTCCCTCTCTCTCTCGTGGCTTACAGGGTCTTAGGTTTTAGTCCTCTGAGATGTTGCTGTTGATGACAGAGAGGTCACAACACAGCTCTCAGCTCCCTCTACGGTGATGACAGCTCTCACACCAGTGTTGATTTCCTCAACTAAAACTATGTCGGGAAATGTTTGTCGGCTACGTTTTTTTCACTGACAAAAACTAAATAAAAACGAAATAAAAACTAAAGCTACGACGACTAAAACTAAGACCGGTGGTAGAAAGTAACTAAGTACATTTACTTAAGTTCTGTACTTTTTTTACAAGTAAAGTACAATTTTGAGGTATTTGTACTTTACTTGAGTATTTCCAATTTCCAATACTTTTACTTCTACTCCACTACATCTCAGAGGCAAATATACAAAATAAACAATTCCGTCTGCTCATTTCTTTGTGTCATCACTTTCAATTACACTTGTTTAATCTGTGTCCCGTGTGAGTTCTCTCTCCTGATTGGATAGAATCCAATCCACGTGTGTTATGATGAAATGAATATTTTATCAACGCCATTTTTGCCATTCTTAACCCTAAAGGTTCTTACACGCCATAGAGCGACAAGAATAAACTACGCCAAAATACGTCGCGATCATTTCACATGGGACAATGAAAATTTTACCTCGTTTTGACAAAATATTGACATTGCATCATCGCCTCGTTATAATCTTGTTCATTGTTTATGTATATTATCATAACACAAACGGCTATTTAAATGAATGCAAATGAATCCTAAACCTGAATCTTCCATCCTGAAACTGAAATAATATGTCATATTGTGACACACTTTGTGAGCTTTCTCTTGTGAGGACATTTGGTCCTCACAAGTATAACACACACACACGCACGCACGCACGCACGCACACGCACACGCACACACATACTTGTAGTCTAAAGCACATATACTTATCCGCTCTCAGACACACACACACACACACACACACACACACACACACACACACACACACACACACACACACACACAGAAACGTGTGCCTTGTGCCAGCTTCCTGACACACACACATCAGAGGTTGTAATTTAATCCATTATGACCGGGAACACGTCTGTGTCATATTAACATGTTCTTTGTCTATAAAAAAAAAATAGCAGATATACTGAGCTAAGCTCACAGGGCGGCACTCGTGAGCTTGTAGATCTGCTAAAAAAAAAATATGGAAAATTTGTTCAAATCTTTGAATATATATTTTTTATTTTTTAAAGCAAACATTTTTAACTAAAATCTTTGCTTCTGCGGGGTCCCGGGGGAAAAAAATATATTTTGAGTTGGGGGTCCACGTTCAAATACATATAATTTTGGGGGTCCTTGACATGAGAACCACTGATTTAGCAACGTAAGTTAAAAAAAAAATAGCTCTTGCTCATTTGATGTTCCTATTTGTCTCATCTGTTTAAGAAAGTAGGTAGCTGATAAATTGCACTTTTACCATAGCACTAGGTATACTCTTAATTGCTTGTTTTAGAAGAGAATGCACTTAAGACTTCTGGTGATTAGTAGTTTTGTTCCCTACCTATGTTGAATGCACTTACTGTAAGTCACTTTGGATAAAAGCGTCTGCTAAATCACTGTAATGTAACGTAAAGACATTTGTAGAATATATATTCAAAGATTTAAAAAAAAAATGCATATCTACAAGCCCATAGCGCGGCACTCGGCTATGGGCTTTTAGATATGCTATTTTTTGAAAAATCTTTGCTTGTAGATCTGCTCTCTGCTTGTAGAGCTCTGCTTGTATAATCTCTGCTTGTAGAGCTTGTAGATCTGCTATTTTTGATTAGCCGAAGAAATCTAAAAATGACTGATGCGTTCCCAGTCTTAATGGGTTAGTAGTGATAAAAGGCAGAGTGCAGACACAGTTCACACAGCTTCCTCCTGCAGATTGCAAACAGGTGTTTGACTCTTGATCCACAGAGAACCACTTGTTGCTGCTTCTGAATGAAGTGACTACAGGAACCCTCTGGTCCAGGGGTCTTCAACAGGGGGTCCGGGGACCCCCCTAGGGGATCCTCAGAGTTACTACAGGGGGGGGGGGTATGTGATGGGAGCTTGAACCCTCGCATCCCTATATATTCTGAGGGGAACATTAGCCGGAAAATAGACGATCTACAAGATCCCAACGCCGTGCAGAGCTTATTGGGGTAGAGGGGGGGGGGGCAAGACCAAGTACAGAGCCAACGGTCAAGTTGAAGAGATGGAGAGAAAGATGAAGAGATGGAGAGAAAGATGGAGAGATGGAGAGATGGAGAGATGAAGAGATGGAGAGATGAAGAGATGGAGAGAAAGATGAAGAGATGGAGAGAAAGATGGAGAGATGGAGAGAAAGATGAAGAGAATGGAGAGATGAAGAGATGGAGAGATGAAGAGATGGAGAGATGGAGAGATGAAGAGATGGAGAGAAAGATGAAGAGAAAAATGAAGAGATAGAGAGATGGAGAGAAAGATGAAGAGATGGAGAGATGGAGAGATGAAGAGATGGAGAGAAAGATGAAGAGATGGAGAGAAAGATGAAGAGATGGAGAGAAAGATGGAGAGATGGAGAGATGAAGAGATGGAGAGAAAGATGAAGAGATGGAGAGATGGAGAGATGGAGAGAAAGATGAAGAGATGGAGAGAAAGATGAAGAGAATGGAGAGATGAAGAGATGGAGAGATGAAGAGATGGAGAGATGGAGAGATGGAGAGATGAAGAGATGGAGAGAAAGATGAAGAGATGGAGAGAAAGATGAAGAGATGGAGAGAAAGATGGAGAGATGGAGAGAAAGATGAAGAGATGGAGAGATGAAGAGATGGAGAGAAAGATGAAGAGATGGAGAGATGGAGAGATGGAGAGAAAGATGAAGAGATGGAGAGAAAGATGACGAGATGGAGAGATGGAGATGAAGAGATGGAGAGATGGAGAGAAAGATGAAGAGATGGAGAGAAAGATGAAGAGATGGAGCGATGGAGCGATGGAGAGATGGAGAGATGAAGAGATGGAGAGAAAGATGAAGAGATGAAGAGATGGAGAGAAAGATGAAGAGATGGAGAGATGGAGAGATGAAGAGATGGAGAGAAAGATGAAGACATGGAGAGAAAGATGAAGAGATGGAGAGATGGAGAGAAAGATGAAGAGATGGAGAGAAAGATGAAGAGATGGAGACATGGAGAGAAAGATGAAGAGATGGAGAGAAAGATGGAGAGATGAAAAAATTTAGAGAAAGATGAAGAGATGGAAAGATGGAGAGAAAGATGGAGAGATGTAAGGTCTTCATTGGTTCAGGTGAACTGGATGTCAGGCTGCTGGGGTTGAGCTGCCAATCAACAGGCTCTTTGCACAGCAGCCATATTGGAAAGAAATTGGGCCTCTTCCTTACTACCTTTACACCTGTGTAAACCTGTGATGTTACAATAAAGTCATACTAATACTTATTAAAGGGATTCTAGGCAACTTCAGAGATCAACAAAAAGAAAAAAAATGTTGTCAAACAGTTAGTACCGTTGACTGACAACCCCTTCAGCCAATCAGCAGTTCATTCCCCTTCAGCCAATCAGCAGTTCATTTTCCCCAGCACCAGCCAATATGACGCAAGGGGACTTTAGAAGGAGCTATGCCGAAAATAGGTTGCTTTATTCGGATACATACGTGTCACTACCCGCCCCTGCCGGTTCTCTGAATTTTTATTTTTAAATAGGCTCTGTCATGATTAATTGACCACATAATGAAGATAAACAACTAAACTATTTTTTATATAATTTGTATCCCTCGATTTTGTAACCCTTTTTTCACCCGGTGCCAATTTGCTAAGTGATCCTGGGCACAACACTCCCCCCACCACCCTAGGGAGGCCAGGGCCGAGCTCATGCCTCCTTCAATGCATGAGAGCCAACTGACCTTCTTGTCACCTGACAGGGTGGAGTTTCCCTGGTTGGACGTAGCGCATGTTTTTGTGAGGGTATTAACTACCCTAGGAGACATGGGGAGAACATGCAAACTCCACACAGAGTAGGCCCTTTCACCAACCCCACCTAGGGTATGGGCGCTGATGACGCGGAGGAGAAGACACGCCCCCAGCGCCCACAGCGTCCCCGGCGGGAATCGAACCCAGGACCTTCTAGCTGTGAGGCGACAGCGCTACCGACTGCAGGCGCCACCGTGCCCCCTCAAACAACTAAATTCTATCCAAACGCTATCTCAAAAGTATATTCCGTGCCTCAAAAAATAAGTTTGAGAGCGTTTTATAGTTTTAAAGTAAAAACACTGCAGAGAAAACAATGGCTGCCGTTCCATTTTTGTCGGCTGCACTCGGTTCCATTCGGTTTCACTCGAACTCGTCACACGGACATGGACGCGCACGGACGCGCACATGCGTGCGTTTCATTTACGTCCCGGATAGAGCTGGATACCCGGATGTCAAAACATAAATAGTAGGGAAAATACGGATTTCAGAAAGAGGACTGTTTCAATGCAGGAAAACACCCCAGCATCATTATATAGTGGCTGATAGAGGGGGAAAATGCAAAATATATATATATAAATATTTTTAAATTTAGGCTTCAAGTTACCTAGAATCCCTTTAAGGCTCTGCTCCATTTAGTTTAACACAGTGGTTCTCAAACGTTTTCATTTCAATGACTCTCAGAGTTACACACCCGTAAGGGACCATTCGGAACCCCCTCAGGGAACCATGAGGGTCCCTGGTCCACACTTTGAGACCCACTGGTGTAGCCAGAGTGTTTCCAGTGAGCCAGCACCCTGACTCTGTTTGACCAGAGTGGAACTGAGCCGCCTGCGACACAATGTGAGCTTGTAGATCGGCTATTTTCGGAGCGTGACGCCCACGCACAGCCAAACATAAAATGACACGTCTTAGTTCACTAGCCCCTCCCTAACATTTTCGTCCAGTTTTTTCATTTGTTGACAAAATTGTCAATTGTCATAGTTTTTGTCATCATAGCTTAGTTTTGATGTGGTTTTTGTCAGTGGAAAAAAAGGTAGTCGACAAACATTTTTCGCCATAGTTTTAGTCGATACATTTATTTAATTTATTTTATTTATTTCATTTATTTTATTTATTTTATTTATTTTATTTATTTTATTTATTTTATTTATTTTATTTATTTTATTTATTTTATTTATTTTGTTTATTTTGTTTATTTTGTTTATTTTGTTTATTTTATTTATTTTATTTATTTTATTTATTTTATTTATTTTATTTATTTTATTTATTTTATTTATTTTATTTATTTTATTTATTTTATTTATTTTATTTATTTTATTTATTTTATTTATTTTATTTATTTTATTTATTTTATTTATTTTATTTATTTTGTTTATATGTTATTTGACAGGGACAATAGAAAAAAACAATGAATGAAGTTATAAAACGTGAAACCGTTGGCATTGTATATGGGGTTTATAGCCTTAATTATGAGGCTAATTTGCGACCCCAGTCCCTGGTTAGACCTTTCTATACAAATATCTACCTTCTAAAAATAAATAAAAATGAACACTGAATGTTACTCCCAGTGTCTACGAGACACCCTGCAGAAACCCTGACAGACCTGGACTATACGCAGAGGAAATCTGCCTGCCTGTATAATCAAGTAGATTATACAATTATACAATTACTATTATTCATTATTTGACAGCTTTATTTACGATTTATAATTAACCACTAAAGCCTTATTTCATATTTTTTTAGAAGTATAGAAGTAAAGCTATTCGAAAATAGCTGATCTACAAGCTCGTATCGTGTCACATCGCAACACGTTCTGCGCTTGTAGATAAGCTATTTAAAAAATTAATAAAAAAAAGTTTGACAAAGTTTGAACATTTTTAGTACTTTTACTTCGGTACTGTAAGTACAATTTCATGCCAATAATGTTGTGCTTTTCCTCAAGTCAGATTTTAAACACAGGCCTTTTACTTGTAACAGAGAATGTTTTATATAAAAAGGAATAAACTCAATACTTGTACCACCATGGGTTTCAGTGAGAGACAGACACATGGCTGTTAATTGCCTCTAATTGGCTGAAGGCGAGGCGCGGCTAGCATAGTGGCTAGCACAGTGACGGAGGGGACACGGGGTTAATTGTCTTGCGTGCTGAAAATGCCGCGCTGGTTGCTCTGATGTGTTATGATTGGTGTCTGGCACAAACCTCGTATCTCCATGCATCAACTTTTCACGTGTTAATCCTATCCCAGTAAATGAATCTGCCCCGCTTCATCGTAACGTTGTTTGTATAAGTCACAAAAATAGTCAATCAAAAAGTAAGAGCTTGCGACTATATTATTAACACTGATCCATTGGAACACTGGTTTGTTTTTTGTTTTTCTTTCTATTTCCTGAAAAGTAACGGTTTTTGGACGTACAAGGTTTCCACCACACGGCGACGAGGAGAGACGCTAATGGGAAAGGAAGGCTCATTATTTCAGGGGGTTCAGAGAGAGAGCCCCCTTCTTTTAACCTCCCGGTCAACACTGGGGGGTGGGTGGCAGGGGGGGGGAGGGTCATTTGGCAGTCTTGGCGGGAGAAATCATATCATTGCAACTTTTGTCATCAGGTCGTGCTTATAAACTTGATGTCAGCGCTCTGCCGCCCTGTGTCTCTGTCTCTTTGTCTTTGTTTCACTGTTTGTACAACAACAGTGTTACTCAACCTCAGCCCGTAGCGCTTCACAAAGCCTTGACGACCTCGCAGGCTTATGCAAAGGCTAAAATGTAACTTAGATATCGTCATGTTATGTAGACATAGGTCAACAATGACCTGGCATCCTATTGTGTGTATAGTTTTCAGTTTCCGAAATAGATAAGCATTTGATGTATTATCTTGTGTCCTTGTTTGCTGTAAATCGCTCTGGATTAAGAGCGCCTGCTAAATGCCTAAATTGTAAATTGTAAATTGTAAATTGTGAGATGTTGGTGCAGTGATACTGACACAAGGTGAATATTGTAAACAAGACATACTTTTGTGCTAATCCGTGAGAAGATGACAGAGGTAGAGTGAAAGAAGCATAGGCGGCGGGTAATGAAGGCTAGGACGTAGGCTAAGCCTTCCCAAATGTTATGCTGGGAAATTCTGGGAATTGTGCAAATTATATATAATATATGTGCGCAGCATTATTTAGTTAAAATTTTGATAATAAATCAGTAAAATCAGGCAAAAATAAGAATTAAATAACCTAACCCTAACCTAACCCTAACCCTATAACCGAAATAAAGTAACCAAAAACCAAAAAGAAACTAACAAAAAAATCTCTTTTTTTTTTTTTGGTTTTCGGTGTATTTCGGTTTTCGGTGTATTTCGGTTTTCGGGGGATTTCGGCGCCCGCGCCGACCCCCAGCCTTCCCAATTGTCAAGCTCACCCACCGCCTATGGAAAGAAGGCGTAATGCACATCAGGCTTTAGGGGTTTGCAGACCAGGGCACCAAGCTAGGGGGGCAGCACACCCCTGGACAACAAGTTAAAAAAAAGACCAGGGTATTGCAAGTAAGAAAAAGAAAAAAAGTTTTTGCAACATCTCAGCTTTGGAAAGTTTCTTTTCAAGTTTCATGGATGGCTTTCTCTAAAATGTATGCAAACTTAAAGCAAAACTTTTTAAATGGCTAAAATGTTGTTTTGTCCAATCTGATAGAGTATGTTCTAAACTAATACGGTTGGGGTGGTTGTATTTTGTCTCCCTGCTCTTCTATTGAGACATTTTAGATGGTGTCAAAGGTCATGTTTCACCTAGACACAGGACCTGACACCAATTTTGACCTGATGGTCAAGATTCAATTCATGCCCTGAGCATAGCAGGCCGGCTCTATTAGCTCAGCTGTAAAACACGTCAGCTTGCGCAGGAAACCGGGTTCCAATCCGGGATAGAAGAGGAAAGTGTACATAGTGCAGCTTTAACTCTACCACCGTGCGCTGACCACTCTGGTGTGCAGCGGTGGAAAGTAACTGAGTACATTTACTGAAGTACTGTACTGTACTTGAGTATTTCCAAATTTCAATACTTTTACTTCTACTCCACTACATCTCAGAGGCAAATATTGTACTTTTACTCCACTACAATTATTTGAAAACTTTAGTTACTAGTTACTTTGCAGATATAAATTATTACATTATAAAACATACATTAACCACTTAGCCCTATTTTATACCTAGGCTATTTGAAAATAGCCGATCTACAAGCTCACAACGCGTCGCATCGCGACGCGTTGTGAGCTTGTAGATCTGCTATTTTCAAAGATTTTAGTACTTTTACTTTTAGTACTTTAAGTACATTTTGATACCAATACGTTTGTACTTTTACGCAAGTACATTTTGAATATCGGACTTTTACTTGTAACGGAGTACTTCTACATTGCAGTATTGATACTTTTACTTGAGTAAAAAACGTGAGTACTTTTTCCACCACTGCTGGTGTGTTATTCCCAAAAAACACTATTCAACAAAACAAACCATGGAGGGTCACACTCAGAAATAAAAGTCCATATTGTTCTCATTGTTCCATAACATGGCTCAAATTGATAACCAGCCTGCTAGCCTGCTATCCAGCCTTCATTAGTGTGAGGGGAAAATATATGCAATACAATTGTGTACAACAAGGGTCTTCAACAGGGGGTCCGGGAAACCTAGAGGGGGTCCTTAGAGCTACTATAGGGGGTCATCCAAATCTTTGTATGATAGGATTTATTTTTACATTAACCACTTGAACTATAGCATCCCTATTCCTAGGGGAACATGAGCCGAAGGGCGAGGCAGCGCGAGGCGTTGTGAGCTTGTAGATCGGCTATTTTCGGCAAAGAGGTTTGATGTTCGGGGGGGAAAAGTTAGGTACTTGGTTAAATGTCTGAAATGTACAAAACACAAAGTTTAATCTGCAACACAATTGTGAACAATGTAGTAAAGGGGTCCCTGCTTCATCTTTTTCTCAGCTAAGGGGTCCTTGGCCTTCAAAGAACGTTGAAGACCCCTGGTAGACAACATAACGGGGGTCCGTCTGCTTTCGTCTCTCTCTCGGCTAAAGGGGTCCTTGGCCCTGAAAGAACGTTGGAGGACCCCTGCAGCAGAACACTGGAGTCCCCTGCAGCAGAGCGTTGGAGACCCCTGCAGCAGACCCCTGCAGCAGAGCATTTCCACCAAACAGGCCGCTGGCCCATCACCGTCGCCCCGAACATCACAACATGCTTTAACCCATTAAGACCCGGGAACATCATTTTACATTTCTTTGGGCTATTCAAAAAAATAGCAGATCTACAAACTCATGATCTGCTATTTTTGAAAAATCGTGAACATTTCTGCAAATCTTTGAATATATATATTCTTATAGCGAACATTTTAACTCAAATCTTTGCTTCTGGCGGATTCTACAAAAACAGTTTTTTTTTTGTATTTGGCCGCGGACCCCCATCTCAAAATATGTTGTTCCAGGGACCCCCCAGAAGCAAAGATTAAAATAAAATAAAAAATGAAAAAAAATATATATACATATATTCAAAGATGAGCACACATTTTCACGATTTTTCAAAAAAATAGCAGATCTACAAGCTTTGTAGATCTGCTATTTTTTTTAATTGCCCAAAGAAATGAAGAAAGTGACACGAATGCTCTCCCCCGGCGTTAAGGGGTTAATAATTCATTCTTTGCTCTCCTGGTGGTAACTGTTCACCCTTGTAATCAGATCAACGCTCGCTGGGAGCACGGGAACAAAGCCATGCAAATTCTAATTAAATGTGCATCGCTGGGACAGAGCCGGCCCGGAGGACCTCATGGCCTCTAATCGCAGCTGACAGCCCCGGCCGACAGATTCTGTGACAAACTTCTCAATTCGACCGAGGGGATTTTTGAACTTTGCCTGCTCCTGGGGGTCCTCCAGAGGCCCCTAGGGCCCCTAGCCCCGGCCGGCCGGGCCAGCCCGGCGGACCCGGGGCTCCGGGGTTCTTCTGTCAAACAATCCAAATCAATGACCCAATTGAGCAGTGGGCCCCACGCTGGGCACCTCAATGAGCTCTATGTTGGCATTCATTCCGCCGTGTCGTGGGGCGGGATGCCGATAGCGTTTTATGGTAATTAACCCGTTAAGGCCGGGGAAGGCGTCTGTGTCATTTTGAGATTTATTTGGGCTATTAAGAAAAAATAGCAGATCTACAAGCTCATAGCGCGGCACCGAGTGCCGCGCTATGAGCTTGTAGATCTGCTATTTTTGGGGGGGAAATCGTGACAATGTGTGCAAATATTTCAATATGTATGTTTTCAAAGCGAACATTTTTAACGTAAGTCTTTGCTTCTGGGGGGTTGCTGGAAACAAATATTTTGAGATGGGGGTCCCGCGGGCAAATACATCCTTGACATGAAAAAAAGTTTGAGAACCACTGATTATAGAAACATAAGTTCTTTAAAAAAAACTGTTAGGATTTAGAAGACATTTGTAGAATCCCCCAGAAGCAAAGATTTGAGTTAAAATGTTCGCTTTAAAAAATATATATATATATTCAAAGATTTACACAAATTGTTATGATAAAAAAAAAAAAGCAGATCTACAAGCTCATAGCGCGGCATTCGGTTGTAGATCTTGTAGATTGTGAGCTTGTAGATCTGCTATGTTTTAATAGCCCAAAGAAATCTAAAAATGACACAGACGCGCTCCCGGTCTTAGTGGGTTAAACACTGGTATGAGTTCCTGGTTCACATCGCCCGAACATCCAGGGCAGAGAAACCTTGTATCTCACGTACTTCAACACTTTTTACGCTGTTTTGTTTGGTTGCGTTTTTTTGTTTCCCCCGAAAATTAATGCCCTACTTTTGTCGCACGAGAGTGTTTGTGCATGAAAGTAGCGGAAAATATCCCGACCTCCAAGCTCGCCAAGCTTGTAGATCTTTATATTTCCACTTATTATGGATTTTTCTTTTCTTTTTTAATTGAGCGTGGAAGTGTTTAAGTGTGCCTGTGGGTTTCATAGATATTTAACCTAAGAAAAAAGTATTAACAAGAGCTATTGACTAAATAATAACTACTTTTGATCCACTGGAACTTTTTACATTTCCCGCAAAAGTTACAATTTCGGACGTACAAGCTTTCAAGCCGACATCGACAACATCAAATGCTGCAGAGTAGGGGGCTGGGGGGAGGGGGGGGCTAAGCCGGATGGAGGTGCAGGTGCAGGAATGGATGGATTAATGGTTGGATGGAGGGGTAGAACGGACGGACGGACGGAGGAGGAGGGGGCCCGTCGTTCTGGAGGGACTTTCCCACCAGCCCATGACCTCATTAGGTCATTACCATGAAGCAGGAGGCATTTCTGCTGTTTTGTTTTTGTTTTATTAAAAAGTCTCATTAATCCCGTAACAAAAGGAGGGTCCTGACCTGGTTGTTACCCCGCTGTATGGACATGAACTTATATAACGGGGAACGGACTAATTTGTGAACCCAGAGAGGGACTGTGGGCGCCTGGGCGGTGTGGCGCCCGGACGGTGGGCGCCGCACCGCGGAACGCACAAACAAAAAAGGGGTTAAATCATGACTTCCTGTTTGGCTTTGTGTGGAGGAATGTTTTAATCCATACATCACACTTTGATCTACACACAAAGTCATTGTTATAGAGGCCATGTGGGGATGTTTATGGTTTTTGTTACTTTTACTGTAACTCTTTAAATTCCTTAGTTTCATACTTTTATAATTTCTGTCCAAGCACTTTGTAACCCTGTTTTGAAAAGTGCTTTATAAATGAACAGATATTATTATTATTATTATTAAGCGAACATTTTTAACTCCGATCTGTGCTTCTGGTGGTCACTGTAACAACATATTTTGAGATGGGGGTCCGTGGCCAAATACATGTCATTTTGGGGGTCCTTGACATGGAAAAGTTGGAGCACCACTGATATAGCAACATACCGATAGGATTTAGAAAACATTTTTAGATATGTCCCACGGACCCCCTTCTCAAAATGTTTTGTTCCCCAAATTGACACTTATTAGCCCGCGGACCCCCATTTGAAAAGATAAGCCAGGGACCCCCATAATAGAAGATTTTTACGGCTCCAGCAGTGATTCTCAATCATGGTAATTTAAGGACCCCCAGTTTGACATGCATTAGCCTACGGACCCCCATTTAATGGCATTTCTATCTCTGGGACCCCAATTCATATTGTAAAATCAATGTTAATTTAACGGGTCCATTTGGTTCCATTTGTACACTCTCAGAGTTACAGACCCCCAAGGGTCCATTTGGTTCCTATAAATCGTTTAGCTGGGGACCCCCTGGTATCCCCTCAAGTACCCCTGGGGGTCCCCGGACCCCACTTTGAGAACCAATGCTTTAGTCCATATTTAGTTTACAGTCTATGGTTCGGAGTTTGCATTTTTTATTGTTTTTAATTGTTACAGCGCCCCCCTTTGGCCAATCGTCTACATTTTTATTGACACATTTAGTAAAAAAGCGACTGGGTGGTTAAGCAGTTACCGGCGGAAGAAAAAAAAACCCCAGATGCAATAGGGTGCTACCGCCTACGTGATTGTGATCGCCCCCCCCCCCCCCTCATTAATCTTCATCAACGTGTCCTCTGTGTCACACTTAATGAGGAGCTGTCACTCTACCAAGACCTGTCACTTAATGAGAAGCTGTCAATCACAGCACAGTGGGACACAAGAGTGTTTGTACACACACACACACACACACACACACACACACACACACACACACACACACACACACACACACACGTGTGCAGCTGTTTTTAAATGCTATAGTTATATTTTGGATTAAAACAAAAATGTTCATTGTTAAAAAATGGAAAGCTCTCTTGTGATTGAAATCATTACTTTAGACCAGGGGTCTTCAACGTTTTCAGACCAAGGACCCCTTGGCTGAGAGAGAGAAGAAGCAGGGACCCCCACTACATATTATATAACATTGTGTTGTAAATTAAACTTTTTCATAGATTTCTTAGACAGCTTCAAAGACTTTGACAGCACTATCATCAGTGTATGTTCGATTAATGTGTATTTTCAGACATTTAACCACTTGAACGGTCAATATTTAGTCTTTTTTCCCCTCTACACCAAACCTATTTGCCAAAAATAGCAGATCTACAAGCTCACACCGCCTCGCACTGCGAGGCGTTGTGAGTTCGTAGATCTGCTATTTTTGGCTAATGTTCCACAATAGGGATGCTGGGGTTAAACATGATCATATCACACACAGATTTGGCGGCCCCCCTGTAGTAACTCTGGGGACCCCCTGGGGGTCCCGGACCCCCTGTTGAAGACCCCTGCTTTAGACTCTATAAAAGTGCTTTTCAAACCTTTTCATATCAAAGTCCATTATTTACTCAGCATTTGAGCCACAGAACCACCGTTTGATGAGATTTAGACTCTCAGACCCAAAGCTTAGAATATTCTTTTGTAGTTTGATAAGATTTTGTCCACAATTCCATCCATGCTGTATTAATGTTGGTACCAATAGGAGATAACAGGCAAACCTTTATCAAAATAACAGTTCTTTAATTAAGTAATGCAGATGTTTAACGATAATTTAACTCTTGAGAGTGTAAAATGCATTGCATTTTACACTCTCAAGAGTTAAAGATCTATAAGGGTCCATTTGGTTACCAACTCTCCATCATTTAGCTGGGGACAACCTGGAACCCCCTCAAGGGCCACTGGTTGAGAACCACTGCTCTATAGCAACAGTGTTTGTTCAGTAACAGGGCTCTCCCCATCCCTCTCTCTCCAGCTCTTTAGTGAACAGAAGATAAATGCTCAGGTCAGGATGTTCATGTGTCAGAAGAGAAAACTCATTTATCAGCTTCAATGTTATATTGTTCCAGTTCCAATTTTGCTCTTTTTTTCCATCACTGCCAATTCCACTTGCTTATCCTGTATGAGTTCTCTCTCCTGATTGGATCGAACTTGTATCCTAACCTGAAAATGTATTTAATGTTTATAAAGTGCTATACATGGGGCCGTATACTGGGGCTAAACATTTGGCCTGGGACATTATGATGGAGAGAGAGGCCCTTAAGGACATTATGATGGAGAGAGAGGCCCTTTGCCAATTAGTTTGGGGCCCACTTGCAATATCCTCACCGCCCACCAGTGGGCCCGGACCACAGGTTCATAGCGTGGCACAGAGGGCTTGTAGATCTGCAATTTTGTTGAAAAATCTTGAACATTTCTGCAAATCTTTGAATATATCTATATTCTTAAAGCGAACATTTGTAACTCAAATCTTTACTTCTGGGGATTCTACAAATGTCAAATCCTAACATTTTTTTTTGCTATGATATCAGTGGTTCTCAAACTTTTGTCATGTCAAGGACCCCCAAAATGATATGTATTTGTCTGCGGACCCCCACCTCAAATAGTTCCAGGGACCCCCACCAGAAGCAATGATTTGAGTTAGAAATGGATATATATTCAAAGATGTGCACACATTTCCATGACTTTTTTCCAAAAATAGCAGATATAGAAGCTCATAGCGCCGCACTCGCTTAGCTAAATCCGGCATGTTTACAAGACATCATGTTCAATTGAGTCTCTTCTTGTACATGCATTGATTTTGAATGTTCATCAACGTGCACTAAACTTCATTTTAAAAAGTGGGTGTCCGGCAACCTGGGGGTCCTTGAGGACGTTCAAGAGGGTCCCCACATCAATTTTTCAATTAGGGAATACCAAATGGGACAGGTGAACAGGTGTGTGTGTGTGTGTGTGTTCTTCAACAGTAGTATTCCTCTCCCCCCCCCACTCCCCCACCCACCACATAGTCTCTGCACACAATTAAAGAGAGTTTGTAGTGAGTTTCCCACCTGAATTATTCATAGTTATAGGTACCAAATGGACCCGTACAGGTCTGTAACTCCCAGAGCGTATACAATGAGGATTTCACAGTGTCGACGGGGATTTAAAAAAATGCTATCACATGGGGGTCCGTGCCAAGGCATATGAAACCGGGGGGACCTTGATGTTTAAAAAGCTGATGAGAATGAATCACACGTCTAATCCTACATTATAATTAAGGAAAGTCAGTCCCAGTCTCTGTCCCACATGGTTCTCCTCAGTGGCTTGAGCAATGCATCTCCAGTTTTTCAATTTCCCAAAATGTAAGCTGTTTATTGGGGTTTTTGTGTCAACACCGGAGATTGGCAGTTTGGCCTATGGGATCTGTTGTCACTGTTACGCTCATGGGCTGTGTTGTGCTACAGTATACATGGAACTATACAGGAGATGGGAAGCCCCGCCCAATCGCCACTGGGCAGGGTTTTCGCCCGCCTACTGGACTTGGAAGCCCGTTGGGTGGGGGCGTTACGTTGTCACATTCTGATACGGCCCAGAAACCCTGTTTCAGCACCAGCCTCGGTGGCTTGCCTCGCTAATCATTAGACTGACGACCTCAAGCTCCTGGGATCCAACCTTTGTCATGGTGTACCCGCAGGCTATGGGATTGGGCTCAGTAGCCTGTGTTGTCATGGTGTACCCGCAGGCTATGGGATTGGGCTCAGTAGCCTGTGTTGTCATGGTGTACCCGCAGGCTATGGGATTGGGCTCAGTAGCCTGTGATAACGGTAGACCTGGCTCACAGCTACAAAGTCATAAAGGTGTCGAGGACTTTCATTTCATTGGAGCCGTGTCCACGCACACGCACACACACACACACACACACACACAAGCCTTTTATGAGCGGGAGGTTCACCATGGATATCATTTTCCATAACACTCGCACACACATTGACACGTGCACTGTTGCAATCCACGACGTTTCATCTCTTGGTGCTAATAGCGTTAGCGTGTAAAATGTTAACTCATTGATGCAACGGGGCAGAGCGTGCGTCGCCTAATGTGCGATTTCACCGCCGCGGGTCAGAAACCACATTATTTCAACTATATTTTCACGTTGAGAATTAACAAGGCGAGCGGCCTGCGGAGAAAAACCTCTCTCTGTGAATGACAACGACTGAGCTGGTGTGTGTGTGTGTGTGTGTGTGTGTGTGAGAGTGTGTGCGTGTGCGTGTGTCATCCCTGGGTATGGACTATAGTCTAATCTAAATGAAACACTTTGCCTTTGTGTTTCGGCACTCAACATTCATCTTCCACTCCGTCTTTTCAGCTCCGTTATGACCTCTGACCCTTAGTATGGGACCGCAGACCGTTGACCCAGGCTTCCACTTCCTAACCCCCCGCCCCCCCCCCCCCCCCCCCCCCCCCCCGACAGACCCCATGCGTCTCTCCTCTTCCCTTCAACGCGGGACGCACAAACAGGCACAAAAAAATACCTCCATCTCTGATCCCTCCCCTCCTCCCTCCCTCCCTCCCTCCCCTCTCAACCCTCCCTCCACACAGATCACATGCCTCCAGGGGGACCCCCCCCCCCCCACCCCCACCACCACCAACGCCCCCCCTCCCCTCCCCTTACCTCCGCAGGCGTCGGAAATACCTGACACCCCTCCGTTTGTCACCCTTAATTCATCTGTTTCCCTCCTCCTCCCCGCCTCCCTCAGCCACAGCTACACGCACGCACACACACACACACACACACAACGCACACACACACACGCACGCACGCACGCACACAGCACGCACACGCACGCACACCGCACACACACAAGCGCAAAGTGGAGGTAGAACAGTGTAGAAATACTCTATTAAAAAAGGAAGTCTTAAAACACTCTGGTATGATATCTGTGATTGACTGACTGGCTAAAGTCACAGAGGCTCCCTTCCCGTTAGCAGTGGTGGAAAAAGTACTCAAATGTTTTACTTAAGTAAAAGTATCAATACTGCAATGTAGCAATACTCTGTTATAAGAAAAAGTCCACAATTCAGAATGTATTTGAGTAATGGTACAAAAGTATTGGCATCCAAATGTACTTAACCAAAAGTTGAAAATAGCAGATCTACAAAACTCACAATGCGTCGCGATCGCTATACGCATTGTGAGTTTCTAGATCTGCTATTTTCAAAAGATCGAAATTGTACAGTATAAACGAAGTTGAAGTGGTAATGTATGTTTTGTGATAATAATCAAAATCTACAAAGTAACTAGTAACTCAAGTTTTCAAATAAATGTAGAGTAAAAGTAAAACATTTGGATCCGAGATGTAGTGGAGTAGAAGGAAAAAGTATTGGAAATGGGAAATACTCAAGTACAAATACCTCAAAAATTGTACTTAAGGTATGTACTTAGTTACTTTCCACCTCTGCCCGTTAGACTCTGATGTTTGCCTCTCAGGCAATTTCACTGCTATCAGTGCAAATCTAAGAAAACACATTTAATTTACAGAGGTGACACTTGGAGTTCTTAGGAAATGTATTGCAATAACATGGAAGTGTGACTTGGTACAAACACATATTCAGATGGGGGTCCCTGGTACAACACATATTCAGATGGGGGTCCGCGGTCTAATCACTACATTTGTAATGGAAGTATTTGAACACCACTGAGCTATTAGACTCTGTGCTACCTGACTGTTAAGAGGAATAACAGATAAATAGCGCCATCTGCTGTTCCAAGTGCAGTAGCACCACTATGTATTCCGTTCATGAATAGTGAACTGTTACTAGCCTGCCCTTCACACGCACGCTCACACACACACACACACACACACACACACACACACACACACACACACACACACACACACACACACACACACACACACACACACACACACACAAATATCTGGGGGGAAAAAACTCCAGTGACTGATAGTAACTGTAAGTGTTGTGCAAAATGTCAATAAAATAACATTGTCTGAATGAGACATTGAATCCACTTTTCTTATTCACAGCCATATTTCTCTCCATCTTTCTCTCTTTCTTTCTGTCTCTCTTTCATCCCTCCCTCTCTGTTGGGAAGAACAATTCATGGAAGATACATTGATTTATTTGTTCTACTTGTAGCAAGAAATATGGTGTTACAAGTAAAAAGTCTGTTGCCAATACAAAATTTGACATGAGTAAAGGTTCCCCCCAAGAAAAAGCAGATCTAAAAGCTCATAGCGCGTCACTTCGTGTCGCGCTATGAGCTTGTAGATCTGCTATTTTTGAAAAATCCCTGGCACAAAATATTTTTAAGATGGGGGTCCGCAGCAAAATAAATATCATTTTGGGGGTCCTTGACATGAAAACGTTTGAGAACCACTGCATTATTGTACCATTGCATACAGGGTAATACAAATGCAGAACCTATGAACCTATTTTAATATTCAGATATGTTCCTGACAGCATGGGACCGGGCCAGGATCATTCCATTGCATTCCATGTATTCCATCTATTAGCTAACACGCGTAAAACCATGATCTCACAGACACCATCCCAGGGTCCTGGATCACATCACATCTTCAGGTCCAATCCATGAGAGAGAACCCTACAAAGATCATTTATTTTACAGTGATCCCATTCTAATGTTCAGACAGCAGAGTGTCACAGAATGTGAGGTCACATACATGGTGACAACATTAGTTATATTTACACCACTGTATGCTTCGCACAGAAACAAAACTAAGTACATTTACTCAAGTACTGTACTTAAGTAAAATTGTAATTGTTTTAGGTATTTTTACATTACTGGAGTATTTCCAATTTTCAATACATTTACTTCTACATTACATCTCAGAGGCAAATATTGTACTTTTACTCCACTACAATTATTTGAAAACTTTTGTTACTAGTTACTTTGCAGATATCAATTATTATATTATAAAACATACATTAACCACTTTAGGCCTATTTTAAACCTAGGCTATTTGAAAATAGCAGATCTACAAGCTCACAACACAACGCGTTGTGAGCTTGTAGATCTGCTATTTTCAAACATTTTAGTACTTTTACTTTTGGTAATTTAAGTATATTTTGATGCCAATACTTTTGTACTTTTAATCGAGTAACATTTTGAACACAGGCCTTTTACTTGTAACTGAGTATTTTTATAATGTGGTATTGCTACTTTTACTTGAATTGAGTAGGCCTACTGAGTACTTTGAGTACTTTTTCCACCAGTGGAAGCACCACAAGGGTTTTTAGAATGCTGACGTTGGGTCTCCATTCTTTACATTCCAGCTCCTTCCAGCTGAAGCACTGCACGCTCCTATCCCAGCTTAGCTCCTCGTTAAGAGCAGGTGTCAGAGCTCGTTTCGCCTAATGAGCGACGTCTGTCTGGGGTAATGGCTTCCTGCTGTAATTAGCAGAATTAGAAAAGGAACCTGGAGAATGTGGGGGCAGTGCTGAGACACTCTGGTACAGTGTGTTCATAGTGGTCTCTAGTG
>NC_137619.1:4107094-4364594 GCF_963280865.1 Gymnoscopelus braueri | reverse complement strand
GAGGATTAACGGCTTCTGGCTGCACGTCATCCAATCACAGCTCACTCTGCTGCACTTCATCCAATCACAGCTCACTCTGCTGCACTTCATCCAATCACAGCTCACTCTGCTGCACTTCACCCAATCACAGCTCACTCTGCCACTTCATCCAATCACAGCTCACTCTGCTGCACTTCACCCAATCACAGCTCACTCTGCTGCACTTCATCCAATCACAGCTCACTCTGCTGCACTTCACCCAATCACAGCTCACTCTGCCACTTCATCCAATCACAGCTCACTCTGCTGCACTTCACCCAATCACAGCTCACTCTGCTGCACTTCATCCAATCACAGCTCACTCTGCTGCACTTCACCCAATCACAGCATTGAATTCTGGTCAACAAACAAGAAAAAACAAATAAGAGATCATTGAGATGAAGCCTGGCCTGGAATCAAACCTGCAACAACCAGGGCCTCTGGCTGCCCAGGCGGGCTCGTTATAACCTTGACCTCGGACCCGCTACCTCAGTCAAGACTGCAGACTCACTCCCCCATTGTCCACCGCAGTCTGAAAACACACCTCTTCAGACTCTCTACCTCATAGATATAGAAACCTAGATACCTCACTGGCCTCTGCAGTTCATTGTAACGACTGGTATCTCAATACTACTGACCAATCACATCACGTTAACTACTGGCCAATCACAGCGCGTCTAACTGACTTGTTGCTGCGCGGCTGCCTCTTAAGAAAAGACCCGCCCCACCTGCCTCTGATTGGCCCACCGAACGCCCCCTTCTGTGACGCACACAGAAGTTTCCAGCTTGCCCTGCTGAAGCGGAAGGAAGTGGAAGGCTATAGAGCGTCGCAGTTCCCGCCCACTTCCTGTTTTTTTTGGTGCCGGAAGAAAAAACTCAATGCATTTTTCCATTGACATTTCCAAAAATATTTATATCTATTAATTTAAGCCTCGAATCAAGCCATCATGACATGACATGAATCATGACCATAAACGTTTGATTCTGAGATTTTTTTTTTGTTGAAAACGGCAAAACAAAGGGTATTTATTAAATATAGTATATCATATAATTAAATATAAAATAAAAAAAAATCACAGAAAAAAACGTTTTATGGTCATGATTCATGTCATCTCGTGATGGCTTGATTCGAGGCTTAAATTAATAGATATAAATATTTTTGGAAATGTCAATGGAAAAATGCATTGAGTTTTTTCTTCCGGCACCAAAAAAAACAGGAAGTGGGCGGGAACTGCGACGCTCTATAGATGGGTTTCCGCGCGACGTCATCACAGAGCAGAGTGCGTCATCTGCGCATGCGGGAGGTAGAACGAACCGGAAGCGCCGTTCACTCTGTTGTTATTTTCGGGATTTAGATAGGCATAATGCTGCTATTTTAGGCATAATAGGCATAATGCTGCTATTATATACAAACAGATCCAACTTCCGACAAATCATTTTTATTGAGTAAAGAAGATATTACAAACTGCATCATTTAATCTACTTTCATTAAACCCGGTGAAGACCATTTATTTTTATGAATGTACAATGGCCAGAGCTACTGCGGGTAATAGCGCCCTCTACAGGCTCATCCCTCCGCTGCGCGCGCATCATCCTCTCATGTTTACAAACAGGAAACCCATCTATAGCCCAAGCCTTATATGGGCTAGCCCTGTGGAACAAGGAAGCGCGCCCGAGATACGAACACTTCAGAGCCGAAGGAGGCGTCTACCTTTATACGTCTACCTCATCACCCCCTAGCCAGTGGTGTAAAGTAACTAAGTACATTTACTCAAGTACTTTTTTTTTTTACTCCATTACAATGATTTGAAAACTTTAGTTACTAGTTACTTTGTAGATTTGTCGATCCTTTTGTACAAATATGTTTTATGCATTATGCATCTTTGTCAATAAAAACACCATCCAATCAATCATCAGCATGACTGGCATCGTATAGTTACTGTCAGGTGGAAATCTTAATGATCAATAATTCAATTTGACCAACATTTGATCATTCAGCCGGTTAGCTTACAGCCCAAGTGGTCAGACCTGATATAGTACATAATCCGTGTTCATTTTGTTGACTAAAAACTATGAGGAGAAATGTTCGTGGGCTAACTTTTTTCACCGACAAAAACTGAAGAAAAACTAAGCTACGATGACTAAAACTAAGAATAAATATACTGTATTGGTAATTTCGTCAACAAACAAAAGCTAGACTAAAATGCTAGGGAGAAGAGATCCAGTAGAACTAAGACTAGAGGAGAAGAGATCCAGTAGAACTAAGACTAGTGGAGGAGAGATCCAGTACACCTAAGACTATAGAGGAGAAGAGATCCAGTAGAACTAAGACTAGTGGAGAAGAGATCCAGTAGAACTAAGACTAGAGGAGGAGAGATCCAGTAGAACTAAGACTATAGTGGAGAAGAGATCCAGTAGAACTAAGACTATAGTGGAGAAGAGATCCAGTAGAACTAAGACTATAGTGGAGAAGAGATCCAGTAGAACTAAGACTAGTGGAGGAGAGATCCAGTAGAACTAAGACTATAGTGGAGAAGAGATCCAGTAGAACTAAGACTATAGTGGAGAAGAGATCCAGTAGAACTAAGACTAAGTGGAGAAGAGATCCAGTAGAACTAAGACTATAGTGGAGAAGAGATCCAGTAGAACCAAGATTAGGGCCGGCCATAGCTGAATGGTTAGTGAGCCTGCCTAGGGAGCCAGAGGCCCTGGTTGCCCCAGGTTCGATTCCAGGCCAGGTCGACATATGTGTCGATGAAATGAAATTTGTCCCTGAGCAAGACTCTTAACCCCGAATTGCTCACAGGTTCTCATTGGAAACAAGACCGCAAGGACTTTCATGAACGACCTGTTAAAAGGAATTATCCTTATCCTAGAGGAGAAGAGATCCAGTAGAACTAAGACTAGTGGAGAAGATATCCAGTAGAACTAAGACTAGTGGAGGAGAGATCCAGTACAACTAAGACTAGTGGAGAAGAGATCCAGTAGAACTAAGACTATAGTGGAGGAGAGATCCAGTACAACTAAGACTAGTGGAGAAGAGATCCAGTAGAACTAAGACTAGTGGAGAAGAGATCCAGTAGAACTAAGACTAGTGGAGAAGAGATCCAGTAGAACTAAGACTAGTGGAGACGAGATCCAGTAGAACTAAGACTATAGTGGAGAAGAGATCCAGTAGAACTAAGACTAGTGGAGAAGAGATCCAGTAGAACTAAGACTAGAGGAGAAGAGATCCAGTAGAACTAAGACTAGAGGAGAAGAGATCCAGTAGAAC
This sequence comes from Gymnoscopelus braueri, assembly GCF_963280865.1. Classification (NCBI taxonomy): domain Eukaryota; kingdom Metazoa; phylum Chordata; class Actinopteri; order Myctophiformes; family Myctophidae; genus Gymnoscopelus; species Gymnoscopelus braueri. The sequence goes on along the minus strand of NC_137619.1, from coordinate 4,361,302 downwards.
TAAGACTAGAGGAGAAGAGATCCAGTAGAACTAAGACTAGTGGAGAAAAGATCCAGTAGAACTAAGACTAGTGGAGAAGAGATCCAGTAGAACTAAGACTAGAGGAGAAGAGATCCAGTAGAACTAAGACTAGTGGAGAAAAGATCCAGTAGAACTAAGACTAGTGGAGAAGAGATCCAGTAGAACTGATGCTGTGTTAACTTTTGCTGGGGACCCCCTGGAACCCCCCCCCCCCCCCAAGGACCCCTGGGGGTCCCCGGACCCCACCTTGAGAACCACTGGCCTACATGTTATAACCAATGAACATTAACCAACAACATTAAACATAAACATGTAAAACCACTCTCTAAATAAAACCAAGGACAATTAATAAAACAATGAACAATAAATATACGTTTCATTTTTAATTAAAATCCATGGCTAATTACACGCCTAAAAGTAACCACGTGTAATCAATTATGTCTAATGTAACTGCATAATTAATCCAAATGTTGTCTAACTTTACTACATTTCATTCGACAACATATATAGGCTATTATAAAAATACATAAATGAATAAAATAAAAACGATGGCTATTAGCTACATGTTATAACCAATCCAACAACAAGCATGATCATGTAGAGTAAGTATTCTACATGTTAAACACATTCGAAATGGTTGGTGCATCATTTCATAATCATTCTACTCGGGCATCGGAGTGGACAGCCACCGCCGGGTCCCTTTTACGTGGACTCCGACGTCATCACGTTCTCGGACGTGGGGCGGAAGTGCAGAGAGGAGCAAGTGAAAGACGCTCAGAGAGAACATTATTACAGTTTACATGATTAACATATTAATCATCTATAAACAGTTTAATATCATTCTGTAATCATGTATTACAAGCTGAACGGGATGACGGGCAGGTTAGCAGGAGCCTCTCCGTCGGCCTACGTTCCTCAGGTAAACCAACACTCTGCGACCTTTAGCCATGGTTCTCATGTCACAAGCGTCATGGAACCACTTGCTCCTGGTTTGCCAATGTTTTACATTTACAACCAGTACATCTACAAAAACGTTCACATTTCAAATATAAAGTGCTGACCTCACGGCCACGGATGTAACAAGTTGAGGCGCACCGGTCTAAGTACCTGTATCTTCATTATTGTTCAATAAAAAGCTTTGTTAATCTGATCGCCGGCCGTTTTGTGCGAATTTTCTCCGATGCTTTCAACTACGCGCCCCTATCGGTTGGGGAAGGTGTATTGCACCCTGATACATTATTTAAAAAATAGAAAATGGCCACCGATCGGATTAAAAAGCTTTTTATTGAACAATAATGAATATACAGGTACTTAGACCGGAGCGCTTCAACTTGTTACATCCGTGGCCGTGGGGTAAACACTTTATATTTGAAATCTGAACCTTAATGTACATGTGAGATTTGTAAATGTAAAAAAAAATCGAAATCCAGGAACAATTAAGTGCTTCCATGACTGTTATGGTATGGTCATGTTTCAGGGCTGTGCGACCTTGTGAATGTTATTAATGTCCTGACATGAATATAAACATTAATAACTGTCTACTGATCAATGTTGTATAAGCTTTAGACTTTTTACTGTAACTCAAGGGTACACCATCCATGTTGTACCCTTTTTATGAGTTAGAGTAAAAAGTCTAAAGCTTGAACCCCCAGTGGTGGAAAAAGTACTCAAATATTTTACTTTTAAGTAAAAGTATCAATACTGCAATGTAGAAATACTCTGTTACAAGTATAGCCTTAGATCAAGACTATCGTAGATTATATATTAATATCGATTTTGACATTTGACACACAGTTTGCCCTGAAATGTCAGCTACAAAGCCCGTATTTCTCCAAACATGTACAAATGCTAAATATAAGGTGTTTACCCGCTTGAACCAAATGTTAACTAGGTGTCCGGAGTATTTGTGTAATGTATTAGTCCATATTATACAATAAAGAAGTGTTTTAATCCCGTCTGTGGCCGAACCTTTCCCCCCCCCCCCCCCCTCTTTTACTTTGTTTACATTGAGTGTAATTCCGGCTTTCACCGGATGCGCCCCGTCACTACCGCCCATTGGGAACTTCCGACAGAATCGGCCACAGACGGGATTAAAACAATTCTTTATTGAAACATATGGACTAATACATTACACAGACACACCATATACCTAGTTAACATTGGGTTCAAGCGGGTAAGCACCTTATATTTTGCATTTGTACATGTTTGGAGAAATACAGGCTTTGGAGCTGACATTCCAGGGCAAACTGGTAGCTAAGACTCTCGTGGAGATTTAAAAAAAAAAAAGTCAAAATCGATCAAATACATCTCAGATAGTCTTGATCTAAAGCTATTACAAGTACACGTTCTGTATTAAAAATGTACTTGAGTAAGTACAAAAGTTTTGGTATCAAAATCTGCTTAAAGTACTAAAAGTAAAAGTACTAAAATGTTTGAAAATAGCAGATCTACAAGCTCGCTCGAGCTTGTAGATCTGCTCTTTTCTACATACATGTTCAACATAACTTGTTGTACATAAGTTGTAGATGACCTTTTAGCTTATTAGTTATTTTAAGATGAAAGAGTATTTGAAGTGGTCAAACTAGCAATAGACCAATTATTTGTTTACTAGCGAGACCTGACAGTATGGGTTTCATTTGCAAAATTGCAACCAGTGTGACGTCGTCTGTTAAGGGGTCTATAGAATAGAACGCATGTTCAAATCTTCCAGAAAATCCTAACATCTCGGATATTTCACAAAAGCAAAAGTTAAAGCCTGCAATCTGTCATTTTATCCCAACTGGACCCTAACGGGTCTATTTGGTTCCATTTGTTTGCTCTGATGAAGGCTCATAGCCCAAACGCGTTTAAAGCGTTCGTTTATTGGTGTGTGTCAATTAAAAAAAGTGGAAAATGTGAGTACTTTGTCCTCCATTGATTTGAAATTTTGGATGTGCCACACCAGGGGTCTTCAGGCCAAGGACCCCCTAGCTGAGAGAGAGATGAAGCAGGGACCCCCTCTATGTTAAAATTGTGTTGTAGATTAAACTCCTTTGTGTTTTTACTTGGTCTGCTCTTTTTTCCCTCTACATTACATTACAGTCATTTAGCAGACGCTTTTATCCAAAGCGACTTACAATAAGTGTATTCAACATACATCTACACCAAACCTCTTTGCCAAAAATAGCAGATCTACAAGCTCACAACGCCTCGCGCTGCGAGGCGTTGTGAGCTTGTAGATCTGCTGTTTTTGGCTAAAGTTCAAGCACTCCACTGAGAGAACCTATTGTTGATGCGCAACCTCTTTTTCTTATATCATTTGTTTGAGTTAAGAAGCAGTGTTGCCACATTTTGTGAGAGAAATAAGTCTAAACCAGGTCTATGAAAACAAGCCCAAAAGAAGCGACTATAGGCCACATGAGCACCTTAAACCTATGTACGGCATACATCGGCCATTTGAAAATAGCCGATCTACAAGCGTCGCAACTCGTTGTGAGCTTGTTCATCTGCTGTTGTCAAAACCTCTTGAAATAAAATATGGAATATTTGGAATATTTTTTTGAAACATTCTAACAACACAAATCTGGCACAAAACATATTCAGATGGGGCTCTAGGGAGGGACGAAAAGGCTGCCAATTAATTTCGGGGGTCCTTCACTTTTTTCCCCCCGTTTCTTTTTCTCGTCTTTTCACAAAGAACCAGGAGATAACGTGATCCGAAGATTTACTGCTCCATTCACTTCCTGGTTAACTTATTACTTAATAATCCTGTATCTCGGCTCCTGTGTTTTACTATGTATTTTTGAGCGAGACATGCTATTTTCAACTGGGCATAACAAGCGAACGGGAGGTCGCCGTGACATTTTTTTTTCTTTCACGGAAGCACAGTGAAACCCTCTGTGATTATCAACCATCAGGGGGTCGATCATACTGGAGATAAATATTCTGTGACTACTTGAAAAGGTAAGAACATCGCTGGCGGTTAAGGCTTTATTTATTTATTTATTTTACTCTTGCAGTGAAAGAGTTAACCCATTTAAGACCTGGAACGCATCTGTGTCACTTTAGATTTCTTTGGCTATTCAAAAATAGCAGATCTACAAGCTCATAGCGCGGCACCGAGTGCCGTGCTATGAGCTTGTAGATCTGCTATTTTTGAAAAATCTTGAAAAAAAAAATGTGTTTAGTTTTTTTTCAAAAAACTTTTAGGATTTAGAAAACATTTATAAGAATTGCCTCAGGTCTTAACCCATTAACTGCCAGAGGTATTTTCATATTTTTTTTGCCAGTGCCAGAGAATTTTCATTGGAAAAAAAAAAGTACTCAGGAGCCGAGATACAGAATTTTTAAGTTTTAAGTTAACAAGGAAGTGGATAGGAGTCTAGATCTTCGAAAAATCGTATCTCCTTGGTCTTTGGGTCAAATTGAAAAAAAAAAAAATGTCACGTAGATCTACGCGATTGGCACGTGGCGGCTTTAAATAGGTTCGCGTAGATCTACGTGATTGGCAGTGAATCAGTTAATGGGTTAAGGGGGGGTCCACTGGTCTATAAGATGATATAAGGGGGGTCCACTGGTCTATAAGATGATATAAGTGTATTTTTTTCTTCCTGTATTCTTCAGGGTCTGAAGCCCACTGCTCCAGCTGACCCTCTCCCCATGACCTTCTCCTCTCCCACCAAGCTGGTCTCTGAGGCCGGCAGCACCGTGGAGTACCTGGGGACCAACAAGGTCCCTGACATGCAGAAACTGTTCCAGGTAACCTTCTTATTCTGAACCCTTTTAATCTGGGAACGCATTCAAAAATAGCAGATATACAAGCTCATAGCTTTGAGTCATATCTTTTTTTTCTCAAAGATTTGCACACATTTTATCATACTTTTCTATATACATTTATAACTAAAATCTTTGCTTCTGAGGGGGGTCCCACTCCCTGGAACAACATATTTTGAGATGGGGGTCCATGGCCAAATACATCATTTTGGGGGTCCTTGACATGAAAAAGTTTGAGAACCACCGTTTTTTTCAAAAAACTGTTAGGATTTAGAAGACATGATGTGTAGAATCCCCCAGTATTTTACTCTCTCGGAGTAACAGAAACATCCAAAACAGCTGTTTTAAGAGCCATCCCTGTGTGTGTGTGTGTGTGTGTGTGTGTGTGTGTGTGTGTGTGTGTGTGTGTGTGTGTGTGTGTGTGTGCGCGTCGTGAAGTGGACGTCATCTCCGTCCTCTTCACGTCGGTCATGAACCCCATCCACCGCTTTCTTTCATTAAAAATGAATAAAAAGCCAGCAGGGTCAGCGAGCTGACATCACCCTGTGTTTCCAGGGTTTTACATCATGGTCCATCGCCATGGCAACAGATGCTGCACACCTAAACCTGCCCCTGAGCATGTTATTGATGTCGTCGGGCAGAAAGCTCACCTCTCCGTATTTCAACTTGATAATGTTTTTTCGTAAATCATTGCCTCACTTAATCAGAAAATAGCCGATCTACAAGCTCACAACGCGTCGCGTTGTGAGCTTGTAGATCTGTTATTTTCACTATTTAAAAAAAAATATATAATACAAAAATGAACAGTTTTGGACATACTCTACAAGGTTTCCTCTCGACAGAGACCATATGTTCTTGAGATAAGAGATCAGAGCGTATGAAAGCTCCGCCCGATGACCAATCAATGCTCTGGGATCACAGCAAAGCCCTTGACGATCTGTTTTATTTTAGTTTTTTATTTGATAGATATAGATGGTTTGTCTGAGGGCTGTTCTAAAAATAGCAGATCTACAAGCTCATAGCGCTATGAGCTTGTAGATCTATTTTTAGAAAAACCGTGAAAATGTGCAAATCTTTGAAAAAAAAAATATATGTATATTTTTTTAGAGCATTTGTAAAATATTTGCTTCTGGGGGTCGTTAAAAATACATATTCAAAGATGTGCACACATTTTCACGATTTTTCAAAAATAGCAGATCTACAAGCTCATAGCACGGCACTCGGTGCCGCGCTATGAGCTTGTAGATCTGCTATTTTTGAATAGCCCAAAGAAATCTAAAAATGACAGTGATTGAATGGGTTATATCTGTGTCAGCCTCCTGAGCCTGTGGGCAGTCGGCTGCAAAACGGCATCAAAACCATCTCTGATAACCGTATCTCTCTACAACACAGCATGAACCAATCACCAACGGCCTTTTTACAATCTGGTTTTTATATCAAGGACATTTCCAGGGCCGTCACGGTCATGGACGCGTGATTATGAATCACACCAATGTTATTGGATAAGACCCGCCTTACCTGTTGTCTGATTGGCTCCCTGGCAGGCATAGTTTTACTGAGGTTAGGGTTAGGCTTAGGCTAGCCTCGCGTCGCCAGTCTTTCCACCTCGGAGGAAAGCCTGGTATGCGTTACTAAAGACCCGTATGATCCGGTCTAGGCCACGCCTACTGAAAAAAATAATAATGATAATTCTCTTTCCGGATTTTGCCCATCCGGTTTTGCGGTGCCGCTTTGTTTTGGTTCCCCAATCCCTATTTAAATGGAATAGAATTTCCCCGTGGGATAATACAGACGCTAAATAGTCTCCGGAAAGTGCACGCACATTTATATTTAAAAAATAAGCTAAACAACGCCGCATCAAGGATTTTATTAGGACGGACTTATTTTGGGGTGACGTCTTTCCGGATCTGCCCATCCGGCCACCTGATGACGCGGATGATTGATTGATTGATGTACTTTTATTTAGTAAGACATGAGAACAACAGTACATGGAAGTAAAAATTCACAATACAAGGTCTACTAAACTGGAAGACTCATTAAGCACTGAGCTTGTTTAAGATGAGAACCCCATGCACACAAATCATGATGACATATAGGAGACAGACAGATATACACACTACTATACAGAATGTCATACAATCAGCTTTCAGGTTACTGGTATGAAGAGAGAAAAAATATATATACAAAAGAGGAAAATGAAAGAGGGGGGGGGGTAGGGGGGGTAGGTTAAGACTTAGACAGGGGCCATTTTCGAATTGCAGCCTCCTGAAGGTGTATCTTTAGGGCAGTTTTGAAAGTGAGTAGGGTTTTACACTCCTTTACTCCTTTTGGTAGGGCATTCCACATTTTTGATGAATAGCATGAGAACGAGTTCATTCCCTTAGTTGAGCCAAATCTGGGTTGAACATGATTTGTGGAGCTGCCTCTGGTGTTATGATCATGGACTTCATTAACATTGTGGAAGTATTTTGACAAATACAGGGGGATCCCAATGTTGTGGTGTATTTTGAAGACCAGGCCCATAGCAAGTTGCTGTACTCTGTCCTCAACCCTAAGCCATCCAATCCTAGCAAAATGAGCAGGGGTTAGATGGGTTTTGTGATTGAGGCCAAGAAGTAGCCTTACAAGTTTGTTTTGGGATGTTTGGAGCCTTGTTTTTAAGGCCTTGGAAGTGTTGTGATACCATGAAGTGCATGCATAATCATAATGACGCGCCTGGTGACGTAGAGTTACTTCCGCTCCCGACCGGGTCATAGACCCGAAAAAGATATGCTGCCCAGGCTAGGTTTAGGCATACTGTAGTTACAAAAACGAGGACTGTCAATCACAGCGACTACTGGCCAATAACAGCGGGTTTTGCCTAGAACTGCGGTGGGATCCATAATAACGCCTCATGGACACTCATTTTCACACAAAATAATCGCGATTAACAATTTTTTATGTTTTTGCCGTTGGAACATTGGAACATTAAACATTAAAATTACTATTATTCTGTTTGACTTTTTGGGTTCGTGAACAACTTTTTAAACTGCTATCTACTTTCAAAAAAAAGAAAAAGCCCATTTTTTTCCCTTTTTTATTTTTTTTACATTTTACGTTCGAATCCCGTGCATCGAACTAAGCTTCGACGCTTTGAACTATTTGTGTCTCAGCTCTGTCAAAAAACTACGATAAAATCTTGAAATTAGTCCTGATATGTACAGGGAGCCAATTGGAGGGATAGGAGGCTAGAACAGGAGAGCTGGTTCCCATTAAACGTTGTGGAAGGCTGTAGGCGTGAAAGAGAAGCCTGACTAGAATCAGCATAAATGCCATTAATCCACTGAGACCCGGAACGCATCTGTATCATTTTAAGATTTCTTTGGCTATTCAAAAAATAGCAGATCTACAAGCTCATAGCGCGGCACTCCGCGCTATGAGCTTGTTGATCTGCTATTTTTTTTTTTTTAATCTTGACAATTTGAGCAAAAATCTTATAATATATTTATGTTTTAAAACGAACATTTTTAACTCCAATATTTGCTTCTGGGGGGTCCCTGGAACGGAATATTTTGAGATGGGGGTCCGTGGCCAAAATACATATCATTTTGGGTGGTCCTTGACATGAATAAGTTGGAACAATATATGTATTTGGCCGCCGACCCCCATCGAAATATGGTGTTCCAGGGACCCCCCAGAGGGACCCCCCAGAGGGACCCCCCAGAGGCAAAGATTTGAGTTAAAAATGTTATTAAAAAAATGATTTTTCAAAAATAGCAGATCTACAAGCTCGTATCCCGGCACGAAGTGACATGCTATGAGCTTGTAGATCTGCTATTTTTTGAATAGCCAAAGTATGAAATATGACACAAATCTAAAATGACACAGATGCGTTCCCTCCCGGATTGAAGGGGTTAACAATAGTCAAGGTCTCTTTTAATAGAAGCACGTTTTAACCCTTTCAGAATCACTAAAACATGAAAAGGCCTTGACTTTAGATTATAGCCTTGAGAACGTCGTCTTATCTATTCATCCAACTTCTAGAGTTGTTGTACTTAATGTAATATGAAATAAGAGAGAGAGATGAGGAAGTTACAGGTGAAACACTTGCTCACAAATAGAAAAGATCTACAAGCTAAGACGACGTCACGATGCAAACACCCTGTGGGCTTGTAGATCTGCTGTGTTTGTGTGCGACGAACTGTAGAACAGGGCCTAAGTGGTTACGTTTAATAAAGGCATTCCGTTATGTATGAAGCGACCTTTCTTTTGAGAATTCATAGAAGCATGAAAGCAAAACGTTAATGGAATGGAATATACATGTATCTGGAGCCAGAGACGACGTGCCAGAGATATTATAGGCCTTGAACTTGAACTCTTGCATTCACACAGATGTTTTGGTGCCTCTAAACACATTATGTTGTGTTTTTTCCTGTAAAAAAAATGTTTCAATATATTTTTCATATTTGTTTAACCCATTAAGACCGGGAAAGCAACTATGTCATTTTCAGATTTATTTGGCTATTCAAAAATAGCAGATCTACAAGCTATGAGCTATTTTTCAAAGAAATCTTGACAATTTGTGCAAATCTTTGAATACAACATATATATATATATATATATATATATTTATTTAAAGCAAACATTTTTTAACTCCAATATTTGCTTCTGGGGGTCCCTGGAACAAAATATTTTGAGATGGTGGTCCAGGACCAAATACATCCTTGACATGGAAAAAGTTGGAGCACCACTAATATAGCAACGTACTGTTAGGATTTAGAAAACATTTTTAGATATGTATTTGGCCGCGGACCCCCATCTCAAAATGTTTTGTTCCAGGGACCCCCCAGGAAGCAAAGATTTGAGTTTTAAAAAAAAGTCTTTAAAAAAAATATATATATTCAAAGATTTGCACACATTTTCACGATTTTTCAAAGATAGCAGATATACAAGCTCATGTGCTGCGGTACCACGCTATGATCTTGTAGATCTGCTATTTTTGGATAGCAGATCATCTTTTTTTTAGCTTGATGTGACGCGTTGTGAGCTTGTAGATCTGCTATTTCCAAATAGCCCGATGTATGTTCAAGTGCTTCAACTGATTTGGATGCTATATTAACTTATATTTGGCTGAGAACCCCCCCCCCCACCACAAGGAAGGACCCCTAGGGGGTCCCCTGACCCCACTTTGAGAACCTCTGGTCTAACTGGCATCAGTGTTGATTTCGTCGACTAAAATTATGACGAAAAATGTTGGTCGACTACCTTTTTAGACTGACGATAAACTAAATAAAACCTAAACTATGACGATTAAAACTAAGTAAATATATTGACAATGTCGTCATCAAATAAAAAGTAGACTAAAATGTCAGTGAGGGATCTAGTGGAGAAGAGATCCAGTAGAACTAAAAGACAAGTCATTTTATGTTTGGTTGCGCTCGGGTGTTGCGCTCTGAAAATAGCAGATCTACAAGCTCACAACGCGTCGCAGCGCGACGCGTTGTGAGCTTGTAGATCTGCTATTTTCAGCATGCAACCAAGTGTAAAGTCAGCCATTCAAGGCACCGCCAACATACATTTTAGTCAAATGTAGATTTAGTCGACTATAATCTTATTTAGTCGACTAAAAGTAAAACATTTCATATGACAAAAATATGACTAAAACTAAATGGAATTAGATACAAAAGACCATGACTAAAACTAAATCAAAATTTGCTGTCAAAATCAACACTAACTGGCATGTTGTTCCTCTCTCTCTGTGCGTCTCCAGAAGCCTGACGGGATCCCCATCCACCTGAAGAGAGGTCTGATGGACAAGATGTTGTACAGGACCACCATGGGTCTGACCATAGGAGGGACGCTGTACTGTCTGATGGCTCTCTGGATCGCCGCCAATCCCAAAAAGTGACACTGTATACCTGGCCCGCGTTCGCTACCCATTCCACCCACCTTCAACCTCTACCGTTATTTATCCTTCTTCCATCTGATCTGGTCCAACTCTTAAACCGTGAAAAGCTTAATTTTTCCTGAGGAACAATAAAAGTCTATTTTTGTTTGTTAATTCCAGAAGTGTGTTTGTGTTTTTTAATGTAGATTGTACATAAACTGCACTGGAATCCGACCGACGGCAGGATTTTGCCGGTATGAGCCCAATTTTGGAGAATTTTGGATTTTACTAGACCATGGGTTCCCAAACTTTTCAGCCCGCGACCCCAAAATAAGGCGGCCATTGACTCGCGACCCCACCTAAACCTGGAGGTAATTTATGCACAGAAACTTGCACGTTCGGTGCGCATTTGAAATGTATTAAAATTGTCAAATATACTATTTGTAATCATTTTAGGTTGTATTTCATCCATTCTGTTGAATTTAAAATAAAATAAAATAAAATAAATATATATATATTTTCTATATATTTTTTTATGACCCAAAATAATTTCGCGACCCCACCGTCAGTCTCCCGTGACCCCAAGTGGAGTCGCGACCCCAACTTTGGGAACCCCTGTACTAGACCACTGATTAACCGATGTTTTGACTCATATTTCGTCCGAAAGTGTAAAATCTTCGATCATTTTGAAAGGCTTTGATTCGATTAAAGTTTCTATTTGAGAACATCTAACGTATAAGCAAACGGATACAAATAAGCAAATCATTTGATAGATACACATTTTGTATTAAGTATACATCTTAAACTTCAATATATGAAAAGAACATTCAATATTGATTATACAATGAACAGGCACACATGTAAATACAAAATTTAATTTAACCACTTAAGCCCTATTTAAAAAAAACATCTAAACTGCCTATCTATTAGTGATGTGCGGGTCGGGCTTTTTCATGACCCACCCCACCACGGAACCCAACCCGCCCCGCGAACTCATATATAAATCTATGGCTCATGGTTGAGCCCTGTGGGTCGTACCTATAATTCTGTAAAATCATGAAGGTTAGAAAAGAATCTTAAGTATACACCCCAAGTATATTCAAACTGTTTTATTGTTATTATTCGTATTGTTATTAGGAATAAAGACAAAACAAGAGCATGTGATTTTATTTTTATTTTCGTGTGAGAGCGGCTGACCTGCTCACCCGCAGCCCGCATAATTGTCTCTGAAATCCTGACTCGACCCACCCGCGCCGCGGGTTGACCCGCGGGACCCGCGGGTTACGGGTCGGCCCGCTCATCACTACTATGTAAGCTCACAGTGTGTCGCATCACAACACGCTGTGAGCTTGTAGATGAGCTATTTAATTTTTTTATAAAAATGTAAATTTAGTCAAATAATACTGGTTGATGTATTTGACCAAACCAATATATCGGTCTAGTCTAGTTTGGACCAGAGTAAGTGAAAACTTAACCCATTCAGTCCGAGAACACGTCTGTGTGTCATTTTAAGATTTCCTTGGCTATTCTAAAATAGCAGATCTACAAGCTCATAGCGCTATGAGCTTGTATAGATCTGCTATTTTTGAAAAATCTTGAAAATGTGTGCACATCTTTGAATATAGCTCTTTTTTTTTAAAGCGAATTAAAGGTAGGGTAAGTGATATTTTTAGCTTAAAACAAAAAGTATTTTGTTAAAAGGTTAAAGCACTATATTCTGATAGTAATCATTGCTATAGAGTGTTTGTTCAGTAACAGGAGTCTCCCCGTCTCTCCAGCTCTTTAATAAACAGAAAATACATTTTCCGGTAGGTGTCAAAATCTCCGCCAATCAGGAGAAAGTACCCATTTTTATGCTTCATTTTTATAGTGTTCCAGTTCTAATTTTGCCTGCTCATTTCTTAGTGTCATCACTTCCAATTTCACTTGTTTAATCTGTATCCTAATTGAGTTCTCTATCCTGATTGGATACACTTGGAAATGAAACTGAAACTGAAACGAAAATGCATTTTCTGTTTTATAAAGAGCTGGAGAGACATGGAGACTCCTTTTACTGAACAAACACTCTATAGCAATGAGTACTATCAGAATATAGAGCTATTTAACACTTATTTCAACCAAAGAAAATCACTTACCCTACCTTTAATATTTGAGGCAACATAACTTTTAGGGTTTTGTCTTAAAATGCCAGCTTCGATGTGTAAACAAAACAAGTGTTTACAGGCTCATCTTATTGGCTTGGTTGTTGGAGTTAAACCACGTTTGCTCAAAGGCACGCTGGGCCATGCGTACGACATTTTACAAAGATGGAACGTTTATGGATCCGCATGGGCACGTTGTGTCGTCATGGCAACAGGAGGACACACAGGATGATGGGTGAGAGTAGAGAGTAGAGAGGTAACATAAATACACTTTTTCCTTTCAAGGACGCCCAGGTTGATGTAGTCACTGTCGGCGGGTGGAAATCTTGTATGTACAAAGCCATAGCTTTTTAGGAAATAAAAAAAAAGAACCTTGTGTTCCAATGGATCCAATTTAGATATGATTTAGTCACAAGCTCTTGTTAATGTACTTTTCATCGCTTCAATATTCATAAAAACCCAGACAGACTTTAACGTTAAGTTCCTTCCATTGTATCAAAAGAATAGCCGCTCTACCAAGCCGTACTTCTCAATGTGTGCAAATCTTTGAATATATATTCTTTTTAAAGCAAACATTTTTAACTCAAATCTTTGCTTCTGGGGGGTCCCTGGAACAAAATGTTTTTGGATGGGGGTCGGCGGCCAAATACGTATCATTTTGGGGGTTCTTGACATGAAAAACGTTGAGAACCACTGATATAGAAACATACGTTTTTCAGAAAACTGTTGGGATTTAGAAGACATTTGTAGAATCGGCTTCAGCTCTTTAACGGGTTAACAGCGATACGATATGCATGACGACACGATACATGGACGATATTGGTTCATTCGTGGCGATACGATACGCTCAATGATTTAAAATCGATACAGTAACCACTAGCAAAAGAATTGAGAAATCTGTGTGAAACGTGTGGATAGTGCAGGTTTTTTAAGGGAGAAATGTATTATTATGGATATAAATAAGTAAACAGTGATTCTCTGGCAAATACACGGACATTGTAACATTTGAACACATATGTACAAACCCACACCTTGACATGAACACAGAGATAACACACATTTATCCATAGAGTGTAGCGAAATGGAATGGAAAAGTAATTAAACCCCTCTTTCTTTATTTTTTCCTCTTAACCCATTCAATCCGGGGACGCATCTGTGTCATTTTAGCAGATCTACAAGCTCATAGCGCGGCACTGAGTGCCGCGCTATGAGCTTGTAGATCTGCAAATTATTTGAAAAATCGTGAAAATGAATATCTGTTTTTCCGTAGCGAACATTTTTAACTCTGTTACAACTTCAAAATATTTTGAGATGGGGGTCCATGGCCAAAATGTATATAATATTGGGGGTCCTTGACATGAAAGTTTGAAAATCACTGATTATAGCAGCATTTTTTTTAAACTAGGATTTAGAAGACATTTGTAGAATCCCCCCAGAAGCAAAGATTTGAGTGATTTTTTTATTAAAATATATATATATTCAAAGATTTGCACACATTTTCACGATTAAAAAAAAAATAGCAGATCTACAAGCTCGTGGTATGAGCTTGTAGATCTGCTATTTTTGAATAGCCCAAAGAAATCAAAAAAATGACACAGATGCCTTCCCGATCTTAATGGGTTAAAATTGCTAAATACAACGCATCGATAAGTACTTAGCATCGATACAATTGATTATTTGCGTTTCAAAACGATCCGATACAAAGTGAAACGAGTCGAAACATACGATATGTTGCTGTTTGCATATCGATACAGTTGAATCGTTGAAATTAAAATCGATGCATCGATACAGTTACTGTATCATTACACCCTTACTGTAAATGCTGTTATCTACGTGATTTTTGCAGCAATCTCAATTTTACAAGTCTGTTGATTAAATCAACTCTGTTAATAGTCAACAAATTCCTATCGATATTAGTCGACTAAGATTGTCTTCAGTCCCGATGACAGCCCTACCATTATAAAGATGCATGAAGATAAAAGAAAACAATATAAAATTTACAAGCAAGTTCAATTCTGCAAAATACTTATGTTCATGTTTCACACACACGCACACACACGCACACGCACACACACGCACACGCACGCACGCACACACACGCACACACACGCACACACACACACGCACACACACACACACACACGCACACACACACACACACACACACACACACACACACACACACACACGGCAGTCATTACATTCGGTTTAACAAGTGAGTTTATTTATAGAATGATGTTTTGACAGACAGGCGTTACATTCTCATCCAGACTAAAATAACCACCAGATGGGACTGTGTGAACATTATGATGAACACATATATATGATGAAGGACTGTGTGAACACATATATGACGGGAGCACTGTATCCTCCATGTTATGATGAAGAATGAATCAGCTTTAACCACATGAACCCCAATCTGGGAACCCGTTTGGTTGAAAATAAATAAAACATGCTGTACTTAAAGGGATAGTTCACCCCAAAAAAAATCCTGAAAAGGGACAGTTTTGGACAGAGACGATATTTGTGTTTCACCAGTACTTTTAGCAGGACAAGAAATGTCTACTTTAATTAATTATGTTTTCACTACAGACACGGTTACTTACTGCCCTCCCACTTTAGTCCAACAAAGTGAAAATATAATGATAATAACTATAACTTGGAACAATGTAGCAAAACAATCTTTAATTCACTTTTTTACAGCATGTGTTTGAGCAGCAGCAATCTGTCAGAAATCAGCGTAAAACCTTTTCATGTTGAAATATATATATATAAGCCTCATTAGTGTGGTTGCCCTAACAGGGCAACCAGACTATAGTAATCCTCCGGCTTTATTATTTTCCTAGATAAACAATACTTTGAACCGCATCTCCTCCCACAGTTTTCATCCCCCAATGTCGTGCCATATGTCAAAATGACCGTCTTGAGCGGGAATCGTGTGCTTGTATTTTGCTAAGAGATTGGTTAAATAGTTTAATTGATATTGATTTATAAGTGCATTAAATTTCCCCATCCGCTTTAATGGAAAAGTGAAAAAACTCAAATTCAAGTATTTTTTTCTCAGAAACCGTAAGAGCTAGAGTTACCATATTTGTAGGGGAGGTTCATAATTTAGTCCGAAATTATATTATATATATATAATTATATATATAAAAAATTATCACACCATTCGGCCACATGGTGACGCTATAACAGCCCCCTTTACGTTTTGGCCTATAACTCTTGAACCGTAGGTCGTAAAATCAAAACTTTTCACCTGGATTCCTTGGGTCACGACGCATCTCCCCATATAGGCCACGCCCATTTGCGTCAGGATAGATTTTCCGCCATTTTGAATTTTCTTCAAAACACACTTTTAGCTCCTCCCATATATTTTGTCCAAATTTCACAAAAATCGGTACACATGATCTCTGGACCCATGCAATAATCTGGACCGAAACAGAATTTTGATAGTCTATACCGTTCGTCCGTAAATGGCTTCCAAAGTTAGCGGGAGGGGCCCGTTTTACGAAAAAGCCCACAAATCACGAACAAAACGTCCAGTCAATCCCAAATTTGAATCACATGTCAAGTGTGGTATACTCAACAAATCCCCAAAATAATTTCCACTTTGATCCTGTATGTAACCGTTTGCATCAAACCGTAACCGTTTGATGCAAAAACCTTATTTTGGGGGGATCAATCCTCTCAAAATGAAACGCAAGTGATCTCAGGAGTTACGTGACAATGTAATTGGCACAGCCTCCGACGGTATTCCTCCCAGCGTAATCCTCGAGTCCCGGCGGCAGCGACCCGCGACTAGCGTCGGCGCAACCACACTCTGCAATTGCCCTGAATTGCGACGCGTCTAGTTTAAATATACAGTGAATGCAAACCATATTCAAATGTATATTACATCATATCATATTGAAAATGTATATGACCCATATGTAAATACAGTAAATACATATTCATCAATGTGTCAGTGTGACACTGAAGGCTGGACTAGCAGAGACGTTTGTCCTTTCTTGTAAAGACATGAAGAAATACAATAAACTAACTCACTCTTGTCACCCTGAGTTTAGACCAGGGAAGGAATCTGTGTCATTTTTAGATTTCTTTGGCTATTCAAAAATAGCAGATCTACAAGCTCATAGCGCGGCACCGAGTGCCGTGAGCTTGTAGATCTGCTATTTTTGAAAAATCTTGCCAAAATCTTTGAATATATATATATTTTTTTAAAGCAAACATTTGTAACTCAAATCTTTGTTTTTGGAGATTCTACAAATATCTTCTAAATCCTAACAGTTTTCTGAAAAAACTTATGTTGCTACATCAGTGGTGCTCAAACTTTTTTCATGTCAAGGACCCCCAAAATTATATGTATTTGGCCGCAGACCCCCATCTCAAAATATGTTGTTCCAGGGACCCCCCAGAAGCAAAGATTTGAGTAAAAAATGTTTGTTTAAAAAAAGACTAATATATATATTCAAAGATTTGCATAAATATTCATTTTTTTTTTTTTGCAGATCTACAAGCTCGAGTGCCGCGGTATGAGCTTGTAGATCTGCTATTTTTTGAATAGCCAAAGTAATCTTAAAATGACACAGCTATGCGTTCGCCGCATTGAATGGATTAAAAAGCAGGACTAAAGCAAAAATCTATTCTATTTTATTTAATACAATTTTATGGGCCTTGTGCCTCGTTAACTGACAATTAACTGTGTGGTTTAATGTGCCATCAGTGGACCTCCTCTCTCCACCTCTCTGCTCAACTACCCATCATAACATGACAGACAGACAGACACAGAGTTTAGAAATACAGCAGGCAGAAATATTAAAGGGATCATTTTTTTATCTACACATTTGTACAACATGTACATAACCATTCATGTTACACCAAAGTATATACCAATCTTAAAGGTTCTATGACATTCATTTTCACTTGTTTTTTTGGGGGGTTTTATGACATCAATTACACCCAAAAAATCTGAACTTTGAACAACACAGTGGATTTTCTGTGGTCTGGGGTTTTCTGAATAATTAGGCTGAAAAGTAATCTGAGCTTGGCCCTTCGGCAGTGAGGTCACAGCCGATTAATCCCGCCCACTCTCCTCCCCTCCCCTATCCTCTCCTTTTGGGGGGGGGGGGTGGAGCAGAGGCTATGATTGACAGGCAAAATCCCTCACCAGCGACACCCGCAGGCAAAGATTTCTTTTTTCATTGCAGTTGAAAAGGCTTTAGAAATGTGTGAGAAAAACACCTGCCATGGATCAATGGAGTGGAATTTTTTGTTAAAACTTTCTATACACGTTTGAAGGACCATGACAAAGACTTTTAATGTGTGGTAAAACTGAACGTCATGAAACCTTTAAGGGGATAAATCCACTCATAGCGCCAGCTTTAGCTTCCACCTACACAAGGAAACTGCGTCCTCTACACTAGTGCTCTACACGCGAGCGTGTGTGTGTGTGTGTGTGTGTGTGTGTGTGTGTGTGTGTGTGTGTATGTGTGTGTGCGTGTGCGTGCGTGTTGATCTTTTACAGTTGGTAGTATCATCTGACTCATTGCATTTTGCCTGTTGGAATGAAGATCCAACAACGATAATAATGTACAGTAACTAGATGTGCATCTGATGACTCATCTGTACATCCATCTGTACGCCTATATGTTATCTCTGTGTAATAGTCATAGTCTTTTGAATCAAATGACATTTAGTTTTAGTCATATTTTAGTCATCTGAAATGTTTCACTGTTAGTCTAGTTTTAGTCGACTAAATATCATAAGATTTTAGTCGACTAAATCAACTGTAGATTTAGTCGACTAAAATCTTATGATATTTTTACTAAAATGTATGTTGGCGGTGCCTTGGTGGCGTCGTAATGGCTGATTTTACAGTTGGTTGCATGCTGAAAATAGCCGATCTACAAGCTCACAACGTGTCGCGCTGCGACGCGTTGTGAGCTTGTAGATCGGCTATTTTCAGAGCGCAACACCCGAGAGCAACCAAACATAAAATGACTTGTCTTTTAGTTCTACTGGATCTCTTCTAGTCCCTCCCTAACATTTTTGTCTAGTTTTTATTTGTTGACAAAATTGTCAGTATATGTAGTCTTAGTTTGAGTCAACATAGCTTAGTTTTTATTTCTTTTTTTCTTTTTTACTAGTAATCGCATGATTAATGGTAGTAGTAGTAGTAGTAGTAGCAGCAGTAGCTTTCCCAGCCAATCGCAGACCTCATCAGAGCTAATGAGAGGAAACCAAAGTTCACATCTAACCAGAGATTAACACTGTTAACCAGAGATAAACAGTTAACCAGAGATAACTAAAGTTAGCCATAGTTAACCACCGTCATCATCTGCCCTGGTTGGCTGTGTTCTGGATGCTGTTGTCATGACAACGTTGGACAGCATCCAGACATCATGTTGCACTTGTCATCTTGTCACTGATTCTGGCAAAAGCTCAACAGCTTTAAAGGACCATACTGCTGTTTTTACATGTTTTTTTAACCCACCACATACAAAGCACATACACTTTACATAACTAAACCAAGCGCTCCTCATCAGTCCTTATCCTAAGGGAATAAACATAGCATACTTTACATTACTATCAAGTTCAACCATGGTCAACCTATACTTTCTTTATCCAGACTCCTGGCGGGGCTCTAAGGACAGTACATCTCTCCATCTGTCTAACACAGGGGTCTTCAACAGGGGGTCCGGGACCCCTAGAGGGTCCTCAGAGTTACTACAGGGGGCCTTTGTATGATATGATTTTTTTTTTTACCTTAACCACTTGAACCCTAACATCTCTTTTCTGAGGAGAACTCTAGCCAAAAACAGCCGATCTACAAGCTCACAACGCCGCGTTGTGAGCTTGTAGATCGGCTATTTTTGGCAAAGAGGTGTAGAGGGGGAAAAAGAGCGGACTACGTAAACAAAAACAGTTTAATCTGAAACATAATTTTATACGATATAGAGGGGGTCCCTGCTTCATCTCTCTCTCAGCTAGAGGGTCCTTGGCCTGAAAACGTTGAAGACCCCTGCTCTAACACTCTCCTTCCTGGGCTGACAGACAGAAAACTCCAGTACGTTTGTTTGCATCTTAACACAGAGATCTCCCAACAGCTGGAAGTTAACGTTATCATCGTGTTAGCCTTGTCAGTTTGTTATAGAGGCTATGCTATGCGCGTGACATCATCGTACCCGGAAGTTATGCGGGAACGCTTGCCTACTGAGTGTCAAAAAAATAAAATCTGGCCTCGACAGCCCATACATCCAAACAGAAAAGTCCTACATCTGATTGTATTAAACAACGTTAAACTCACCAACATGGCAGCTGTACGGAAAGCTTGAATTATCCTCTTTCTATCTGCAAAGTTTTTGTTTCATAAAAATCCACCGTAAAGACATGTTCTGAGATACTTTCTGTCAATACATTTCGTGCAGGTGATTATTTTATAATTATAAGTGTCAGAGTTTGGAAGCGCTTGTTCTCAATAACGCAGCGTCCCGCTGCCTCCTGCATTATGTGCAAATTAGAAACAGGTGGTACGAAGGACCGTTGAGTGATTTCCAACGAGCGCTTCCAAACACTTAACGCTCCATGCCGCTCAATGTTTTGCCACTCAGTCTAGGTGAGGGAGGGGGGGCGTGTCCCCGTGGAAAAGTGACGCATGTGCATACTCTCTATTGTTGTATTAGATATCAGTTGGTTATCATTAATGTCGTCATACAAAGAGAGCAGAACTTTAGGAGGGAATCTTAAAGGGGCACTAGCCAACATTCAGCCACCAAAATTCACACTTTTACAACACCTCTGTTGTAGGCTATAAGGCTAACTACTTCCACATCACAGCGAATCATCAGCAGTAATCATGTAGTCTGTGACACCGTAACACCGAAAATGTCTCACCAACACGTTGTGACCTTTTAGGTCGGCTACGGAGCATAAAGGTTGTGCGACGGAGCATACCTTAGCCATTAGCGCTATCGGTTCATAATCGGATAACGATAAAAACATGAGCGTGTATAGACCGTCAGCGACACGCTAGCGCCGTCAGTTCATAGACTCGGCTGAAAGGCTATGCGAGCAGCAGGTCCCGTGGCGCTGGAGGAAGAGAGAAAAAGAGAACGGAAAGAGAAAAAACATTGGACAAGACAAAGAAGACTAGACTAGGACGACAAGAACTCAGTCACAACAGGAGGGAGTAGAGACTAAACACACACACAACCCACAAAACAACAAGTGAACGTAGGAGTGAAAAGGTGTTTAAGGATGTTTTTAACAGTCCCTAGGGTGGGGGGCAGCTTTGATCCTCTATGGGAGTTTATTCCACAGTTTCGGTGCCAACACAGCAAAAGCAGGGTCGCCCGTCCTTACCGCGTTACAGACCGCGGATTCTTCAAATACAACTGGCTGTCAGATCTGAGTGACCTGGTGCTGGGAGATGGGTCTTAAAAGTTCCACAAAATAGGCTGCAGCAAGACCGTCACGGGCTCTGAACATGAACAAAATAATCTTAAATGTCACGCTACGCTTCACTGGGAGACAATGGAGAGAGACAAGGACCGGGTGGTGAGACGTGCCTCTCTTAGCTTGGTGTCTGTCACAAGTCTGGCGATAGCATTTTGGATCAGCTGCAGACGTTTGAGAGTCCCATCAGCGAGTCCAGCATAGAGGACGTTGCAGTAGTCCTGAGCTTGTAGGTAGACTGATATTAGCGGTGTGGGACGCTGCCTGTGGCGTGTTGGAGCAGAACAGCAGTGTGACAGCAATTTTGTATTTAGTTTTAGTCATAGTCTTTTGAATAAAATTCGATTTAGTTTTAGTCATATTTGAGTCATCTGAAATATTTTACTGTTAGTCTACAGTACTGTTTAGTCATAAGACTAAGTCTACAGTTGATTTAGTCGACTAAAATGTATGTTGGTGGTGCCTTGATGGCGTCGTAATGGCTGATTTTACACTAGGTTGCATGCTGAGAATAGCCGATCTACAAGCTCACAACGCGTCGCAGCACGACGCGTTGTGAGCGCAACACCCGAGCGCAACTCGGGTGTCTAGTTTTCGTCAGTGAAAAAAGGTAGTCGACCAACATTTTTCGTCATAGTTTTAGTCGACTAAATCAACACTGCATAACACAGGCATTAGCATTGTCGGTTGACTCAGTTCATGAACTCGGCAGACAGGCTGCGCGAGCAGCGGGCGGAGCGGAACTTGAGCTCGTGGTAGCACTGCACGAAGCTGTGGTAGATGAAGGTGATGGGCAGCGCCAGCAGGACGATGCCGCTCACCACGCACAGGCCGCCCAGCACCCGCCCGGCCACCGTGATGGGGTACATGTCCCCGTAGCCCACCGTCGTCATGGAGATGATCACCCACCAGCAGGCGGCGGGGATGCTGGCGTAGTCTTGGTTGCCGTTCTCCATGTCCAGGCCGTGCTCCAGGAGCTGGGCGAGGGCGCTGAAGATGGCCATGGCCACGCAGATGAACACCTGGAATGGGGAGACATGATGGATGTTAGCACGTTAGCGTCCATGCTATCGCGTTGTCAGTTCATAATCTCCACTGACAGACTGTTGTTTGCACGTTAGCTCCATGCTAGCGTTGTCAGTTCATAAAACTCCACTGAAATACTGGTGTTAGCATTTTAGCGGCATGTTAGCCTAAAGCTGGATTCACACAGTTACACAATGGCGTCCCACACAGCAAAAATAGCCTACCTACAAGCTCGACTACAATGCGTCGCGGATACGACGCATTGTGAGCTTGTAGATCGGCTATTTTCAAATGGCCAAAATGTATATAGGGATGAAGTGGTTAATGTATGTTTTGTAATAATAAATCAAATCTACAAAGTAACTAGTAACTAAAGTTTTCAAATAATTGTAGTGGAGTAAAAAGTACAATTGGCACCTTGCTAAACTAATGGCTCAAGTCATTTTTTTTAAGTTGTTCAGAAAAAAATCAAAACTCATCCAAAACAAAATTCTCATCCTCAAAAAAATTACTTAGGCTATTAGTTTAGCAAGGTGACAATATCTGAGATGTAGTGGAGTAGAAGGAAAAGTATTGGAAATTGGAAATACTCAAGTAGGCCTACAGTAAGAATTCCTCAAAAGTGTACTTGCGTACTGCAGTAACTACGGGAAAACAAATAACTGACAAATGGGTTTAAAAGTGTTTCAACTGGTCAGCCAAATGAGATATCGTCTTATAAGTGATATTACACTAATTATACAACTGTTCTTGAGGTAATTGTTTATCCCCCAAAATCACGAAGGTTAAAGCGTCTAGCAGCGTCTCAGCGTCATAAAGACTCACCAGTAACATGACCATCTCCCTGTAGCAGCGCCTCAGCGTCATAAAGACTCACCAGTAACATGACCATCTCCCTGTAGCAGCGTCTCAGCGTCATAAAGACTCACCAGTAACATGACCATCTCCCTGTAGCAGCGTCTCAGCGTCATAAAGACTCACCAGTAACATGACCATCTCCCTGTAGCAGCGCCTCAGCGTCATAAAGACTCACCAGTAACATGACCATCTCCCTGTAGCAGCGCCTCAGCGTCATAAAGACTCACCAGTAACATGACCATCTCCCTGTAGCAGCGTCTCAGCGTCATAAAGACTCACCAGTAACATGACCATCTCCCTGTAGCAGCGCCTCAGCGTCATAAAGACTCACCAGTAACATGACCATCTCCCTGTAGCAGCGTCTCAGCGTCATAAAGACTCACCAGTAACATGACCATCTCCCTGTAGCAGCGCCTCAGCGTCATAAAGACTCACCAGTAACATGACCATCTCCCTG
Organism: Gymnoscopelus braueri; assembly: GCF_963280865.1. NCBI lineage: Eukaryota > Metazoa > Chordata > Actinopteri > Myctophiformes > Myctophidae > Gymnoscopelus > Gymnoscopelus braueri. The sequence goes on along the minus strand of NC_137619.1, from coordinate 4,337,727 downwards.
TAGCAGCGTCTCAGCGTCATAAAGACTCACCAGTAACATGACCATCTCCCTGTAGCAGCGCCTCAGCGTCATAAAGACTCACCAGTAACATGACCATCTCCCTGTAGCAGCGTCTCAGCGTCATAAAGACTCACCAGTAACATGACCATCTCCCTGTAGCAGCGTCTCAGCGTCATAAAGACTCACCAGTAACATGACCATCTCCCTGTAGCAGCGCCTCAGCGTCAGGCCCAGCGTCTGCAGGCCCAGGAAGTGGCGAGCCAGCTTGATGACCCAGAAGATGCGCATCATGCGCAGCACGCGCAGCGTGACTCCGGCGCGCTGCAGCTGCGAGTTCTCGCCCGTCAGCATGGTCATGGCCAGCGAGATGTAGTACGGCGTGATGGCCAACAGGTCGATGATGTTGAGCGGCCGCCGCACGAACTCGCACTTGTCCCTCGACACGGCGAAGCGCACCAAGCACTCGGCCGTGAACCAGCCGATGCACACCGCCTCCACCGCCCTGGGGGGGGGGCGGACAGAGAGAGAGAGAGAGAGAGAGAGAGAGAGAGAGAGAGAGAGAGAGAGAGAGAGAGAGAGAGAGAGAGAGAGAGAGAGAGAGAGAGAGAGAGAGAGAGAGAGAGAGAGAGAGAGAGAGAGAGAGAGAGAGAGAGAGAGAGAGAGAGAGAGAGAGAGACGGACACCAACGGTGAGATTTCTGGCACCGAACGTAATCTGTTATTATAAACTTCTGGCACCGAATGTGTTAAGTAGGCCTATTATAAAATCTGAGGTACAGATATTAGTTTTTTACCGAGGTTTGGGTCAAGTTCTGGGAGGGTTTGTTACACACACACACACACACACACACACACACACACACACACACACACACACACACACACACACACACACACACACACACAGTGTCACCTGTGCTCCGTATAGTCGGGCAGGGTGCTGGTACACAGCAGGGCCATGGAGACGATGACAAACACCACGGAGATGGAGGCCAGGATCTGAGCGGCCAGCGAAGACGTCGGTTCTTCAAACGTCCTCCTCGTCCTCTCCAGCCACGTCCTCTGTCTACTGACACCCCTACAGGTAGAGGTAGGAATTACATCATCTGTCTACTGACACCCCTACAGGCAGAGGTAGGAATTACATCATCTGTCTACTGACACCCCTACAGGTAGAGGTAGGAATTACATCATCTGTCTACTGACACCCCTACAGGTAGAGGTAGGAATTACATCATCTGTCTACTGACACCACCACAGGTAGAGGTAGGAATTACATCATCTGTCTACTGACACCCCTACAGGCAGAGGTTGGAATTACATCATCTGTCTACTGACACCCCTATAGGCAGAGGTAGGAATTACATCATCTGTCTACTGACACCCCTACAGGTAGAGGTAGGAATTACATCATCTATCTACTGACACCCCTACAGGCAGAGGTAGGAATTACATCATCTGTCTATACTGACACCCCCACAGGTAGAGGTAGGAATTACATCATCTGTCTACTGACACCCCTACAGGTAGAGGTAGGAATTACATCATCTGTCTGCTGACACCCCTACAGGTAGAGGTAGGAATTACATCATCTGTCTACTGACACTGCCACAGGTAGAGGTAGGAATTACATCATCTGTCTACTGACACCGCCACAGGTAGAGGTAGAAATTTCAATTCAATTCAATTCAATTGGCTGTATACACAGCAGCCATATTGAAAAGAAATTGGGCCAATTCAAAGTGGGGTCTGGGGACCCCCAGGTGTCCTTGAGGGGGTTCCAGGGGGTCCCCAGCAAAATGTGTTAATACAGCATCACAACCATTTGAACCCTTTATCCATATTTAATACATTGGCTATTCAAAAATAGCTGACGTACAAGCTCACAACCACACACACACAACCACACACACACACACACACACACACACAACCACACACACAGTGTCACCTGTGCTCCGTACCTCCACTGTTTTTGAACATTTTTGAAAAATGTATATATAACAATTTGGGGGTCCATGGCACGAAACAGTATGAGAACCGCTGCGCTATACCAGTGGTTCCCAAACATTTTAGCTTGAGACCCAAAAGAGAAATGTGACGTCTCCCTCGGACCAAAACTAGTGAAAATAGCCGATCTGCAAGCTCACAAGCTCACAACCTTGTGAGGTTGTAGATCGACTATTTTCCCTACTTATTAAAAGTATTTTTTTCCCTCCAATTAAAGGATTTTTTTCATTTTGAGAAACAAAAAACAGTTTTTCACTAATGCAACATTTTTAAACAAAATGTAGGAAACATTTCTTTCTGCGACCGCGACCCACAAATGGGTCCCGACCCACTGTTTGCGAGACCCTGCTCTATATACCCACCTCTGGGCACCCCCGGCACGGACCTCCGCCTTCTCCTCCCCCTCCCTCTCCTCCCCGTCCCCCTCCCTCTCCCCGTCCTTCTCCTCCTGCTCCTCCTCCTCCTCCTCAGAGAAGTGGGTGAAGGAGTCGGTCATGCGGTCGTCCAGCCTGCGCTGGCAGCAGAGCTCCAGGTGGGAGGTGTCTAGACCCCAGTACACCATCTCGTTGTAGAAGGACAGCTCACACATGTGAGGGAGGAACCGCAGCTTGCCGTACTTCACGTAGCTGTGGGTACAATTAAAGGGTTGCAACAGTTAAAAGTTATTTGATTTATTTATGACAATTTCTTTATTTTCTTGTTAAAAAAAGTGTTAAATAGGTCAATGAAAGGGCCTTTCTGTGTGGAGTTTGCATGTTCTCCCCGTCTCTCCTAGGGTAGGTACCGTCACAAAAACATGCAGTAATCCTGGTCTCTATACTGCCTCCCCCTGGTCAGCCGGGGTGCCTGACGGAGGGGAAAGGAACTGGTTGGAATAACGTGTTCCTTCCACACGCTACGTCCTTTTTTTAAATTTTATTGAATATTTTATTAGGCAAACATTTTTAAAACAGCACAGTTACATTTAAAATACTTTGTCTAACAGGTCCGTTCATAAAAGTCCTTGCGGACTTGTTTCCAATGAGGGCCTTGGTATTTAATTCATAGGCATATATAGTGGCACCACAGTTCAAATATCATTACAAAATAAACAGCAAAAAAAATAACACTATGTACAACAAAAAATAAAAAAGAGGGGGAATTAAAAAAAATATGTACAAGAACAGGGGGGGGAGGGTCTGCTGTCTAACGGGAAAATGGTACTACCTCCTCCTTTGGCCTCCTGAAAGGTGATTTTTTAAGGCTCTTTTAAATGAGCCCAGTGAACTGCATTTTTTGAGGGATGAGTTAGACTATTCCAATCCTGGGTGGCAGTGCTGTAGAAGGAGAATTTGCCCATGTTTGTTTTATGGGTGGGTGGTACCAAATTGTTGTTAACGCTCCCTCTGGTATTGTGACTGTGGGTGTCGCTAACCTTTTGGAGGTATTTACTCAGATATGCGGGAATAGGGGGCATATCGGGCAAATTTGCATTTACAATTTTGAAGGCCAGTCCCATTTTTAGTTGTTTAACCCTGTCTTCCACCCTGAGCCAGCCTAGGCTGGCAAAATGGGTGGGAGAAAGGTGGGTCATGGGCCCCAATCCGAGGAGTAGCCGACAGGGGGATACTCCCCCCTGTCAGGTGATAAGAAGCGGCCTGCTCCCTCCTCATGCATTGAAGGAAGCATGAGCTCATTTCGGGGCTCTCCCCAGGCTGGCAGAGGGAGAGTAGCGCCCAGGATTACAAGCTTTAATAGGCATTGGCATTGGGTGAAAAAATGGGTTACAAAATCGTGAGATAAAAATGTACGGAAAAAATTTTGGTAAATGTTGGGATAGTAATGGTTGCTATATTGTTTGTTCAGTAACAGGGCTCTCCCCAACCTCCTCCAGCTCTTTAGTAAACAGAAAATAGATTTTCAGGTCGGGATACCGATTTGATCCAATCAGGAGAGAGAAGTCAATGCTGGTACAGGATAAACAAGTGAAATTGGCAGTAATTGGGGGGGGGGGGGGGGGAAAGGGGGGGATCCGGACACACATTTAAGCTGATATTAAGCTGATAAGACAATACATTCTCAGGTGAGTCACCAATTTCATCCAATCAGTAGAGAGAACCCATTCGTCTGTTTACTAAACACGTGGAGAGACGAGGAGAGAGAGCCCTTATGTTGCTGAACAAACACTCCAGTTCCCAGCATGCTAAATGCTTATACTGGTGGGCGGTCCCTCAGACTTCCAATTTCATCAGAAAATGACCACTTCCGGGTTTTCCTTCCTATTTCCGGTTTGTCGGAATGCCTACAAACTTCACCCACACACTCTCTGAGGGGTGTGGAATTCAATGGTGCAACCTTACGGTTTTTACCAGGAAGTTTTCGTAGTCCCCTACCTCCCGAACACAAGGTTGCACGGGTATGACAGTGGACATGGGTGCTGCAAGTGCGTCGCTGCTCGGCAGCAGTGTTATAGCCGTGTTTAACACTTCAAATGGCCATACTTCGGTGACCATTGTCACTCTTGTCTGCGCAACATGGGACTATGCAGCCTTCATACCTGGTCCTAAAGGTTCTCAAACTATGGGTCGCGACCCAAAGGGAGTCGTGGGAAGTTGCCGTTGGGGTCGCACATTGGCAACCGTCAAGAAACTGTGAAAAAAAAAGAAGAAAAAAATGGGCCAACGTGAGGAGGACGGCCACTTGACTCCTCATACACACCCAGCTCCGCCTCCAACACCGACCGAGAACGAGTAGCAACACACGACAACACACACCCTTGTAGAGGCTACAGGGTACAAATACATGGACCACGGGTCCATTTGGTTCCACCCTGCTGGAGGGTCACTGTGTATATTTTATCTGTTGTAACCAGCAAACAAAATAAGTCCCCGATCGGCATTTGAGTCAACGAAACCTTCAATTTACGGATTGCGATGTAACATTACCGAGCGGGGAGATCATTCTCAAAGACGGACAACCAGACCAGTTACAAACAGCTGCCACGAGGGTAAAAAACGCCACGGTCCGTGGCCAAAGATAAAATCGAGAGCAATTCCTCATAATATGGGGTTGTGGCACAACAGTTTGAGAACCCCTGCTATAGACCACAGTTGGAGAACCTGTGGTTCACTGTAATGTATAATAATAATTACAGTATTACACAGTATTACAATTCATAGCAAAGCTCTCTCCCTCTTTGTACTGATAATCACCACTTTATTTATTTATTTATTTGCTGGTTGCTGTCATGACTGCCACTTCCTGAAGTCGTGTGAGAGTCCCAACAGCTCCAGATCGTCTTAAGCTTAGGACTTAAACCGAGGATGCACAGGTCAGACACCTCGGTGTCATCGTCTTCGAGAGCTTCGGCGTCCACTGGAACAGAATTTTAGGTCGTCACTCAATACCCGGACGTGTAAAGTTCTGACTTGCGTCCTTGGAAGTTCAGACTTGTAAGTTTGCCTCTGGAGTACAAACTTCAGAGGATGGAAGGATGGGAGTACGGTTAGCCTGATTCCAGCCCCTGAATTGCTAGCCACGCTTCAGGGGTCTGGTTACGCTGTGGGGGGGTTCTCAGTTGAAAATCTAACCGGCCCAATAGGTATGGGGATGATCAAGTATAAACCAATAGTCAAAGCATACCGAGAGGGCTTTCAGACTGAATAATGGAGTGAAACAAAATGAAAATTCAGGCTGAGTGTCAGGCTAGAGTACGGTAGTTCTGGAATTGGAACAGCAGTGTTGTCGATGATGTCACCATCTCAGCTCGTCCACTGTCGATGTTTTCAGTGCGGATCTACACGCTAACAATGCGTCGCAACACTGGACGATTTGTCTATTGAGAAAGAGCCATTGCAATCCAATACAAAAAGAAACAGGAATTAAAAAAAAGAATGAAACTATAATCAATGTATGTGTAGTGTCTCGGACAAGACACGTGGTTCGCGAATCATTACATCTGGCCTGGACAGCAGGACGTGGAGCGTGAGGTGGGTCACCTGAGCTGAGTGACGCGCAAATTGTGCCATGTGGAACGTAGCATTACACATTGCTCACCGGGGTTGTATGGCTGCCAGTTCCCACCTGATGTTGTGTGGGAGTCCTGACTGCTCCAGACCGTTCTGAAGAACTGCTAGCTTGCATAACGTCTTCAGACTAGGACTTAAGTGTAAGATATGAAAGATGAGTCGTGTTTCAGAGAGGATGATACGATCTCCCACCATGCAATAGCACATTGTACCCGACCGATCCAGGCCTTTCCCCTTGGGCTCAACCTTCATCCAGGAGAAGGTCTTGGGATTTAATTTCCACAGATCATTGAAGACTTGCTTCAGTTTTTTAATGTTCCTGCCACCATATATGTACAGTTCTCCATTATAGACAAAGGCTGCATGTCTCTGACGTTGTTCTGGAAGAAGCTGTGCAGAAGGTGTGCTCAGCCAGCAGTTGGTCTCTGTGTTAAACACTCTGATGTTGTTGTCCTGGTGCCCTAGGCCCCCAAATACAAACATCTTTGACCCGATGATGGTGGCAGAGTGATGTGATGAAACAGGTGATGGAGTGCCTGTAGTGTTAATTAAAGACCAGATCATTGTGGTGGTGTCCAACTTGTAGATGTCATTATAGTATCCAGTCAGCTGGTTGTATCCTCCATGGATAAACATAACCTTCTCCAAGACACAGGCTGAGTGGCGGTGCCTAGCCTCTGGAGCAGTTCCAGAAACCTTGGGCTTGAACCATCTGTGGGCGTTGACATCAAATGCATAAAGAACGTTGTCACTGTCTCCCGTGATCAAAATCCAGTTGTCATCAACCTTTATCTCACAATTCACCATCCCTCCCCAGATATAGATGATATGTTCTACCAGTACAGCTGTGTGTCTGCAGCGCATGGAGGGAACATCAAAGGAACATTCTCCTCTTCCAGTTGTCACTGGGGGTTAACATAATCCAGCACAAAGTCACAGTGTTGAAGACGTGAACATCAATCTGATTCTTGTTGTAGGTCAGCCTGTTATAGAACCCTCCAAAGGAATACACCTTGTCCTCCACTGGCCCAGCAGCACAACCATGGAAGCCGTATGTCTGTGGTCCTCTTTTCAGAGGCACCGACCAGCACAGCATCTCTATCTCTGTGTCTCTCTCCTTGTCTTCCTTTGTGTCTCACTCTGTCCACGCCTGTCTCTTCTCTGTCTCCGTGTGTCTCTCTGTCAACGTCTCTCCACGTCTGTCTCTTCTCTGTGTCTGTGTGTCCCTCTGTCAACGTCTCCTTATCAGTGACACTGCCTTAACCTCCAAATGTCCCACAACATTCCTCTCGATCTGTCTAGACGTCTGCAACATCTTATATAGGCTGACAAAGCTCTGGTCTGATGTCACTCATAACACAAACTGATGTCATGCATGTGTAACAACGCTGACTTGTGCAGGTGTTTTTATTTACACACATTTCTCTCTTTCAACGTTGCTGAATTCTGATGCTGCTTTCCATTCACATCTTCAATTCAAAACAAAAACCTATTCTAATTAATCTAACAACATTACATACATTTATCGTAAAGATCTTGAAACAACACTGGACTCTAGTGGTGGACGAAGTACTTAAGTAAACATGCATGCATCCTAACCTTATACAAGCTTACAGTATCTCACATCATGATGAAACATGCATCCTAACCCTATAAAAGCTTACAGTATCTATTCTACTCACATCATGATGAAACATGCATCCTAACCCTATAAAAAATGACAGTATCTACTTACATCATGATGAAACATGCATCCTAACCCTATAAAAAATGACAGTATCTATTCTACTCACATCATGATGAAACATGCATCCTAACCCTATAAAAAATGACAGTATCTATTCTACTTACATCATGATGAAACATGCATCCTACCTCTATAAAAAATGACAGTATCTATTCTACTCACATCATGATGAAACATGCATCCTACCTCTATAAAAAATGACAGTATCTATTCTACTTACGTACATCATGATGAAACATGCATCCTAACCCTATAAGAAATGACAGTATCTATTCTACTTAAATCATGATGAAACATGCATCCTAACTCTATAAAAAATGACAGTATCTATTCTACTTACATCATGATGAAACATGCATCCTAACTCTATAAAAAATGACAGTATCTATTCTACTTACATCATGATGAAACATGCATCCTATCTATAAAAAATGACAGTATCTATTCTACTTACATCATGATGAAACATGCATCCTAACCCTATAAAAAATGACAGTATCTATTCTACTTACATCATGATGAAACAGGCATCCTAACCATATAAAAGCTTACAGTATCGAGCAGTGGTGTAAAGTAACTAAGTACATTTAGTCAAGTACTGTACTTAAGTACAATTTTACATTACACCTCAGAGTCAAATATTATATTTTTACTCCACTACAACTATTTGAAAACTTTTGTTACTAGTTAGTTTCTGGATTTTGATTATTATTACAAAACATACATTAACCACTTCAGCCCTATATACATTTCAGCCATTTCAAAATAGTCAAGCTCACAATGCGTCGCATCGCAACGCATTGTGAGCTTGTAGATCTGCTATTTTCAAAATATAAACTTGTGAATTGGGACATTCTGCATAATGAGTACTTTATACTTTTGGTAGGCTACTTTAAGTTACTTAAATTAAGTACATTTTTATACCAATACTTTTGCACATTTACTCAAGTACATTTTTTATTCCAGACTTTTACTTGTAACAGAGTATTTCTACAATGCAGTATTGATACTTTAACTTAAAGGTAGAGTAAGTGATATGTTTTGGTAATTCTTAGTTTTTTGTTAAAAAGGTTAAAGTACTATATTCTGATAGTAATCATTGCTACAGAGCGTTTGTTCGGTCACAGCTGTCTCTCCAGCTCTTTAGTAAACACAATGTAGTACATTTTCAGGTATAGGTGACAACATTTGAAGGTAGGGTAAGTGATTTAGGGCTAGATCAGGATAGAGAACTCAATCAGGATACAGATTAAACAAGTGAAATTCAAAGTGATGACACTAAGAAATGAGCAGACAAAATTGGAACTGGAACACTATAAAAATTAAGCTGATAAATGGGTACTTTCTCCTGATTGGCTGAGATTTTGACACCTACCGGAAAATGTATTTTCTGTTTATTAAAGAGCTGGAGAGACATGGAGACTCCTGTTACTGAACAAACACTCTATAGCAAAATTACTATCAGAATATAGTGCTTTAACCTTTTAACACATTGGGTGCCAGAGGTTTATTAAAATATTATACGTTGAGTGCCAGCATTTCTTCCATCCACTTGCGTTATACATTTCGTGCTGTGAGAAGCCCCGACGCGGAAATGCATGTAAACAAAGCGTGCGTGCGAGACGGCGGAGGGTCCCGACTAACGCCTGGAACAATAATATTTCCAACGCGACCCTCCATTGCAGCGTGATCGCCGATCGAAAACGGCTCGTTTCCACCACATTAAAAAGAAATGGAGATATTAAGCTTTTAATCAAGGAGATAACATTGAAAACGCCGACCGGAAGGATTTTTGACATGGAGCCACATCCAGCCTCTTCTTCTCAGAAACTGCTTGGGTGATGTCAAAGTTTCGTTTTAGCGCCCCACGTGGCCCACATGTATAAAAATAGAATTGGGTCAAAAACGGTCCGGACCGTTTTCGGCACTTCTCGTTTGGACCCTCAAAAACGGTCCGGACCGTTTTTGGCATTCAATGTGTTAACAAAATACTTTTTGTTTAACCAAAAAATATCACTTACCCTACCTTTAAGCCAATCAGGAGAGAGCACTAAAAATGCATTTTCTGTTTAATTAAGAGCTGGAGAGACATGGAGACTCCTTTTACTGAACAAACACTCTATAGCAATGATTACTATCACAATATAGAGCTATTTAACACTTTTTTTAACCAAAATAAATCACTTACCCTACCTTTTAAGTAAAAAAGTGTGAGTACTTTGCCCACCTCTGGTATCCAGTGTACTCACATCATGATGAAGCGGAACGCCTCGGCGTGCCGGTCGAAGAAGAACTCGTTCATCTCGCGGTCGTAGTCGTCGCAGAGGTCCAGAACCTGGCTCTCCGTGGCGCAGCGCACCAGGCGGCTCAGCCTGCTCAGCGGGAAGTCCCTCATCACCTCCCGGGAGAGAGAGTACCGCCGGCCGCCCACGTTCAGCACGCACACCGCTGACCCCCCCGACCCCCCTGACCCCCCTGACCCCCCTGACCCCCCACTGGACCCGGGACCCCCGGCCCCGCAACGAGATGTCCCAAACTTCAGCATGTTGGTGTTCTGTCTGTCTGTCTGTCTGTCTGTCTGTCTGTCTGTCTGTCTGTCTGTCTGTCTGTCTGTCTGTCTGTCTGTCTGTCTGTCTGTTTGACTTTAACACCACAGACACTTCTTTATCATCATCACTCTGTCTGTCTGTCTGTCTGTCTGTCTGTCTGTCTGTCTGTCTGTCTGTCTGTCTGTCTGTCTGTCTGTCTGTCTGTCTGTCTGCCTGCCTGCCTGCCTGCCTGCCTGCCTGCCTGCCTGCCTGTCTGTCTGTCTGTCTGTCTGGTCTCTCCTCCTTGCTGATGTCTTCTCTTCTCTCATCATTTCCAAACAGGTCCAGTTAATCTTTTTCCTTTTTTTTCTCCTAGGCTACTATACTACGTCATCACCTGCTGGAGGCGTGTGTGTGTGTGTGTGTGTGTGTGTGTGTGTGTGTGTGTGTGTGTGTGTGTGTGTGTGTGTGTGTGTGTGTGTGTGTGCGCGCGTGTGTGTGTGTGTGTGTGTGCGCGTGCGCGTGCGTGCGTGCGCACGTGTGTGTGTGTGTGTGCGCTTGCATGTTGTGCTTGGGCTGTTAATCTAAAATTCTAACCCTAATAATTAACTGACCCTCACAGAACTTGACCTTATGACCTCTGTAAAAAAAATAATCTCTGTACCTCAGATTGTATAATAGACCTTTATAATGTCCCATGTTTTAGAATGTTAACAAACACTTGGTTTTTCTATTATACATGCATTCACACAACCTTAGCCTTGGATCAAGACTGTCATAGGTGTTATTTTATCAGCGGTGTAAAGAAACTAAGTACATTTACTCAAGCACAGTACTTAAGTACAATTTTGAGGTACTTTTACTTTACTGGATTATTTCCAAATTTCTGTACTTTTACTTCTACTCCGCTACATTTCAGAGACAAATATTGTACTTTTACTCCACTACAATTATTTGAAAACTTTAGTTACTAGTTACTTTGCAGATATAAATTATTACATTATAAAACATACATTAACCACTTTAGCCCTATTTTATACCTAGGCTATTTGAAAATAGCCGATCTACACGCCGATCACAACGCGTCGCGACGACGCGTTGTGAGCTTGTAGATCTGCTATTTTCCAACATTTTAGTACTTTTACTTTTGGTACTTAAAGTACATTTTGATACCAATACGTTTGTACTTTTACTCAAGTAAATTTTGAATTTCCCACCTTTACCTGTAACAGAGTATTTCTACACTGCAGTATTGATACTTTTACTTGAGTAAAAAATGTGAGTACCTTTTCCACCTCTGTATTTTATCGAGTCTGACTTGTACTTTAGTATCTATGATAGATATGCAAATGTCAACATTGATCAAATGCATGTCTGATAGTCCTGATCCAAGGCTAACATCCTAGATTAACGCATTTCTCAAATACATTTATCATCATCACCATAATCGACCAACAATTCATGTTAATGGATCATCTCTGTATTGTTGAATGATTGATTCTATAATCATGATGGCGTCAGACTGATGTTACATTCAATTTTCACAGTGGAACCACACTGCCCCCTGCTGGCCAACATCCACAACAACAGATTATCACAATGCAAAAGTAGCCTATAATGTACTTTATAATATTAATTATAATATGACCTGTAGTTATGTCTTAATGATATTAATACATAACAATGAAAATAGGTGAGCTTGTAGATCTGCTATTTTCAATTTTTTTTTCCAAAGTTTAAATAGGGCTGAAGTAGTTAATGTATGTGTATCAAATAATTGTTGTGGAGTAAAAAAGTATAATATTGGCCTCTAAGATTTAGTGGAGTATAAGTAAAAGCATTGAAGTCCAGTAGTTGAGTAAATGTACTTATAGTTACTTTACCATTATTCAAGATTCATTTATATTCATGAAAGCTGCGTTGTCATCACGCAGCACGTTTTCGTTTACAGGAAGTAAGTAAGATTGGCTTTTTAGGGACTTTTGATATAAAAATACACAAAAATGTATTTTTTTTCTCAATTATTTTGGCATATATTGTTAGGTATGCCCATATGATGACTACGGATATGCTCTAAAAGTGTGAAAAACATATTTTTCATTTCACTAGACCTTTAAAGGAAGACTCATCACAGAGCAGAGTGCGCAATCTGCGCATGCGGGTGGTAGAACGAACCGGAAGCGCCATTCACTCTGTTGTTATTTTCGGGATTTAGATAGGCATAATGCTGCTATTTTAGGCATAATAGGCATAATGCTGCTATTATATACAAACAGATCCAACTTCCGACAAATCATTTTTATTGAGTAAAGAAGATATTACAAACTGCATCATTTAATCTACTTTCATTAAACCCGGTGAAGACCATTTATTTTATGAATGTACATTTGACTAGAGCTGCTGCGGGTAATAGCGCCCTCTACTGCTCAACCCTCCACTGCGCGCGCATCATCCTCTCATGTTTACAAACAGGAAACCCATCTATACCATTTTTTTCCTACTTGGTCTGTGTCTCATAGGAGGGCTGTGGACAGTCCAGAAACCCATCTACCAGTGACAACATCGTTAGGCATGATTTTTTTTTCCAACAAGATTTCACATTTCTTATTTAGATTTTTATTAACACGAGAACAATGGCTTATTTTATTGCATTGCAACTTTCCAGGAATAGAAAGCCTGCAGTTTCTATTAGCTTGGATTCCCCATTGATGATGTCACTGGTAGACGGGACTCTGAACTGTCCACAGCCCTCCTCTGAGACACAGACTGAGTAGGAAAAAATGGTACCATTTTATCATAAGTATTAGTGAGGACCAATTATATGAAGACAGGTTGAAAATCGGTGAAGTCGTCCTTTAATGTGAAGTGAGTTGACTCTCCCCAGCAGATGGCGCCAGAGAACACATTGTTTTGGTGCGTGCTGTTCATTGGCTAGTCCGTTGTCGCGGTAACCTCCTTTCCGTCTAACCAACCAATCAGCCGCCGCCATCCCTGCAGGTTATGGGATTAGTGTTGCCATGCCCGCTTATTACAAGCGACTTTGGGCTTGTTTTCCTGTAAAGTCGCTTGTAAATATTGGCAGACAGTTGTGGCTTGTTTCTAAACGTGTAGTTGTTTATTTGGTCTTGTTTCTAAAGTGTTGTTGTTTATTTGGTCTTGTTTCTAAAGTGTAGTTGTTTATTTGGTCTTGTTTCTAAAGTGTAGTTGTTTATTTGGTCTTGTTTCTAAAGTGTAGTTGTTTATATGGTCTTGTTTCTAAAGTGTAGTTGTTTATTTGGTCTTGTTTCTAAAGTGTAGTTGTTTATATGGTCTTGTTTCTAAACGTGTAGTTGTTTATTTGGTCTTGTTTCTAAAGTGTAGTTGTTTATTTGGTCTTGTTTCTAAAGTGTAGTTGTTTATTTGGTCTTGTTTCTAAAGTGTAGTTGTTTATATGGTCTTGTTTCTAAACGTGTAGTTGTTTATTTGGTCTTGTTTCTAAAGTGTAGTTGTTTATTTGGTCTTGTTTCTAAAGTGTAGTTGTTTATATGGTCTTGTTTCTAAACGTGTAGTTGTTTATTTGGTCTTGTTTCTAAAGTGTAGTTGTTTATTTGGTCTTGTTTCTAAAGTGTAGTTGTTTATTTGGTCTTGTTTCTAAAGTGTAGTTGTTTATTTGGTCTTGTTTCTAAAGTGTAGTTGTTTATATGGTCTTGTTTCTAAAGTGTAGTTGTTTATTTGGTCTTGTTTCTAAAGTGTAGTTGTTTATTTGGTCTTGTTTCTAAAGTGTAGTTGTTTATATGGTCTTGTTTCTAAACGTGTAGTTGTTTATTTGGTCTTGTTTCTAAAGTGTAGTTGTTTATATGGTCTTGTTTCTAAAGTGTAGTTGTTTATTTGGTCTTGTTTCTAAAGTGTAGTTGTTTATTTGGTCTTGTTTCTAAAGTGCAGTTGTTTATTTGGTCTTGTTTCTAAAGTGTAGTTGTTTATTTGGTCTTGTTTCTAAAGTGTAGTTGTTTATATGGTCTTGTTTCTAAAGTGTAGTTGTTTATTTGGTCTTGTTTCTAAAGTGTAGTTGTTTATATGGTCTTGTTTCTAAAGTGTAGTTGTTTATTTGGTCTTGTTTCTAAAGTGTAGTTGTTTATATGGTCTTGTTTCTAAAGTGTAGTTGTTTATTTGGTCTTGTTTCTAAAGTGTAGTTGTTTATATGGTCTTGTTTCTAAAGTGTAGTTGTTTATTTGGTCTTGTTTCTAAAGTGCAGTTGTTTATTTGGTCTTGTTTCTAAAGTGTAGTTGTTTATTTGGTCTTGTTTCTAAAGTGTCGTTGTTTATTTGGTCTTGTTTCTAAAGTGTAGTTGTTTATATGGTCTTGTTTCTAAAGTGCAGTTGTTTATTTGGTCTTGTTTCTAAAGTGTAGTTGTTTATATGGTCTTGTTTCTAAAGTGTAGTTGTTTATATGGTCTTGTTTCTAAAGTGTAGTTGTTTATTTGGTCTTGTTTCTAAAGTGTAGTTGTTTATATGGTCTTGTTTCTAAAGTGTAGTTGTTTATATGGTCTTGTTTCTAAAGTGTAGTTGTTTATTTGGTCTTGTTTCTAAAGTGTAGTTGTTTATTTGGTCTTGTTTCTAAAGTGTAGTTGTTTATTTGGTCTTGTTTCTAAAGTGTAGTTGTTTATTTGGTCTTGTTTCTAAAGTGTAGTTGTTTATTTGGTCTTGTTTCTAAAGTGTTGTTGTTTATTTGGTCTTGTTTCTAAAGTGTAGTTGTTTATATGGTCTTGTTTCTAAAGTGTAGTTGTTTATATGGTCTTGTTTCTAAAGTGTAGTTGTTTATATGGTCTTGTTTCTAAAGTGTAGTTGTTTATTTGGTCTTGTTTCTAAAGTGCAGTTGTTTATTTGGTCTTGTTTCTAAAGTGTAGTTGTTTATTTGGTCTTGTTTCTAAAGTGTAGTTGTTTATATGGTCTTGTTTCTAAAGTGTAGTTGTTTATTTGGTCTTGTTTCTAAAGTGTAGTTGTTTATATGGTCTTGTTTCTAAAGTGTAGTTGTTTATATGGTCTTGTTTCTAAAGTGTAGTTTACCAGTGGTTCCCAAACATTTTCATGTCAAGGACCCCAATATTATTATGTAATTGTCCACGGACCCCCATGTGGAAATATTTCATGCCAGGGACCCCCCATAGAAGATTTGTGTTGTTAAAATGTTTCAAAACTGTTTCAGATATTTATCTCTTTTTCCCCCCAATATTCTTTTGAAAATAGCAGATCTACAAGCTCACAACGTGTCGCATCTGCTTGTGGATCTGCTATGTTAAATTAGCCAATGTAATACAGTAATGCTCATGTGGCTTTAATGTCTTCTTTTATTTTTATTTTGCTCATGTGGCATTTATGTCTTTTGGGCTTGTTTCCATAGACCTCGTTGCTTGTTTCTCTCCGAGACTCTGGCAACCCTCAGTGCGTCCCTCCAGGCTATGGGATCCGGTCGCATCTCTTGGATTCACTGGGACGTTTAAAGAACAACAAAGGTCTGTTTTTATGCTTTATTATCGTTAATATTCATCTAAAACATCCAACAACAACCCGGAACCACACGGATAACAACTCATAATAACTCACAACAACTTATATTAACTTATAATAACTTATATGTCACTGTGTCTCATGTTTACAAGTATAATAGTAGTTATAGCGTCTGTTAGCATGTTAGCATTAGCATCTATAAGTTTAAACAACTTTAAAGTTGTATTTAGTGATAAAAACGAACACTTTGTGGTTAAACAGGTTTATCTAAAGGCTTCAAAGTGATGGTTTAGAGGATTTAAAGGACGTTTAGTTCATGTTGAGAGAATTCACTTTACTGTTACCTGAACCCTGGAGTTATAGGCTTCACCGTACGACCAGTGGTGGAAAAAGTACTTATTTTTACTTGAGTAAAAGTATCAATACTGCAATGTAGAAACACTCTGTTACAAGTTAAGAGTCCAGAATTAAAAAAATGTACTTGAGTAAAAGTACAAATGTACTGGTATCAGAATGTACTTTAAAAGTACCAAAAGTAAAAGTACTCATTAAGCTCAGAATGTCCCTTTTCACAAGTTATCGTATTTATAAAATGTATTTAGAAAATAGCAGATCTAACAAGCTCACAGATGCGACGCGTTGTGGACGCTTGTAGATCTGCTATTTTCAAATAGCCACATTTTAAATAGGGCTGAAGGGGTTAATGCATGTTTTTGTAATAATATAATAATCCAAAACTACAAAGTAACCAGTAACTAAAGTTTTCAAATAATTGTAGTGGAGTAAAAGAAAAAAAAAAGTAAAGTAAAACTATTATAGTATTATAGTATTAGTATTGATAAAAATTGTACTTAAGTCCAGTACTTGAGTAAATGTACTATTTTATTTTATTTTGCAAACAAAACACCGCCCTAGTATGACGGAGTATAACCATAAATGTGTTGATATTTTTTGAAATATCATTCATATCATCCCAATAATGTAATAATTATTCTGGAACTTGTAAACCAGTCCAAACCTTTTTTAAATTATTTTTTATTTCAAGGAACGCTAGTTTGATCCGATTTGTATCCCTGGGAGCCTAAAGCTAACCTACACTGTAAAATACATTATTGTTAATTTAACTGAGAGTGTACAGATGGAACCAAATGAACCCTTATGGGTCCATTTGGTTCCATCTGTTCACCCTCAGAGTTACACAGACCCATAAGCGTCCACTTGGTTCCTAACCATCAATAATATAGCTGAGGGACCCCCCACCCCCTAAGGACCCCTGGGGTCGGGGGACATGATATAAGGTTTCATTTGGCACAGGGTTTGTTAAAGTGGGTGCCACTGCCAGGACAGCCTGCCACCGCAGAATAGTATTTATTATTTATCAATATGACTTCTCTTACCACTTACTCCTTCTATGCTTAGTAAAAGAATGTACCCGTTGCACAGTGTACTTGGCACGTTCTTTTTCAATCCACACCTTCACCAAAAAATAGCAGATCTACAAGCGTGTAAAATATGTCATTTTGGGCTAATGTTCCCCTCCAGAAATAGGGATGCTGTGGTTTTAAAGTGGTTAAACGTCCAAAGTATAAAGTTATTTTCAGTCTGTCCTAATCATGGAAACGGATATTCTCTCAAGTTTTCATACTGTATCTTAGGTTGGAAAAAAAATTACATATTTATTTACGAAGTGCCGTAATGATATGACATACAGGTAAATGCAAGGTGCTATGAATTACCGATGTCATTCAGGGGTAATATGAGTTATTCATAGGGGTGCCCCGAGCCAAAAAAGTTTCAAAAACCACTGCATTTGGTTTCCCACTATCAGTCTAGCCCAGTTTCAGGTGCTTAAGGGGGAAAATGCGTTTTATCACGCAGCCACCACTCTGTGGAATGCCCTCCCTGCAGCCCTGAAATACCTACATTCTCTTGCGAGATTTAAGAATGACCTCAAACTAGAAAAAGTGCTCCTCGGAGCACAGGTCTCCGCCAGGTCAGGTTCGGTTATTGTGGGCCAGCAATATTCGGAATTTGCCAATCAGGATGGAACGTGAAAAATCTGACGGATCCCTCTTGATCACTTGACTATAGAGATAATGTGTACCGATTTGATGATCAAATTTGATGGTCAAATCGACAGGAAGTGACGCCAACAACGCCCTAGGAAACTTGTGGATAGAGATACTGTGTACCCATGAGCTATGAGTTTGTAGATCTGCTATTTTTTGAAAAATAGTGGAGAATTTGTTCAAAACTTTGAATATAAAAATATGTTTAAAGCGAACATTTTTTAACTCCGATCTGTGCTTCTGGGGGTCCCTGGAACAACATATTTTGAGATGGGGGTCCGTGGCCAATTTACATATCATTTTGGGTGGTCCTTGACGTGGAAAAGTTAGAGCATCACTGATATAGCAACATACTGTTAGGATTTAGGAAAAAAAATTAGATATGGATTTGGCCGCGGACCCCATCTCAAAATGTTTTGTTCCAGGGACCCCCACAGAAGCAAAGATTTGAGTTGCAAATGTTCGCTTAAAAATATATTATTCAAAGATTTGCATTGGTGCCGTGCTATGAGCTTGTAGATCTGCTATTTTTGAATAGGCCAAAGAAATCTAAAAAAAAATGACACAGATGCGTTCCTGGATTGATTGGTTTAATGAAGAGATGACTTGTAGTTGAGTAACATTTAGTGAGTATACATTGACTCAAGGTCTGGGGTCTGGGGAGTACTTTGTTCTGCCAGTAATAATGTGAATAACATAAAGTGTGTCATACCTGGAGAATGTGACACAACCTGAGGGCGTGTCAGGACACTTTCAACTGTTGCCAGGGAAACAAGCAACCAGGTCTATGAAAATAAGATAATAAAAGAAGCGACTATTGCAATTTTACAATCGAGGCATTGAGCAGACTTCTCTTAATCCAGAGTGATTTACAGTAAGCAAGGTAAACACACAAGGCAATAATACTTCATCAAATACATAAAAATAGTAATCTAGGATCATAGGTAAACCAAAGAACCAATCTATTATAAGCCACATGCACACGCAGCCGCATGCTCATGCAGCGCGAGGCGTTGTGAGCTTGTAGATCTGCTATTTTTGGCTAAAGTTCTCCTCAGAAAAGGGATGTTAGGGTTGAAGTGGTTAAGGTAAAAAAAATAATCATATCACACAAAGATTTGGCGGACCCTCTGTAGTAACCCTGAGGACCCCCTAGGGATCCCGGACCCCCTGTTGAAGACCCCTGCTTTAAACCTATACACATTGGCTTTTTGAAAATAGCAGATCTACAAGCTCACACAACACGTCGCGACGCGATCTCCGGCACCGTTGCCTTGATCGAAGCTGAAACTGTGCACACACACACACACACACACAGACACAGACACAGACACAGACAGACACACACACACACACACACTCCCTGGATGCCAGACCAGAGAATGTAGAAATGTGGAATATTTTTTTAAACCTTTTTTTAACCACACAAATCTGGTATGGAGGTCATCTGAAACATATTTTCAGTAATAATTCAATACATTAATTAATGTTAATTCATTGAAGTGGTCCTTGACAGCGTCCCAAATAAGCAACTACACTTTAACCCCTTAAGACCTGGAACGCGTCTGTGTCACTTTTTCATTTGAGCTAAAAAGCATTATTTTACACTTTGGCTATTCAAAAATAGCAGATCTACAAGCTCATAGCGCTACGAGCTTGTAGATCTGCAATTTTTTTCTAATCGTGAAAATGTGTGCAAATCTTTGAATGTATATCGTTTTAAAGCAAACATTTGTAACTTAAATCTTTGCTTCTAGGGGTCCCTGGAACAACATATTTTGAGATGGGGGGTCCGCGGCCAAATACATATCATTTTGGGGGTCCTTGACATGAAAAAGATTGAGCACCACTGATATAGAAACATAACGTTTTTCAGAAACCAGTTGGGATTTAAAAGACATTTGTAGAATCGGCTGGCGCAACCCGCAACTACCGATATTTGCAAGCGACTACTTTACAGGAAAACACGCCCAAAGTCTTATAATAAGCAGACTTGGCAACACTAGACAGTTTCCTCTTTTCAAACTAAATGGTATCTAGTCTAGTCTGGGTTCACTGACTTCCTCCTGTCTTCATTTATACTAAAGACTAGGGCTTTTACCATCAGGACATTTTAGTTGATTCATTGTCATAAAAATGATTAGTGATTAATCATCTAATTGTGGTTTGACTTTGAACTTTGGACATAAGTAATGAAGATTACCATATGTTTTGCCTTTTAGGCTTTGTAAACGTCAATTGCACAGGGCAGATATGATGGATAACTTAAATACATTTAAGAAATGATAAAAGAAAAAACTGTACTATGGCCAACATAGGCCATATATGGAAACCGCTTCTCTCCATATTCTAACCTTTTTGTCTACAAGTAGTAGATCTGAAGTCTTGTTTCATTCCATTGAAGAAACAGTTCCACTGGTCACTTATATGGCAGTGGTTCACTGGTCACTTATATGGCAGAGGTTCACTGGTCACTTATATGGCAGAGGTTCACTGGTCACTTATATGGCAGTGGTTCTCAAAACCTTTTCATGTCAAGGACCCCCCACATTGATATGGATTTGACTACAAGCCCCCCATCTCAAAATGTTTTGTTCCAGGGACCCCCCAGAAGCAAAGATTTGAGTTAAAAAAGTTAGCTTTAAAACAATTATATTCAAAGATTTGCACACATTTTCACGATTTTTCTAATATAGCAGATCTACAAGCTCATAGCGCGGCACTCGGTGCCGCGCTATGAGCTTGTAGATCTGCTTTTTTTTAATAGCCAAAGTGTAAAATAATGCTTTTTTGCCCCCATCTGAAAATGTTTTGTCAAAATCTTTCAAAAATGCTTTTTTCAATAGATCTGCTATTTTTGAACAGCCCAAAATATATATATATATATATATAGGTAAAGTGGTTACAATTATTGTGATGCTATATTAGCACATTTTGATGTGGAGTTGGGGACCCCCTGGAACCCCTTCAAGGACCCTGACAACCACTGACTTGTGATGTGATAAATACGGTGATGTAACCTGTGTTTTTTTCCTGTCTATAGGTGGACGATGCACTACTATCGATATGAGAGTGCTGAGGTCAGTTGTTGTTATAAATACCTCATGTTCAGCTACAACGTCATCTTCTGGGTGAGTCCTACCTTCCCTTAACTAACCTAGACCTGGTTGCTTTGTTTCTCTCGCAGAATCTGGCAACACTGGCCGTGGCACCCTATAGGGCAGTGGCTCTCAACCTTTTCTGCCCGTGACCCCCCCAAACTAATCTTAATTGAACTGTGGACCCCCCCGAAATAATCCTATTTGAACTAGGGATCCCGCAAAATAGTCATATTTGAACCGGGGACCCCCCACCCTGACAAGCACTTGGAATGAGCTGAGGCTTTACATTTATAACCACAGATAAATATTGTGAAAAAAGCTATTTTCAAAATTGTTGCCCCTTTCTTATATTATTTGACAATTTGGCCAATGTTTGACCAGATTTTATACTATAGTTTATTTTCGTACGTTATCTCTTTTTTTTAAGGTATTAAACGGTCTTAAAAGTCTTTCATTTGTCATTTGGGGACCCCCCCCCCAAAAAATCACGTGGGTGCCCCGACCCACAGGTTGAGAACCACTGCCCTTAATTAAGGGTGCTGTGACGCGGAATACTTTGATAATATTTGGAATGTATCAATATCACTTTAGTTTAACCACTTAGACCCCTCTGCACTAAAGTAAAACGGACATGAGTTGCACTGTACTTGGTGCGTTCTTTTTCCATCTCTTTGCCAAACATAGCCGATCTACAAGCTCACAAAGCGGGGCTTTGCGATGCGCTGTGAGCTTGTAGATTTGACTGTTTTTTGCCGAATGTTACTCCCCCCCCCCCAGAATAGGGATGCTCGGGTTCAAGTGGCTGTACATAATATGTCAAGATTAAAAGTGTTCAGTTTAACCCATTAAGACCTGGAACGCATCCGAGTCATTTTAGATTTCTTTGGCTACAAAAAAAATTGCAGATCTACAAGCTCGTAGCGTGGCACTCGGTGCCGCGCTACGAGCTTGTAGATCTGCTATTTTTTGGGGGGAAAGTGTGATTTCTTTTTGGCAAATCTTTGAATATATATATTGTTTAAAGCGAACATTTGTAACTCCAAATCTTTGCTTCTGGGGGATTCTACAAATGTCTTCTAAATCCTATGTTGCTATAATATCAGTGTTCTCAAAAAATATATATATTTGGCTGTGGACCCCCCCATCTAAAAATATGTTGTTCCAGGGACCCCAGAAGTTGTAACAGAGTTGAAAATGTTCGCTTGGAAAAATGTATATTCAAAGATTTGCACACATTTTCATTTTTTTTTCTTCACAAAATAGCAGATCTACAAGCTCATAGCGCGGCACTCGCTGCCACGCTATGAGCTTGTAGATCTACTATTTTTGAATAGCCATAGAAATCTAAAAATGTGTTAAAAGACAGACAGTAGGATAGCTGAGAAGGAGACAGAGTAGGAGAGACAGACAGTAGGATAGCTGAGAGAGAGAGAGAGAGAGAGAGAGAGAGAGAGAGAGAGAGAGAGATGAGAGAGAGAGAGAGAGAGAGAGAGAGAGAGAGAGAGAGAGAGAGAGAGAGAGAGAGAGAGAGAGAGAGAGAGAGAGAGAGAGAGAGAGAGAGAGAGAGAGAGTGAGAGGAGAGTGAGAGAGAGGAGAGAGAGAGAGAGAGAGAGAGAGAGGAGAGAGAGGAGAGAGAGAGAGAGAGAGAGAGTGAGAGAGAGAAGGATAGCTGAGAGAGAGAGAGAGAGAGAGACAGTGTAGGAGAGACAGACAGGGTATGGCAGACAGACAGACAGCGTAGGAGAGACAGACAGACAGCGTAGGAGAGACAGACAGACAGCGTAGGAGAGACAGACAGACGAAGAGTGTAGGAGAGACGGCCAGGGTATGTCAGACAGACAGCGTAGGAGAGACAGACAGAGTGTTGTAACCAGAGCTTCAGATAAGGTGTCAAGGTGTTTCCTGTCAGGATTACACAACAGGATGTGATGACAATGTGTTGCCGTGACAACAGGAAATGTAAGGACATGTCTATTTGGTTTGTACGACTACAGACTGAATTTACCAAGACGCTGTCTGGTGGTACACAGCACACACACCTCACATCATATGAACTAACTCATACAGTAATACACCTCATGATACTATATCAGGCATATCGGAGAAAGAAGCCACTGATTCACAATCCCTTTATCAATTAAGACGGGAACATGTCTGTGTCATTTTAAGATTTATTTGGCTATTAAAAAATAGCAGATTGAGCTTGAAAAATTGTGGAACATTTTTGCAAATCTTTGAATACATATGTTTTTATAAAGCGAACCTTTTTAACTCCGATCTGTGCTTCTGGGGGGGGTCCCTGGAACTAACATATTCTGAGGGGCCGCGGCCATATATATACATTTCATTTTGTGGGTCCTTGACATGGAAAAGTTGGTGCACCACTGATATAGCAACATACTGTTAGGATTTGTTCTGTATTTATTTGGCCACGCACCCCCATCTCAAAACGTTTTGTTCCAGGCCCCCCCCCCCCCCCCCTCAGAAGCAAGGATTTGTGTTACAAATGTTTGCTTAAAAAAAAATATATATATATATTTTCAAAGATTTGCACATATTTTCAGGATTTTTCAAAAATAGCAGATCTACAAGCTCATAGCGCGGCACCGAGTGCCGCGCTATGAGCTTGTAGATCTGCTATTTTTGAATAGCCAAAGAAATCCAAAAAATGACACAGATGTGTTCCCGGATTGAATGGGTTAATGGCTGATGTCAGGGGCATTCATTCCACATTGTGCTGCTCATGGGACTGACTACTCCTACTTGCTGACCGTTTACTAGGCTGTAATGGATGAATGTAATAATCAGAGGTACGTGTATATGTGTGTCAGCTGCTTTCATTGCCATTGGCTTCTGGGCTTGGAGTGAGAAGGTACACACACACACACACACAGTCACACACACACACACACACACACACACACACACTCAAGTACAAAACGCATGCATGCATGCAGATAGAAACTACAGCCCGACCGATGCCCCGATCTCGGGGTCTTTTTTTTTACTCTTGATATATTTCGATTTTTGACGTGATTTACGTCTTAAACCAGGGGTTTTCAACTGATTGTGAACCAGGGACCACCACCCTGACTAAAAAAAATCATCCTGGGGACCATCTTCCATATTAAACTCATGTTGACTATATATACTGATTGTAACTCATTTATGACTGAGCACACACACACACATGCATTTCTAATAATGATGACTCAACCAGGCAATCCAGTACACCTCCCCTTCTTGAGATTCTAACTAACTAAGTCTAATTCTATTTTCTGTGGAATTTCTTGACCTCCATCTTCCCAGTAACTGACAACATTGATGCGTCATCAAAGGTCACCTGTTCATTAACTCATTCAGTGCCAATGAAATAAAATAAATAATTGCGAACTGTGCCAGCAATTTTTCCATTTTCTATACCTTTTTCAAGTAGTCACAGAATATTTATCTCCAGTATAATCGATCCCCTGACGGGTGCTAATCACTGAGGGTTGCACTGTGTGGTTTCACAAATGTCAACGAGGTCATTGGACCTTGTTGACATTAACACATTGAATGCCAATCGCGTAGATCTACGCGAACCTATTTAAAGCCGCAGCGTGCCAGTCGCGTAGATCTACGCGAACCGCCGATTCCCATTGTAATCGCCCAAGGTGCACTTTCCGAATTTTTTTGATCCATTTCCGTTCCGGTTTCCGGTCGGAAACGGAATTATTCGGGTTCCGTTTTTTTCGATCGTATCCGCTTCCTGTCTGGGATCCTGTTTAAAACTCGATTTTCTCGGTTGTTGTTTTTCTCCTCGCTGATCACTGTTTAGCGTGTATCGGCTGTAGCTTCAAGATGGCGGCTCGCATTTGGAAACTGTTTTCGCTGGCCATTTCTCACGGATCCGCTGTGTGTTTAGAACCAAATGAACGCGCACTTTTAACTTATTTAGCGAGGTCTGTGGCGACATGATAAAAACAAAAAAACAACAATAAAACGCTGGCACTGGTGAGTACATTATGAGATTAAACTCTGGCATGGAATGTGTTAATTGTCTGCCCTTTGAAAATAACATAATAACATTGAAAAATACATAGTTAAAAAAAAGATCAAAGCGACACGCTGTAAGCTTGCACATCTGCTATTTTTTTTAACATTGTCTTGAATCGTGTTTTTGATTATTCTTTTTTTAAACACAAATCTTCTCTTGTCGGGGGGGGGGGGGGGGGGTCGCTGGTACTAAACATCTTCAGACGGGGGGGGGGATCCACGGCCAAATACATATCATTTTGGGGGTCCTTGGCACAATTTTTTTTTTGAGAACTACTGATTTGTAGAATCGGCCTCAGGTCTTAAAATCCAAATGTGTGTGTGTGTGTGTGTGTGTGTGTGTGTGTGTGTGTGTGTGTGTGCGCGCGGTGTAGGGAGTGCTGTTAGACCTGACCCAGGTGACCAGACTCCATGGGTTCGACCCGGTGTGGCTGGTTCTGGTGGTGGGGGCCATCACCTTCATCCTGGGCTTCGCCGGATGCGTGGGAGCTCTGAGAGAGAACATCTGCCTGCTCAAGTTTGTAAGTATATACATTATATGGCCTACTGTACATCAGGACCCAGGTGCACCACCTCACACTAAGTTCAAACTTAGCCTAGTTATAGCTTAAATGGCTTTAAAAAAAAACATTTAGACCAGGAAAGTATCTGTGTCATTTTTAGATTTATTTGGCTATTCAAAAATAGCAGATATACAAGCTCGAGCTTGTATATCTGCTATTTTTTGAAAAATCATGAAAATGTGTGCGCACATCTTTAAAAATGTATTTTTTTAAGCGAACATTTGTAAAATATTGTTGTTCCAGGGACCCCCAGAAGCAAAGATTTGAGTTACAAATGTTCGCTTAAAAAATATATATTCAAAGATTTGCACACATTTTCACGATTTTTCCAAAATAGCAGATCTACAAGCTCTGTGCCGCGCTATGAGCTTGTATATCTGCTATTTTTGAATAGCCAAATAAATCTAAAATGACAGAGATGCGTCTCCGGATTGAATCGGTTAAGCTATAACTAGGCTAAGTTTGAACTTAATGTGAGGTGCTGCAACTGACTCCAGGGGGGTAGGCAACCGTAGGCACGGCCCACAGGGGAGGAGGATCACTGGCACACTGCCACACGAGTGTGAGAGAAGATTTGTTGGTTTAAAATGAATTATATATATTTTTAAATTAAGTCCTCACATCTGTATGCAAATTACATCTCTGTACATAATTCTTTATTGTTTTTTATGTACCGTATTTAGAGTAGCCAATTATTCATTACCCCGTTTTCTTGATTTGATTTTGGTAAAAATATATACAAGTGAAATCACCATATAACTTTAAACC
This sequence comes from Gymnoscopelus braueri, assembly GCF_963280865.1. NCBI lineage: Eukaryota > Metazoa > Chordata > Actinopteri > Myctophiformes > Myctophidae > Gymnoscopelus > Gymnoscopelus braueri. The sequence goes on along the minus strand of NC_137619.1, from coordinate 4,311,414 downwards.
CAGCATAACATGTATTCAAACACTTCCAATGTGCTCCTGTGGCATAACTAAACATAAATAGTCTCTAATACATGACATAGCACCAATAACTATCTTTGTAAACGATCTCTGTCATCCTGCGTCATGGTTGAGATGAGTAACGAAGGCTACAGTCATACTGCATGTGTTCCTCTTTAACACTGTTAACCACGTCAACCCTAACATCCCTTATCTGGGGTTAGTAGGCAAACATCCTGTCATCACACACATCTACAAGCTTCTGACTATAATGTAAGGTTACCATAATCACAGTGAACATTATCATGTCTTCAGTCATATTCTAGTTTTTTTTAAACTAACTCACATTCACTTTCAGTTCAGCTCAGCTGAGGTGTGTGTGTCTCTGTCCAGCTGACGCTCATTGACACTCGTTAACTTAGCTTGTAGATCTGCTTTTTGAAAAATCATGAGAAGTTTTGCAAATATATATATTTTTTTTATTTTTTGGGTGGACATTTGTAACTCAAATCTTTGCTTCTGGGGGTCCCTGGAAGTAAATATTTTACAAATGTTCGCTTAAAAAAATATGTAATCCAAGATTTTGCCACGAATCTTCAAAAATAGCAGATCTACAAGCTCATTCCGCGGCACTCGGTGCCGCGCCCTGAGCTTGTAGATCTGCTATTTTTGAATAGCCCAAAGAAATCAAAAAATGACACACGGAATGCGTTCCAGGTCTTGTTACTTGCATCAAGGTAATTATGCAGATTCTGAACAATTATTTCTTATAATGAAGAGGTATTTGTTTCCCTGGCACAAAAGGGGGAAATAATAACACCAGAAACTAAATAAACACATATCGGCTAAATTGTTATTTTAAACATCGGTATCGGCCAAGAATTTCCATGTCGGTGCATCCCTACTTGTTTTTCGTTAACATTTAAAAAAATGTCCCCCAAAATTGATTATTTGATTTGAAATATGTGTTTTTGTTGTTGTAATGACTGATCAAATAATGTACTGACTCTCCTCTCCTGTAGTTTTCAGGGGTCATAGGTCTAATCTTCTTCTTCCTCTGCTGTAGTTCTCAGGGGTCATAGGTCTAATCTTCTTCTCCTGTAGTTCTCAGGGGTCATAGGTCTAATCTTCTTCTCCTGTAGTTTTCAGGGGTCATAGGTCTAATCTTCTTCTCCTGTAGTTTTCAGGGGTCATAGGTCTAATCTTCTTCTCCTGTAGTTTTCAGGGGTCATAGGTCTAATCTTCTTCTTCTCCTGTAGTTTTCAGGGGTCATAGGTCTAATCTTCTTCTTCTTCTCCTGTAGTTTTCAGGGGTCATAGGTCTAATCTTCTTCTTCTTCTCCTGTAGTTCTCAGGGGTCATAGGTCTAATCCTCTTCTTCTCCTGTAGTTTTCAGGGGTCATAGGTCTAATCTTCTTCTTCTTCTCCTGTAGTTTTCAGGGGTCATAGGTCTAATCTTCTTCTTCTTCTCCTGTAGTTCTCAGGGGTCATAGGTCTAATCCTCTTCTTCTCCTGTAGTTTTCAGGGGTCATAGGTCTAATCTTCTTCTTCTCCTGTAGTTTTCAGGGGTCATAGGTCTAATCTTCTTCTTCTTCTCCTGTAGTTTTCAGGGGTCATAGGTCTAATCTTCTTCTTCTTCTCCTGTAGTTCTCAGGGGTCATAGGTCTAATCCTCTTCTTCTCCTGTAGTTTTCAGGGGTCATAGGTCTAATCTTCTTCTTCTTCTCCTGTAGTTTTCAGGGGTCATAGGTCTAATCTTCTTCTTCTTCTCCTGTAGTTCTCAGGGGTCATAGGTCTAATCTTCTTCTTCTCCTGTAGTTCTCAGGGGTCATAGGTCTAATCTTCTTCCTGGAGCTGACGGCGGCGGTGTTGGCGGTGGTGTTCCAGTCTCAGGTCAGAGAATGGATCAAGGATTTCTTCCTGGCCAACATCAGAGCTTACAGAGACGACATAGACCTGCAGAACCTCATAGACTCTCTGCAGAAAATGGTAATGCACTCTGTGTGTGTGTGTGTGTGTGTGTGTGTGTGTGTGTGTGTGTGTGTGTGTGTGTGGGGTAGCCTGATGACTTGATTTTTATTATGGTAGTAAGTTAATTTTAAGATTTATTTGGCTATTCAAAAATAGCAGATCTACAAGCTCATAGCGTGGCACCAAGTGTCGTAGATCTGCTATTTTTGAAAAATCGTGAAAAAGTGTGCAAATCTTTAAATATATGTTGTAACTGTCAAATGTCTTAATTTTTCTGAAAAAATATTGTTGCTATAATATCAGTGGTGCTCAAACTTTTTCATGTCAAGGACCTCCAAAATGATATGTATTTGCCCCCCATCTCAACATATTTTGTTCCAGGAACCCCCCAGAAGCAAAGATTTTAGTTAAAAATGTATATATATATTCAAAGATTTGCACACATTTTCACGATTTATTTAAAATAAATAGCCAAATAAATCTTAAAATGACACAGATGCTGTCCCGGGTCTTAATGGGTTAAAGATAGTAATACTGTTGTTAACTAAGTGAACTAATATAACATGGTGTCTCTATAGAACCATTGATACTAATATAACATGGTGTCTCTGTAGAACCATTGATACTAATATAACATGGTGTCTCTGTAGAACCATTGATACTAATATAACATGGTGTCTCTGTAGAACCATTGATACTAATATAACATGGTGTCTCTGTAGAACCATTTATACTAATTTAACATGGTGTCTCTGTAGAACCATTGATACTAATATAACATGGTGTCTCTGTAGAACCATTGATACTAATATAACATGGTGTCTCCATAGAACCATTGATACTAATATAACATGGTGTCTCTATAGAACCATTGATACTAACATAACATGGTGTCTCTATAGAACCATTGATACTAATATAACATGGTGTCTCCATAGAACCATTGATACTAATATAACATGGTGTCTCTATAGAACCATTGATACTAATATAACATGGTGTCTCTATAGAACCATTGATACTAATATAACATGGTGTCTCTATAGAACCATTGATACTAATATAACATGGTGTCTCTATAGAACCATTGATACTAATATAACATGGTGTCTCTATAGAACCATTGATACTAATATAACATGGTGTCTCCATAGAACCATTGATACTAATATAACATGGTGTCTCTATAGAACCATTGATACTAATATAACATGGTGTCTCTATAGAACCATTGATACTAATATAACATGGTGTCTCTATAGAACCATTGATACTAATATAACATGGTGTCTCCATAGAACCATTGATACTAATATAACATGGTGTCTCTATAGAACCATTGATACTAACATAACATGGTGTCTCTATAGAACCATTGATACTAATATAACATGGTGTCTCCATAGAACCATTGATACTAATATAACATGGTGTCTCTATAGAACCATTGATACTAATATAACATGGTGTCTCTATAGAACCATTGATACTAATATAACATGGTGTCTCTATAGAACCATTGATACTAATTTAACATGGTGTCTCTATAGAACCATTGATACTAATATAACATGGTGTCTCTGTAGAACCATTGATACTAATATAACATGGTGTCTCTATAGAACCATTGATACTAATATAACATGGTGTCTCTATAGAACCATTGATACTAATATAACATGGTGTCTCTATAGAACCATTGATACTAATTTAACATGGTGTCTCTATAGAACCATTGATACTAATATAACATGGTGTCTCTGTAGAACCATTGATACTAATTTAACATGGTGTCTCTATAGAACCATTGATACTAATATAACATGGTGTCTCTATAGAACCATTGATACTAATATAACATGGTGTCTCTGTAGAACCATTGCTGTGGAGCCCAGGAACCAGACGACTGGGACCTGAACGTTTATTTCAGCTGTAATGGAACTCACCGGAGCAGAGAGAAGTGTGGAGTTCCTTTCTCCTGCTGTCACACTGACCCTGCAGTAAGACTGTCTCTCTGTCTCTCTGTCTCTCTGTCTCTCTGTCTGTCTCTCTGCCTGTCTGCCTGTCTGCCTGTCTGCCTGCCTGTCCGTCCGTCCGTAAAAAAATAAGAAAATACTGGATTTGTGTAAAAAAAGATTTTTCGGTCATTTGTCTGAAAAATATTTTTGTGTTTGAAAAATCATGAAAAAATGTATCTTGAACCTCGTATTGTGATTTGAATAAGTGAATCGTTAGACATGCCTATTTCACAGTGTTTCACGAATCGCGACTTGGCCATACAAGTTTTTTGTCGTGAGATCCATGTGTCTGTCTGTCTGTCTGTCTGCCTGCCTGTCTGTCTGTCTGCCTGTCTGCCTGTCTGCAGTAAGACAGTCATTCTAACCCTGTGTGTTTCTCAGGACTCAGTGATCAACACGCAGTGTGGCTACGACATCAGAGTAGATACGAAGGTAACACTCCCTCATGCACGCACGTGCACACACACACACACACACACACACACACTTTTCATTTCTTTATTTGGGTTTTCAGGTTGAGACATTAATCATGTCAAAATCAAATATGTCAGAGTAAAAAAGAAGATGCAATGCAAGATCATGATCACAGTTATATACGCTAGACACAAGCCATACAGTTATGGATATACGGAGGTTATACTTAGCTGTGTGCCGAAAATAGCAGATCTACAAGCTTCATTTGTTGACGAAATTGTCAGAATATTATATTTAGTCTTAGTTCTAGTCATCATAGCCTAGTTTTTTATGTAGTTTTCGTCAGTGAAAAAAGGTACTCGATGGACATTTTTCGTCATATCTATAAAGAATATATCACATGGATGCACCTGGGACGTATCATCAGTGTTGTAGCCTGGGGTCGACGGGTGTTTCGGGTCTCGCAACAACGTACACCCTCGCCCAGGTGACCCAGCCGGGGTTGATCAAACCCCTGACTTACATCCCAGTAGCTACCCACGTTCAGTCCTATAGGGCAGGGGTCTTCAACAGGGGGTCCGTGACCCCTAGGGGGTCCTCAGAGATACTACAGGGGGTCCGCCAAATCCTTGTGTGATTTTGTTTTTACATTAACCACTTCAACCCTAGAATCCCTATTCCGAGGGGAACATTAGCCGGAAACTGCGAGGCGTTGTGTGCTTGTAGATCTGCTGTTTTTGGCAAAGAGGTTTGGTGTAGAGGGGGAAAAAGAGCAGATCAAGTACAGAGCCAACAATCAAGATGACTAAGTATTGAGGGTTTAAGTGAAATAAGCAAAAAATCATTAGTTCACACAACACTGATGAAATCTATGAAAAGGTTTAATCTGCAACACAATTTTATACAATAATATGTAGAGGGGGTCCCTGCTTCATGTGTCTCTCAGCTAGGGGGTCCTTAGCCTTAAAAGGTTGAAGACCCCTGCTATAGGGAAAGACAGGGCCCCTCAGACCGCTTCTCCGGAACTACTCTGCCTGAACACGGGGAGGCTCTGGCACGTGGAGGGACTAGGCTCTGTGGATGGCCTCCTGGCCGGGCTCCTCCTTCGTCTCACCAGGTCCAGGACCTGAGCACTGTGCCAGATCCGCTGCACCAGATCCACTGCACCGCCCCGATCCAAACATTTCCTTCTGGCGTGATGGTTCCTTTGGCCGATACCACTAGATTGGGCCGTCTAATGTTATTAGCTCCACTTGCGGCTTGCTGGAATGGCCCTCCTAAAGGCCTCACCGTGGGTTTGTTGGGCTTTTTCCTAACGGAAGACACAGGCTGGGGCGCTAACCCAAACTGCTCCCGGTATGCCGTCTGCATTCCGGCTGTCACCCGTCTCTCCGGTGGTCACCAAACTATTCCTGTGTGTCACATAGTCTAATTCCTATGAGCCACTAACTATAAAGAATACATCACATGGATGCACCTGGGATGTATCATCAGTTTTAGTCTATGAAATTAACACTGTAACAGTGTTGTGTGTTGTGTAACGGTGTTGTACAGTATGTTGTGTAACAGTGTTGTGTAACAGTGTAGTGTGTTCTGTAACAGGGTTGTGTGTTCTGTAACAGTGTTGTATGTTGTGTAACAGTGTTGTATGTTGTGTAACAGTGTAGTGTAACAGTGTTGTATGACGTGTAACAGTGCAGTGTTGTGTGTTTCAGAGCTCCTGGGACCAGTATATCTACACCAAAGGCTGTATTCCGGCCCTGGAAGACTGGTTGCCTGGCAACCTGTACACTGTGGCTATAGTGTTCATAGTCATCTCCCTTCTACAGGTAACGACCTCCACCATAACACTCATCATAGAGCCTGCTGCCTTGTATCCAGATAGATAGATAGATGGTAGGGGTGGAAAATATAATCGATTCAGCAATTAATCGCGATTCGGACATGAACGATTATAGAATCGATTATATAAATAATATAATATATATATATATATAATATATATATAAAAAAAAAAAGATTATTAAAAAAATATATTTTTTCCATCATATTACTAATTGCACAGAGCAGCAGCCATATTTTGGTTGGTTATCAGAATATTGAGAAGCCTTTGTTATAAGTCAGTATTATTTTACAAAAAAGGACTTAGCAGATCTACAACCTCACCCCAACCCCGCGGCGAAGTGTGATCCATTAAAAGTGAACACAAGATTGACGATAAACTTGTTCTTTGTTCAGATGTTTGGCATCTACTTGGCACGGACGTTAATCGGAGACATCGAGAAGGTCAAGTTCACCTACTGAACCCCCCCCCACCCGAACCCTTCTGGAGGAAACAACGCCGTCATTCAGGGTGGGATACATACAGTATGGCTCCCCCTGGTGGCTGCCTGGAGGAATTACAGAGAAACATCTGAACATCCATCAAACATCTGAACATCCTCTCTTCCTTTCTATGTGACATCATCATCTTCTTCTTCTTCATCTTCTTCATCATCATGTGTTCTAGACTACTGGTTCTCAATGTGCGGTCTGGGGGACCACCAGGTGGGTTCCAAAATGGACCTTTACAGGTCTGTAACTCTGAGAGTGTACAAATGGAACCAAATGGACCCTTACGGGTCTGTAACTCTGAGAGTGTACAAATGGAACCATTTTGTACACTCTCAGAGTTAAAAGGATTTCCCCGGTGTCGAACTGGTCTCCAGTAGAGCTTATTTCACTTGAACTTGAACCGAACTGCCTCCGCTAGTCGCGATGGACAGAAGTGCCTTCATCCTCCTCCTCCTCTTCCTCTCTCTGCCCCGCCCCCCTCCGCTGTTTGCATTTATTTTGTGTAAAAAACGATTGTTGTTGTTTTTTTGTGTTTTTTTTTACTTAAATCATAGAACAAATTAAGAGACAAATAACAACAAAGCTGAAACGTTAACCACTATAAACCACTTAAACCTTTCGTCGACCCACAGCACTATAGTAGGGTCCGTCTTGACCGGAAATAGCCGATCTACAAGCTGACAAACGCGTCGCACCGAGACGCGTTTGTCAGCTTGTAGATCGTCTGTTTTCGCTGAACGCTCGCGCCAGAAATAGGCACGCTAAGGGTTCATGTGGTTAATGTCGCAGTTTGGATTAATCTTTTTTTTTTCGTGTATTGTGCTGCCTTAAACTAATGATACTTATCTGATAATAACATTGCAAAGAACTAACCTATTAGACTAACAATAGCATCTCTGCAAGTTTAATAAAACCAAAAATACATTGTATTTTTATTTAATTTTTTTAATGACATTCGTTTGATTCTACATTCCATGTTATAAATGTCGGTCGAGGGGCGGCTCATGGTCAACGTTGTGCTTCAAATAGTTCTCTATTGGCTGAAGGGTTTTTGTGATCTATTTAATTACGTAGTGCATCTTTAAAGGGGGGTGTTAAGTAGTGGTGGGAAAAAAAAGTTCATTTCAGTGAACGAACAATTTCGTTCGCGGCAATGATTCGTTCAAATGATTCGTTCACGTTCTCGTTCAGTAGCGCTATTTTCTAGTGTTCAATATTTACTCGAGTAAAAGTACAAAAGTATTGGCAATTGGCATCCAAATATACTTAAAACCAAAAGTAAAAGTACTAACATATTTGAAAATAGCAGATCTACAAGCTCACAACGCGTCGCGATGCGACGCGTTGTGGGCTTGTAGATCTGCTATTTTCAAATAGCCTAGGTATGAATTAGGGCTAAAGTGGTTAATGTGTGTTTTATAATGTGTGTAAAACACCATCGCCGGAGTGTTTTTTTTTACGTCGCACGTGAACGTAACAGTTTCAGAAAGTGAACGAGCTCGTTCACGATCACGGCAAATGAACCAGTTCTTTTGAACGAATCGATCATGAACGACACATCACTAGTTGTTAAGTGACATGTTCTGGGCGGTTCGTTCAGTAACGGGAGTAAAACCCGCCTCTCCTCCAGCTCTTTAGTAAACAGGAAATACGTGTTGAGGTTGGGGGACACCAATTTTCATCCAATCAGGAGGGAGAACTCGTAGAGGATACGGGTATAAACACGTGTATAAATGGGAAGTGATGAAACACAATTGGGAACTGGAACGAAACGTTTGAACTGGAACACTAAACATTGAAGCCGATAAATAGTAATCTGCATGCTGTTCTCTCTCCTGATTGGATAGAATTGGTATCCCGGTCTGAAAATGTTACAGAACAATCACTCTAGCACAGGGGTCTTCAACGTTTTCAGCCCAAGGACCCCCTAGCTGAGAGAGAGATGAAGCAGGGACCCCCTACTCTATATTGTATACAATTGTGTTTTAGATTCAACTTTTTTTGTTTACGTTTACTGTTCTTTTTTTTCCCTCTACACCTATACGTCTTTGCCAAAAATAGCAGATCTACAAGCTCACAACGCCTCGCAGCGCGAGGCGTTGTGAGCTTGTAGATCTGCTATTTCTGGCTAAAGTTCTCCTCACAAAAGGGATGCTAGGGGTTAAGTAACAAAAAAACAATCATATCACACAAAGATTTGGCGGATCCCCTGTAGTAACTCTGAGGACCCCCTAGGGGTCCCGGACCCCCTGTTGAAGACCCCTGATTTAACTGTTTTGAATAAAAACATCACCTAACGCCCCCTTTTAATGGAATGAAAAGCACAGATCTCAAAGCTCAGATAGTTTCCTGTGTTTGGTTCACACTGTGCCTTTCTGTTCCAAACATAAACCTCAATGTATGGGTGAGACAGTTAACTGGATTAATCCAGTTATTAACTGGATTAATCCAGTTATTAACTGGATTCATCCAGTTATTAACTGGATTAATCAAAGTAGAAAATCTTCTCTTGTCGGGGTGGAATTCCTCATATGTCCAAAAACTGTTATTTTTCAGGATTCAAATTCAAAAATAGCCAAAGTAGCAGATCTACAAGCTCGAAACGTATATCGCTTCGTAGAGCTTTGTAGATCTGCTACTTTTGATGCTTTTTGTCTTGACGTCATAGTATGATCATGTAGGGCGTTAATTTACAACAAAAAAAAAACACAAAAAGTTAAAATATGGAGATAGGAGTGTTTTAAAAAATATATAATAGATTTTCCAAAAAAAAAATGAAAATAGATAATTTACAAGCTAGTAACGCGTCTCAGTGCGACACATTCTAAGCTATCACAACAACACCGTTGTGTGCAAGACTAGACTGGGATAAAGTGGCTTTGGAGGTTGCTGATACTGTGTAGTTCTAGAGTGGATAGTGTGTGTGTGTGTGTGTGTGTGTGTGTTAGAGCTGGTAACTTTCCTCAGAAATGATATCCGAATATTGGTCTTAGAAATTGGCAGATATTCGAATATATTCGAATACTGTTATTATTAAAAAATATATATATTAAAAAAAGAAAAATCATTTTTTTATGTTTATTTGACAGGAACAATACAAAAAAACATGTATCAAGTGCTCGGATCCAATAATACATTGTTTTTAGTATTGTTCCTGTCAAATAAACATGAAAAAAAAAAAGATTATTAATTTTCATATTTGAATATACATATTTCCCCCATATTCGAGGAATATTCAAAATTAAAATATAAATTTACCAGCCCTAGTGTGTGTGTGCGTGTGTGTGCGCGTGTGTGTGCGCGTGTGTGTGCGCGTGCGTACAGTACCTCGGACTTGGTACAGAGATCTAGTCCCCTCCCCGCCTGGTCTTGTAGTCTTATGTATTGTTTTTTTTATGGACAACACCTCTAACCAAATACCCTTTAGTGCCTCAGTATTAAAACACTTGAGCACTACATTGTCGTAGTACGAATAGTGAAAAGATATTATCTACACGCTTGTAGATCTGCTATTTTCGCTATAAAAGTAAAACATATAAATTTGGAAGTGGTTAAATCTGTCTTAAATCTTGATGTGTTTTTTTTTTCTCCAAATGTTTTATGTTGGTTTGATGTGAGCTTCATGAGAGAATAGCTTTATTGATCATAGTTGCATTAATTAATAACCTAAATCTTCAACATAAAACGTAACAATTTCAACCCTTTATATCTGGTCGACCGGAGTCCCCCAGAGGTCTATACTAGGCCTCCTCCTTTTTTCCCCCCTCCACACCAAATGTCTTCGGCGAAAATAGTCGATTTGCAAGCTCACAAAGCATTCGCGGGTGTGAGCTTGCAGATCGACTATTTTTTGACAAATGTTCACCCCACAGAACAGGGACCCTAGAGATCATGTGGGTTAAGTAAACCGGCAGATCCAACCCTATGATTGGCTTGAATAAATATGTTTGTCACTTCCATCTCTACTTCTGATTGGTTAAAAGCCAGTGGCTCATTTTAATGAGCTTAAGTTTTTTTTTTAACATGAGTATATTATGTTATATTGTGAACAAAATGGACAGTGTGAAGGTTTCTACCATCAGAACTATTTGCTTACAGGTGAACATGACTTGATAAAGCAACACTTTCCCCTCTGCTTTGACTGTTTTGTTAACATCTAGTGGTAGTGATGTCTAGTGTTCTGTTCAGCTGTTTTGTATTATATTCAACCTGTTTTTTTTATTGTTTTCAACCTGTTGTTCTGTTGGGATTATATCGCTATTTGGAGCAAAAGGGACTTTTTTTGTAAATAATGTTTGAATAATAAAAATAAAAAACATTTTGTAGAAGTGAGTCTGTAGAGGTGATTGTTTGCGATGGATGGATGGATGGATGGATGGATGGACCTCAGAATCCAGGAGATTGGTTGGGGGCGTGGCTAGCGGGGGGTCTGGGGCTCCTCCCCCCATTTCTTTAACACAGTATATGTAATTTCCTGTGTTTTGGTGAATTGTGTGAGTTTGATACTTTTATCAGGCTTGCTTTACTAGCATTGGAAAATAATGGGTACAATTTCAACCATTAACAAATTAGGCCTACAGAAATTGATTTGATGACTGAAACAACGTAAGACCCATCTTTAATAATAATCATTCACTACGTAAAAGTTAATATCTCTGTGTGAAGGCATGCACTGACCACACCCCCAAACCGGGGGGTCTGTCTGGGGGTCCTCCCCCAGAAACCTTTTAACATAGTAGAATTTCCTGTGTTCTGGTGAATTTTGGGAGTTTGATACCAAATCCAGGAGAAAACCAGAAGAAATGACGATCCAGGAGAGAGTCAGGAGATGTGGTCAAAAACCAGGAGACTCCTGCGGGATCCAGGAGTGTTGGCAGCCCTGCATACGGGTACATTGAAGTGTCAGCCCTGCTTATGGGTACATTGAAGTGTCATTGCAGTAACAGCAGTAAGAATGAAACATGACGTCACCTTGCTAACATAATGGCCCGTGTCATTTTTTGAGGAACATTTTATTTTTGCCTGAATCTGCTCTTAATGGCACTGGCCACCTCTGGTAAAAAAGGTCTATAATATCCTTATTGAACAGATCATGCTGTTCCCACCCCATTAGTATTCGGTTCTTAAGTCTGACGTCATTTTGTAGTCCGACGTCACGTCCGGGTCCAAAATGCACCAGCGCCGTCCACTCTTCATTGTAAACAAACATGTTGGAAGGAACCCGTAAATCTTTTTTACAATAACCTCCTTTTTCAGAAATGAACCATTGAGGGTTAATAATGGTCTTAATGCTAATATCATAGACAGTAAAAAAGTAGGCTAATAGATATTTGTATTTATTTATTATTAACATTATAATATATATAGATATATAGATATATAGATAGATATAGATATATATAGATATATAGATGTATATTTAAAAAAACGATTTCCTCTTCTTTTTGTCGTTGCCAGGAAAGCGCAGACATGCAAAAGTGTCACTTTTCAGCTACAGTCACCTTTTTGAACCCAAATAGGGCAATTGTGTGACACCTGACCCGAAAGAAAACATCATGTTGTCACCTTTTTCACCTCAGGGCTGTTTGCATGCCTGAAAGCGGTAGAATGACACTTTAGTCGTTATTTTAGTCTCAGATCTGTTAAAACAGCGAGGGACACAGTACTGCGCATATTGGGAAAATACACACTTAGACCCGGAAGTTATTCTAGTGGGGCGCAACGTCACGTCTTAACAACCGAATAATGGCCTCTATGTCAAGAGTGTGACCTAGAGGCCATTCTATGTTGCCTAGGTCACAAAGACAATGGCCCCGATTCACTAAGCAATTTACGACCATATTTTGAGTCTTCAGTGACATTGAGATGTTGGAGTACCAATGTGACCCTGCCACAAAAATGTGTGAAATAATTATTTCCTGTCCAGGTATGATGAGCATTGAAAGAAAAAGATACACAAGAAACATAACATACTTGGTGATAACAGGGGAATATATTGGTTAAGATACGGTTGAATATTTAACACCTAAATGTAGTGTGCAGTTTTTTTTTGTTTTGTGTAAGGTGATTATGGCCATTATGATTCATTTTCTGTTGACATGGTTCACTCATAGGGGGCGCTGTGGGGAAAAAGCAGCAAAAGTTCCACAAGAAGTGAGGTATCAGGAACAGCTATAAAAGTACAGGAAGTGAGGCGGCCAGGGTTTCCATTTTAGGTATTGAAAAATTGTTTGTTGGTGTTTGAGAAGGAGACTCTTGTAAGGCTATACTAAACCAATAAATTGAGGAATTGATAAACCACTGAGTAGTGTGGCCAGAGAACTTATGGATCTGGAAGGAGATAAGTTTGGTCGAGGAACATTTCTGAGGGTTTAGCTCTGAATAAATTCAGAGCTTTTGGACCAAGGAACCCATGTGGCCTCCTGACTTGAAGGTTGGGTGAGGGTTATATTTTTTCCCTTTTGCAATGCATTGCCTTTTTAATTGCTGACTTTGCGGATTATTGGATTCTCGGAAAATAGAAGATCTACAATACTTTTGGATTACTTTTGGGAAACTTTACTCTTTGGAGACATTTAAAAGAACTTTGCGTTGCGGGACAAAAGATCAGAGTTGGATCATTCTTCATTTGTATTTTAAAGTGTACTGATCGTTTAATTGAATTGAATTATTATTTTGTTTGATTAATATTGAGTAAGATCAAATTTAATTTAATTTCAAAAGCATCAGTTTTGTGAATTATTTTTGGTCTGCAATACAGTTTGTTTAAGATTTACTACCGCAGGTACAGCACTTTATTTCTTTAATATAACTCAGACTTACAATTTTATGGTTCTGATTGTTATAAGTTGAATGCTAAAATCACTATTCGTGAATGCCTTACTACACACTAGGCCTGTCCCCGACTAAGGATTTCTATAGTAGAATCTGATTGGCCAAATATTGCCTATAGTCGACTAATGCAACACCACAATTTTTTTGTTGTTGTTGAAACAACTGAGGTTGGCAGTCTGATTGGACTGATTCGACTGTCAATCTCTCAGTCGAATCATGCAAAAAAAGTAGCCCTAGAATGTCTGTGATCTCATACATTTCATGTGTTCCAAATACACAGTCATAGATCACCCTCGCCGACGCGCTGTGTAGTGACCATCTGCGCGGCCATAAAAGTGCTCTAAACTCCGTCTGTACTCACCCAATAATTACTTCCTAAGACTTGGAGTCATATTTTGTCCTCTAGTTTCATATCCATTTGAAAGTTCTGCCAGAAAACGTGTGTTTAATCAAATATCTCCACTTTTCCACGAGCTGCACACGGACGACTTTCTGTACGGGCTAGGGGGGGCGCGACTTGAGTGATGGACCGAATTTACACAAACATCAAACGTCATAACAAATTGACACAGGGAAGCACAAACGAATGGGGAACACAATTGACAGGTGCTTGTGATTGGTGTGGGGTAATGAATCACTCCATCTGCCAATTGTGTGTCCCAAACATTTGTGTGTCCTAAAGGAAGTTTAGATATATCAGTCCTGCACTCATTCCAGGCCCCCCCTAGCCCGTACAGAAAGTCGTCCGTGTGCAGCTCGTGGAAAAGTGGAGATATTTGATTAAACACACGTTTTCTGGCAGAACTTTCAAATGGATATGAAACTAGAGGACAAAATATGACTCCAAGTCTTAGGAATTAATTATTGGGTGAGTACAGACGGAGTTTAGAGCACTTTTATGGCCGCGCAGATGGTCACTACACAGCGCGTCGGCAAGGGTGATCTATGACTGTGTATTTGGAATACATGAAATGTATGTAAGATCACAGACATTCTAGGGCTAGCAAAAAAGATGTTATGCAACATGTTATTGGCAGCCGACTCAGACTCCCCTCGACTGATCAGTCGACTATTCGAATAATCAAGGTCAGGCCTACTACACACACAGTTAGATTAGATACGTGTCGTGACGTCCAGAAACGGTAGAAGTCACTCCTGATGCCGAGTATATCCAGTTTGGTAGAACACTACAGTTTCTCATTCAACGTCATCTTATGCTTATCCAACAAAGGCGCAAAAGTGTGGCATTCATAACAAGACGGGTCGCGAGTTTCGCAACTCGCGATGGAGTGAAGTTGATCTTGTATTCATAGCCTGCTGTTAGCAGTGGTGGAACAAGTACTCACATTTTTTACTTGAGTAAAAGTATCAATACCGCAATGTAGAAATACTCTGTTACAAGTAAAAGGCCTTTGTTCAAAATCTTACTTGAGTAAAAGTGCAAAAGTATTGGCATCAAAATATACTTAGAAGTACTAAAATGTTTGAAAATAGCAGATCTGCATTTGCAAGCAAGTCCAGTTGGACCAGGTGAGGTGGATCAGGTATTGGGGGGGTTTATGTTTATTAAGGAGCCTAATGGCAGAGGGGATGAAACAGCCCTTTGCCTTCCTGAATAGAGAGGCACCATATTTCCTACCCGAGGGCAGGACCTGAAAGCAGGTGCTGAGGTTATGAGTTGGGTCTCTCGCCATCTTTCCTGCTTTCTTCACTGTCCTCTGGTCATAGAGATGCTGAAGGGCAGAGCACTGCACCCCACAGAGCTTAGACCCTAAGGTGGTTACCCTCCACAGTGAGAGCCCCCCGTACCAAGCTGGTTACCCTCCACAGTGAGAGCCCCCCGTACCAAGCTGGTTACCCTCCACAGTGAGAGCCCCCCGTACCAAGCCAGTATTATCCAATATAATCATTTATATCTACAAAGTAACTTGTAACTAAAGTTTTCAAATAATTGTAGTGGAGTAAAAGCACTATTTTCCTCAGATGTAGTGGAGTAAAAGTAAAAAATACCTACATTTTACTTAATAATAGTATTACAGTTAAATCAACTAATATATGTAAATGATCTTGATAGGAATGCATGTTAAACTCACTAGGATTGCAGTTAAATCAACTGAGACATTTAACAATAATGTTCATACAACATAATGTAGTTTACTCAGCTAATTAATTTAAGTTGTATCTATTGACTTCAGGCTAAGTAATGAATTTAAGTTGTATCTATTGACTTCAGGCTAAGGAATGAATTTAAGTTGTATCTATTGACTTCAGGCTAAGTTATATCAACTAAAGTTATCAAGTAATGTGGAATGGAGTTGGAGTTGAGTCAAATGGCAACATTTATTTCAGTTAACTCGTTGTCTTGACATATCCTTCTAAGGCAGCATGGACATTCATATATTTAAGTTGAAATAACCAGTTGGGGTTTACAGGGATAAAGATGATAATGCCCGGATCCTCCCGACTCAGAATCAGAATCAGAATCAGAATCAGTTTTATTGTCACATCACAGGTTTACAAGGTAAAAAAGTGGGTGAAATTCATTTTAGTGCAGCTTAAAAAAACAACACCACAGCAGCCGTAAACGATGAACTGGCATGAACGATGGCATGAAACAGGGCGGCAACAGCGTTGCCTCTCAATGTACATGAACAACAAACATGACCATGAACAACATGGCGCTAAACGATCCCTCATATCAAAGTTGGGTGGGTGCGGGGGTGCAGGGGTAGGATGGAATGGAGTAGAGCGGGCAAAAAAAAAGCACTGCTCGCACGCTCTGCCCCCAGAGGGGGGCAGAGCGTGCGAGGAGCAAAAAAGGGAGCCCAGGTTGGGAGGGGGGAGGAGGGCGGGAGTGGGGAGAGGAGCAGGACGCGAAGGCGTGTGGTGCAGGATATGTCGCATGTGTGTGTGTGTATATGGAAGCCTGGGATATGGCCTTGGTGTTTTAACCCAGTCCAGTAATCTCTTATGCGCTGATGTCAAGAGCGTGCGCTGGTGTAGAGCGATAACAGCGAGCGGGAAGGCTGTGCGAGAAAGTCCCTGAATGGATTCCGACCCAAAGTCATAACAACAGGTGTCCATGAGCGCTGGTGGTGGGGGGGGGTGGGTGTTGGTACGGGTAGGCTTTCTTCACAACGGCGGGTTTGCTCTCTTCACACTGTATTTTGCTGGGGGAAAAAGTCCAGGTTTTTTGGTGTGGGGGGGTCCAAATCGATCCTAATAATCGAAGCAGACAATTTGTCTACTATTTATACTGTAGTGGGCCATCCAGTCTCTCTATGCCCGCTCTAATCATGGTCAAATCGCCTCGCAGCGCGGTCATATCGCCGCGCAGAGCAGCGGCTCGCTCAGCGTTGCCTCTGGCTTCGTCCGCCGCACGTGCCATGATGTTGTCCAGCTTGGTGTCCAGCCCCCGGACCCTCTCGTTGGTGTTATCCATCTCGTGCCTTAGTTCAGTGATGTTGCCCAGCTTGACGTCCAGTTTGGGGATCCACTCGGTGATGTTATTCATGTCGCGTTTCAGCTCAGTGGTCACGCCTGTCTGAGTAGCCAGCGCTCTGCTCGACTCCGCTCCGTCCAGGGCAGCTCTCTTGCCAATTTTTCGATACACAAGTGCAATGCCCGCTCCAATCAGCAAGAAACCTGTTATCATACAAACGAAAAGATAGACATCTTCTATGTCCTCGATCGACAGGACTTCCAAACACAGAACTCTCCACTTGTAGTCAGAATCCCCCATGTATCCGGCCAGATAAGTCCCATCTGGGCAGATTGGCTCGTCCGGTCCAGATTGCCGGGTTGAGAAAATTGTCAATGGCGTTTAACGACCAGTTAATAATATAATCCATGTTTTCACCCGAGACTGTTCGCTCGTGCATTGTGGTGAGGCTGGAGAGTTGGGGGATAGGATGGGAGGAGGGAGGAGAGAATGCGACCGCCTTCGTGAGCAGCTGAGGAATAAACTTAACTGGAACTAAAGTGACGCCGTGGGGCAGCAAACTCACATTTCAAATCGCATTGATTGACTTGTGACATAAACAACTGACACACATTTTGATATCCAGACTAGACATCAATCAATTAAGATTAACTGCGGGATCCTATGAGATCAGCGGACATGCGTTCTTGCGTTGTTAGTGTTGAATGTACAGCGAGGATTTGGATTATGGAAACCAGCTACTGTCTTTCATAGATATACAAATGTCAGAATCGATAAAATACGTCTATGATCTTGATGATGATCCAAGGCGACATCTTTGTGAACAACAATATCTGCGTTGAAATCATCTTAGAAAAGTAAGCAAACAGAGCTGTCAAAATGAAACACATTCTAGCGAGCAGCCGGGTGCCGTGAAGCCTACGTTACTGAAACCTTTGTGACCCATAGAAAGCTGTTACCCTAGGGGGAGCCGTTTCACAGGAGACTGGGGAGAGCATGATAACACGGCACAATTCATACTTCGTCACACGACGGTGTCGCACACCTGCAAGTTCACAACGCGTCACATATAAAACATTGCATAAAAATCAAGCTGTGGCGGTCAAAAACAAGGCGTGGCGTGCCACCACTGTTAAATGCATATAAGAGAAACACTGGTGGTACTAGGCTAATAATAGGGGGCTCAGGGAGCTAATAATAGAGCTCTCAGGGTGTGTGGTACTAGGCTAATAATGGAGCCCACTTGGCACACTTAGCCTTCTGCTAAGTTCGCAATTCCTGTTTCAGTGGAAGTGAGCGTTTTGTTTTGCATGAATATTCATGGCTTTTATAAATATAAAATATGATAAAGGAAGCATGTATGAAACCTCAGCAGCAGCAGCAGCAGCTATTTATTATAAATTGAGAGTATGCTAAAATGTCAGATTAATTGTCCTATAATTATTTCCCTCTAGAGTTGAATCTTTCATGGTTCTGTCCTATGGTGAGAGATGGCACAGCGTGGCAGAGAGACAATGGACCCTTCGCTAAACCCCACCCCAAAAGCGATTGTCCAATGCCAGCTTAGCAACCGTTGTTAGCCTGGCATAGGTCTGGCAAACTTTCGTCACCTGCCATAGCTGTCAATGTTATTTCGCCCGCACACACACAATCATTTGCACCAACATAATAGCAAGAATAGGAATACCACGATAACGCAATGGTGACTATGAACCACGTACCCAAACCCGTTTGAGGCTGCTTTTCCCAAGCTGAAATCTGCACTTAAACTACAAGGCTGAATGGCTGTGTTGTTGAACACATACACAGCTTCTTCAGGAAAGTTACACGATACGACTCACTCGCCCAGGTGGTGTCAATAATAGGCTACTAATCACTGTAATCGTAACAAAATTCAGAATCACAGCGCTGCCTGTTTCGGATTCCGCACGTTAAAGTATATTAATTCATTTGTTCGTCTATTTATTAACTGCTCCTGGCAGTCTTACCCTGCGGTACATGAAAACTCCTGTTACAGTCATGGATCAACTTTAACCTGGTGTTTGCACTTTCTCCATTTACGGTCCGTACATCTATATGAACGTTCAGATTTCAAATATAAAGTGCTTACCCCATGGCCACGGATGTTGAAATTATGCACGGGACTCTCAAAAGTACCCTTATATTCTGTATTGTTCAATGAAAAGCATTTTAATTCGATCAGTGGCCATTTTCTCATAATGTATTCGAGTGCAACCGATAGGGTCACTAAGTTGAAAGCATGTAGAGAAAATGGCCACTGATCAGATTAAAATGCTTTTTATTAAACAATACGGATGATACAGGTACTTCTGAGAGCCCGTATATACATGTAACATCCGTGGCCATGGGATAAGCACTTTATATTTGAAATATGAACGTTTATGTAGATGTACGGGCCATAAATGGAGAAAGTGCAAACACCAGGTTGAAGTTCATCCATGACGGTCGTGACAGTCGACCGTCGTGTATCCATGGCTATTACTCCCTCTAACATTTCCCATGTTTGTAGTTTATTGAAATAATGTCATGCACATTTGTCCAGTGCATAGCCTACTGCAGGCCTTGTTGACTAGATTTAGAAGAGATTTTGAAGCTCTTGCTCCTGAAATGATCGATTATTTTTAAGGTGAAAAGCCATCATTTAACATGAAAGTCAATGGGTGAGAAGCAAAGTTTGCCAGGCGCTGCGACTAACTTCGCACCACCAGTCACAGAGTGGAGTGGGTGGGGCTTAGCGAAGGGTCCATTGGCAACGAAAGCGTGGAGAACTAGGAATGGATCGCGACAGGGGGATTTGGATTTGTCTATAGTGCCGAACACAAGGACTGGGGCCAAGTGGCCATCAAGCTACCTAAAGATGATGGGTATGATGACAATGATCAAAAAGCTAAATTAATATGCTGGGATTTATTTTTTATTAGGTTGATTTACAAGAATGACTTATTTCATAATATAAGTCCGCTCCATATAACTGTATTCTAACTGCTGTCCTTCTCCTCCTAAACTGTCCACACTGCAGTTTGGTCAATCATATGCTGCCCTGTGTCGAGAGGCTGCTGACCAGCAGTATGTGCCCGTGGTCCATGGGATGTACCCGGGCCGCCCCCCTGGCCTGGGCTCCAAAGAGAGGCAGGGTATAGTAATTGAGCTGATGGAGGGATTGTATTCACTCACGCTAGATTGAGTGACACCCACTGGCACAACACCAGAAGGAGCTCCTCTGATCTTGTTCCCCCTAGGATTTGGCACAAACATGGGTACAAATGAAATTCATTATATGCTACTGCCACCAAAATGTGAACATTTTCAAGATGCCGTCCAAGATGGCTGCCGGGAGCTTAAAATGGCTATATATCAATTACTATTTAACCTAGAAAGGTGCTTTTGGTGTCTAACCCCGGGTTTTAGGGTTAACTAACCCTGGGTTTTAGGGCTCAAAGACTGGACTGAATCAGTGGAATTACCCACTGATTCAAATCCAAGATGGCATCCCAAGGTGATGTCCCATTCTACTAAATAAAAAAAACTTTTGATATTATAATTTTTTTAATTGAAAATGAACGCTATTACTGTCCTACTTAATGTTGTCAAGTATTAGCAGGCCGTGTTGCATATTGCCACATCTTTGCCCTGACTGAGTCTCTTCACTGTCCTGCTGAAATAAAAGCATAAATGCTTAAAATTACTGTTCTAGCCTCTTCCTTTCAATACAGATTTCGGCTTTTCTACGGTGTCTGTAATGGAACATTTTACTTATTTTACTTTACTGCCTCTAGGGGGCATAGTTGTTCCTTTTTCTTTGGTGTTTAGTACCTCCCTGTCTCCAGGAGGTGCTGTTTATGTTGTTGAGCTGCAACTGTTATCTGCTTCTGGATATATGTTACAGGAAGTGACCAGACTTCCTCTTTCTCACCTTCTTACATCGTGATGGATGGAGCAACTGTTCCCTACGCCGATGAGCGAACGCATCATCACGGCAAGGCTGTACATCAGGCTGTAAGTTATGATGTGTACGTAAATCATCAGTTCTGTTAAATCTGTCTACGTATATTTTGTAACTAATCAACTGCACCACAAATTATCTGTGTTTATTAGTGTGGACTATATTAGACTATAGTAATCTTCCGACTTTATTATTCTTCTTTCTTTCTAGATAAACTTTATTTTGCCGCGCTACTCCTCCTAGAGTTTGGGCCTGACAGACTGCAAAGTATGCTTAAGCAGACTGCCGATCACATAATCACCTCTATGTCCTGTACAGACCACCATCGGAGGCCGATCTCTTTGATGTGGAACCTGAGACGAGGGTGTGGCTGCACATCATTGAGCTGGACATCTGATGATGATACACGAAAGAAGACGCCTGAGTCTCACTTCTGTTTGTAATATATTGTAATATATGTAATATCTGTTTATGTTTGTAATATATGTTTCATTTTGTCTCGCTGTTGATCTGCAGTTACATCATGGCAAGGGAACTACACAATCCAAATGTCTACCAAAGTGTGTGTGTGTGTGTGTGTGTGTGTGCGTGCACACATACATACAGATTTACACACTAAATGTGTGTAAATCAAGTCATAAACTATCAACTATCAACACAACCACCTTTGTGTGGTTGTGTGAAAACCACACAAAGGACTTACATATAAAAGTGGCACCCCAGATGGGACCAATAAAACATTGAGAATAATAAAACCAAACATGGAAAGCTCAGAGCAAAGCCAAGGCAATCAACCAATCAATGGAGCCAACATGGAAAACCCAGAGCCAAACCCAGTCAATCAATCAATCAATGGAGCCAACCTGGAAAACCCAGAGCCAAACCCAGTCAATCAACCAATCAATGGAGCCAACATGGAAACCCAAGTCACCAATGCACCAAGTGAAACTGAAACTGAGTCTGAGGATGAAAGCAATGTGGAACCGGTTATTGTGAATCAATCTGGAGATGGTCAGATCCCTGTGGATGTGCAGGAGGAAGGAAGGCTAACCAGTCATACCATAGTTGACATGGACCTCATTAATTTACCTGAACACCGCAATCCTTCACCTGGACACAGGCAACCTCCACCTACTTTCACACCTTCATGGCTATTACTCCAAATTCAAGATGATGTAAACAGTCTGCATAAAAGTCAGCAAACACTTCAAACACTCCTCCTCGATCAAATCAAACAGCTCAGAGTTGAACAGGAAGGACAAAGGAGCTTAAAAATGCCATGGACGCACTGTCTAACAGATTAACACAACTCAATGAGAAGGGAAAGATGAAATAACTAATTATATGGACAAACAGTTTGATTACCATAGAACACAACTCACCACTGTCTTTCAGTGGCGCTTACAGAACCACCACCAAGCACTTCTTCAGGAAGTAAATGCAACCACTACTCCTTTGATTAAGTCAGTAGACCATTTACAGATGGAGCTTTCACAATGCGGTAAAATGTTAAGGGACATGTCGGTCGACATGACCACACTCAGGCAAACGTCACTGCACACAGCTTCTGTGGTGTCTACTACTGAGAAACAGGCTGTCTTCTCCAAACAACTGGAGACAGCCCAGACCACACCCTCCCCGATGCAGTCCACTATGCATCCTGGTCCTCAAACTCATGGCTTCCTTAGTCCTTCACCCACAACCTCTGCAATTCCTTCTGGCTCTCCTACTCATACGTCTGCTCATACAGATGGGTGTAGACGCCCTGTACGGCCAATTAAATTGGAATTTCCTACTTTTGGGAAGAAGGATGACAGTTCTGATCCCCTCTTTACCTTGAGAGGTGTCGCGATTTCCTTGCTCTCAGTCCTCTAGCGGATGACGAACTGCTTGCCACATTACGAAATGTGCTTCATGAAACCGCTAGAGATTGGTGGAATGTGGCACTCTTGAACACTCACTCTTGGGCTGGATTTTGAACTAGTTTTGTTCTGCTTTCTTGATCAAATGATCTGTGTTTATTCTGTGTTCATGCCAACATAATCCCAATGCAGGGCTATCAGTAACCTACAGTATTCTATGCCTAACATTATATGTGTCTCTTGACAATGACAGACAAGCAGAAAGTGCATTATAAAAACAACTATCACTGGATATTTAAGCCTCCTTCCAGTCAAATCAGAATGTGGTACTTATGATCATGATATCATTTTATGAGCAATCTAATGAGCATTTTTTTAAATGTCTTTCTTTCTTTCTTTTTTTCTCCTTCTTTCTTCCTTCCTTCCCAAGATCTTCAACACCAAGGCCAACACAGGAGTAGGCACCTGAAACGTCCAAAGACTGTTCCAGTGTGGTTCTACGGACCAGGTGCTGAAGACGATGAGAGATTATCGCCTCGACATACTAGGCGTTAGTGAGATGTGATGGATGGAGCAACTGTTCCCTACGCCGATGAGCGAACGCATCATCACGGCAAGGCTGTACACCAGGCTGTAAGTTATGATGTGTACGTAAATCATCAGTTCTGTTAAATCTGTCTGCGGATATGTTGTAACCATCTATGCTATACTATGCCTAACAATATATGTGTCTCTTGACAATGACAGACAAGCAGAAAGTGCATTATAAAAAAAAATATCACTGGATATTTAAGCCTCCTTCCAGTCAAATCAGAATCTGGTACTTATGATCATGATATCATTTTATGAGCAATCTAATGAGCAGATTATCGCCTCGACATACTAGGCGTTAGTGAGATGTGATGGATGGAGCAACTGTTCCCTACGCCGATGAGCGAACGCATCATCACGGCATGGCTGTACACCAGGCTGTAAGTTAAGATTTGTACGTAAATCATCAGTTCTGTTAAATCTGTCTGCGGATATGTTGTAACTAATCAACTGCACCACAAATGATCTGTGTTTATTAGTGTGGTTGCCCTAACAGGGCAACGAGACTATAGTAATCATCCGACTTTATTCTTCTCTTTCTCTATAGATAGACAGCACAGTATGTTTAAGCAGACTGCCGATCACATAATCACCTCTGTGTCCTGTACAGACCACCATCGGAGGCCGGTCTCTTTGATGTGGGACCTGAGACGAGGGCATGGCTGCACGTCATTGAGCTGGACATCTGATGATACACGAAATAAGAAAATGACTCTGACTTCTGTTTGTAATATATTGTATATGTAATATCTGTTTGTTTATGCTTGGAATATATGTTTAATTTTGTCTCGCTGTTGATCTGCAGTGACGTTTGGGGTTACATCATGGCAAGGTAACTACACAATCCAAACCTCTACCAAAGTGTGTGTGTGTGGGTGTGTGTGCGTGCACACACATACAGATTTACACACTATATGTGTGTAAATAAAGTCATGATGTGTACGTAAATCATCAACAATCTGCCTACGGATATTTTGTAACTAATCAACTGCACCACAAATGATCTGTATGATCTTCTTTCTTTTTTCCCTTTTCTTTCTTTCTTTCTTTCTTTCCCCAGATCTTCATCACCAAGGCCAACACAGGAGTAGGCACCTGAAACGTCCGAACACTGTTCCCACCTCTTCAGGAAACACTACCCTTCCTCTTTGCCTGGCCTACTTGTTGTTAACTAGTTGTACGAACGCTTGTTTTATTGTTGTATTGTTTTATTGGATCTTGTTTAGTCGATACAATTATTTGTTTTAGCTCCTGCTCATTTGACTTTGCTATTTTGTCTCATCTGTTTAAGGAAATAGGTAGCTGATATATTGCACTTTTACCTTAGCGCTAGCTATACTCTTGGTTGCTTGTTTTTGCAGAAAATGCACTTAAGACTTCTGGTGATTAGTAGTTTTCGTTCCCTACCTATGTTGAATGCACTTATTGTAAGTCGCTTTGGATAAAAGCGTCTGCTAAATGACTGTACTGTAATGTAATGTAATGTTCCAGTGTGGTCGTATGGACCAGGTGCTGAAGAAGATGAGAGATTATTGCCTCGACATACTAGGCGTTAGTGAGATGAGCTGGACTGGGCAGGGGCACCTCGCGATGGATGGAGCAACTGTTCCCTACGCTGATGAGCGAACGCATCATCGCGGCAAGGCTGTACACCAAGCTGTAAGTTATGATGTGTATGTAAATCATCAGTTCTGTTAAATCTGTCTACGGATATTTTGTAACTAATCAACTGCACCACAAATGATCTGTATTTATTAGTGTGGACTATAGTATACTATAGTAATCTTCCGACTTTATTATTATTCTTTCTTCCTAGATAAACTTTATTTTGCCGCGCTACTCCTCATAGAGTTTGGGCCTGACAGACTGCAAAGTATGCTTAAGCAGACTGCCAATCACATAATAACCTCTGTGTCCTGTACAGACCACCATCGGAGGCCGGTCTCTTTGATGTGGGACCTGAGACGAGGGGGCGTGGCTGCACATCATTGAGGTGGACATCTGATGATGATACACGAAAGAAGAAGACGCCTGAGTCTCACTTCTGTTTGTAATATATTGTGATATATGTAATATCTGTTTGTTTATGTTTGTCATATATGTTTCATTTTGTCTCGCTGTTGATCTGCAGTGACCTTTGGAGTTACATCATGGCAAGGTAACTACACAATCCAAACCTCTACCAAAGTGTGTGTGCGTGCGTGCGTGTGTGTCTGTCTATGTGTGCACGCGCACACACACATACATACAGATTTACACACTAAATGTGTGTAAATCAAGTCATGATGTGTACGTAACTATTCACACAACCACCTTTGTGTGGTTGTGTGAAAACCACACAAAGGACTTAAAGGTTTCATGACGTTCAGTTTTACCACACATTAAAAGTCTTTGTCATGGTCCTTCAAACGTGTATAGAAAGTTTTAACAAAAAAATCCACTCCGTTGATCCATGGCAGGTGTTTTTCTCTCACATTTCTAAAGCCTTTTCAACTGCAATGAAAAAAGAAATCTTTGCCTGCGGGTGTCGCTGGTGAGGGATTTTGCCTGTCAATCATCGCCTCTGCTCCGCCCCCCACCAAAGGAAAGGATAGGGGAGGGGAGGGGCGAGGAGGAGAGTGGGCGGGATTAATCGACTGTGACCTCACTGCCGAAGGGCCAAGCTCAGATTACTTTTCAGCCTAATTATTCAGAAAACCCCAGACCACAGAAAATCCACTGAATGTTCAAAGTTCCGATTTTTTGGGTGTAATTGAGGTCATAAAACCCCCAAAAAAACCTAAAAAAAGTGAAAATGAATGTCATAGAACCTTTAAATATAAAAGTGGCACCCCAGATGGGACCAATAAAACATTGAGAATAATAAAACCAAACATGGAAAGCTCAGAACAAAGCCAAGGCAATCAACCAATCAATGGAGCCAACATGGAAAACCCAGAGCCAAACCCAGTCAATCAATCAATCAATGGAGCCAACCTGGAAAACCCAGAGCCAAACCCAATCAATCAATGGAGCCAACCTGGAAAACCCAGTAACCAATGCACGAAGTGAAACTGAGTCTGAGGATGAAAGCAATGTGGAACCGGTTATTGTGAATCAATCTGTGGATGTGCAGGAGGAAGGAGGGCTAACCAGTCATACCATAGTTGACATGGACCTCATTAATTTACTTGAACACTGCAATCCGCCACCTGGACACAGGCAACCTCCACCTACTTTCACACCTTCATGGCTATTACTCCAAATTCAAGATGATGTAAACAGTCAGCAAACGCTTCAAACACACCTCATCGACACAAATCAAACAGCTCAGAGTTGAACAGGAAGGACAAACAAAGGAGCTTAAAAATGCCATGGACGCACTGTCTAACAAATTAACACAACTCAATGA
Source organism: Gymnoscopelus braueri (assembly GCF_963280865.1). NCBI lineage: Eukaryota > Metazoa > Chordata > Actinopteri > Myctophiformes > Myctophidae > Gymnoscopelus > Gymnoscopelus braueri. The sequence goes on along the minus strand of NC_137619.1, from coordinate 4,284,598 downwards.
GAAGGGAAAAGATGAAATAACTAATTATATGGACAAACAGTTTGATTACCATAGAACACAACTCAACACTGCCGTTCAGTGGCGCTTACAGAACCACCACCAAGCGCTTCTTCAGGAAGTAAATGCAACCACTACTCCTTTGATTAAGTCAGTAGACCATTTACAGATGGAGCTTTCACAATGCGGTAAAATGTTAAGGGACATGTCGGTCGACATGACCACACTCAGGCAAACGTCACTGCACACAGCCTCTGTGGTGTCTACTACTGAGAAACAGGCTGTCTTCTCCAAACAACTGGAGATAGCCCAGACCACACCCTCCCGGATGCAGTCCACTATGCATCCTGGTCCTCAAACTCATGGCTTCCTTAGTCCTTCACCCACCACCTCTGCAATTCCTTCTGGCTCTCCTACTCATACGTCTGCTCATACAGATGGGTGTAGACGCCCTGTACGGCCAATTAAATTGGAATTTCCTACTTTTGGGAAGAAGGATGACAGTTCTGATCCCCTCCTTTACCTTGAGAAGTGTCGCGATATCCTTGCTCAATCCTCTAGCGGATGACGAACTGCTTGCCACATTACGAAATGTGCTTCATGGAACCGCTAGAGATTGGTGGAATGTGGCACGCTTGAACACTCACTCTTGGGCTGGATTTGAGAACTAGTTTTGTTCTGCTTTCTTGATCAAATGATCTGTTTATTCTGTGTTTATGCCAACATAATCCCAATGCAGGGCTATCAGTAGCCTACAGTATTCAATGCCTAACAATATATGTGTCTCTTGACAATGACAGACAAGCAGAAAGTGCATTATAAAAATAAACTATTACTGGATATTTAAGCCTCCTTCCAGTCAAATCAGAATGTGGTACTTATGAGCAATCTAATGAGCTTTTTTTTTTATGTCTTGTCTTTCTTTCTTCCTTTCTTTTTTCTTTCTTTCTTCCTTTCTTCCTTCCTTCCTTCCCGAGATCTTCAAGGCCAACACAGGAGTGGGCACCTGAAACGTCCGAAGACTGTTCCAGTGTGGTCGTATGGACCAGGTGCTGAAGACGATGAGAGATTATCGCCTCGACATACTAGGCATTAGTGAGATGTGATGGATGGAGCAACTGTTCCCTACGCCGATGAGCGAACGCATCATCACGGCATGGCTGTACACCAGGCTGTAAGTTAAGATTTGTACGTAAATCATCAGTTCTGTTAAATCTGTCTGCGGATATGTTGTAACTAATCAACTGCACCACAAATGATCTGTGTTTATTAGTGTGGTTGCCTAGGCAACCAGACTATAGTAATCTTCCGACTTTATTATTATTATTTCTTTCTAGATGAACTTTATTTTGCAGCGTTACTCCTCCCACAGTTTGGGCCTGATAGACAGCACAGTATGCTTAAGCAGACTGCCGATCACATAATCTCCTCTGTGTCCTGTACAGACCAACATCGGAGGCCGGTCTCTTTGATGTGGGACCTGAGACGAGGGCGTGGCTGCACGTCATTGAGCTGGACATCTGATGATGATACACAAAAGAAGAAAACGACTGAGTCTCACTTCTGTTTGTAATATATTGTAATATATGTAATATCTGTTTGTTTATGTTTGTAATATATGTTTAATTTTGTCTCGCTGTTGATCTGCAGTGACCTTTGGAGTTACATCATGACAAGGTAACTACACAATCCAAACCTCTACCAAAGTGTGTGTGTGTGTGTGTATGTGCGCACACATACACACTATATGTGGGTAAATCAAGTCATGGTGTGTACATAAATCATCAGTTCTGTTAAATCTGCCTACGGATATTTTGTAACTAAACAACTGCACCGCAAATGATCTGTGTTTATTCTGTGTTCATGACAACATAATCCCAATGCAGGACTATCAGTAGCCTACAGTATTCAATGCCTAACATTATATGTGTCTCTTGACAATGACAGACAAGCAGAAAGTGCATTATTTAAAAAGAAACTATTACTGGATATTTAACCCTCCTTCCAGTTAAATCAGAATGTGGTACTTATGATCATGATATTATTTTATGAGCAATCTAATGAGCATTCTTTTTGTCTTTCTTTATTTCTTTATTTCTTTTTTCTTTTTTTCTTCCTTCCTTCCTTCCTTCCTTCCTTCCTTCCCAAGATCTTCAACACCAAGGCCAACACAGGAGTAGGCACCTGGAACGTCCGAAGACTGTTCCAGTGTGGTCGTATGGACCAGGTGCTGAAGACGATGAGAGATTATCGCCTCGACATACTAGGCGTTAGTGAGATGTGATGGATGGAGCAACTGTTCCCTACGCCAATGAGCGAACGCATCATCACGGCAAGGCTGTACACCAGGCTGTAAGTTATGATTTGTACGTAAATCATCAGTTCTATTAAATCTGTCTACGGATATTTTGTAACTAATCAACTGCACCACAAATGATCTGTGTTTATTAGTGTGGACTATAGTATACTATAGTAATCTTCCGACTTTATTTTTTATTCTTTTTTTCTAGATATATTTTATTTTGCTGCGCTACTCCTCCTAGAGTTTGGGCCTGACAGACTGCAAAGTATGCTTAAGCAGACTGCCGATCACATAATCACCTCTTTGTCCTGTACAGACCACCATCGGAGGCCGGTCTCTTTGATGTGGGACCTGAGGCGAGGGCGTGGCTGCACGTCATTGAGGTGGACATCTGATGATGATACACGAAAGAAGAAGACGCCTGAGTCTCACTTCTGTTTGTAATATATGTAAAATCTGTTTGTTTATGTCTGTAATATATGTTGATCTGCAGTGAACTTTGGAGTTACATCATGGCAAGGTAACTACACAATCCAAACCTCTACCAAACTGTGTGTGTGCGCGCGCACACACACATACTTACAGATTTACACACCATATGTGTGTAAATCAAGTCATGATGTGTACTTAAATCATAAGTTCTGTCAAATCTGCCTACGGATATTTTGTAACTAATCAAATGCACCACAAATGATCTGTATGATCTTTTCTTTCCTTTTCTTTCTCTACCGAGATCTTCAACACCAAGGCCAACACAGGAGTAGGCACCTGAAACATCCGAACACTGTTACAGTGTGGTCGTATGGACCAGGTGCTGAAGACATACTAGGCGTTAGTGAGATGAGCTGGACTGGGCAGGGGCACCTCATGATGGATGGAGCAACTGTTCCCTACACCGATGAGTGAACGCATCATCACGGCAAGGCTCTACACCAGTAAGTTATGATGTGTACGTAAATCATCAGTTCTGTTAAATCTGTCTACGGATAATTTGTAACTAATCAACTGCACCACAAATGATCTGTGCTTATTCTGTGTTCATGGCAACATAATCCCAATGCAGGGCTATCAGTGGCCTACAGTATTCAATATCTAATGTCTATTAATGTCTATTATAATAGTCTCTTGACAATGACAGACAAACAGAAAGTGCATTATAAAAAAAAACTATTACTGGATATTTAACCCTCCTTCCAGTGAAATCAGAATGTGGTACTTATGATCTTGCTATTATTTTATGAACAATCTAATGAGCACTTTTCTTTTTTATGTTTGGTAGCTTTCTTTCTGTCTTGACCCCGATCTTCAACACCAAGGCCAACACCAGAGGAGGCACCTAAAACGTCCGAACACTGTTCCAGTGTGGTCGTATGGACCAGGTGCTGAAGACGATGAGAGATTATCGCCTTCGCTGATGTTGACGTGATATGCTGCCAACATTGTCTTGCCAATGCTGACCTGCCCACCTACGAAGGTAGGCTGCCAAGATGTCCATGTGGACATGATGGAGGTCATTTGGGGTAGAGGAAATTAGTTTGCTTTGACAGACCAGGAGTGTTGGTATAGGGAGAGGCATGGCTGAAGAGCTTTGCACATCACTCACTTCTTGCTGCTGTTGAAGTCAAAACACAGTATACCTCATTGTGATAGTTGTAGTAAAGTCTGCAGTGCACCTGACTGGTGGCAATAGCCTGGTTGTGATGAGTAGATGTGATCAATCGTGTGCTCTTTGGTCGTTAACAAAAAAATCACAAAGTGCCATAAAAATTATACAATTGATACAAAACATTACACAAAAATGTTACAAACAAAATCCACAAATATCACAAAAAATCTCAAAAACCATTCCACACGAAAATGACACAAATGCCACAAAAAAACTCCACAAAGATGTTTAAAGGTAGGAAAAGTGAATTTCTTTGGTTAAAATAAGTAAATAACTCTATATTCTGATAGTACTCATTACTATACAGTGTATATATAATGCTTTAACCTTTTAACAAATCTTTTTTTAATTTAACCAACAAATATCACTTACCTTCATAAAGTCCACAAATGCACAAGAAATGTTTCAAATGTCACAATAAATCCACAAGTGCCACAAACATTTCCCCCCAAAAATGACAATGGCCACAAAATAATTCACAAAAACATCCACAAAAATGCCACAAAAGCAATTCAAACAAAAAAAATGCCACAAATGCCGAACGTGACACAAAGTGTAAAAAAGAATTCCACAAATTTCATAACAATTCACACGATAAAAAATGTCACAAAAAATGTCATAAATGCCACAAAAATTGTCAAATGAATGCCACAAAAAATGTAAAAAATGCCAGCTTATCTCCACTGCAACGACCAAAGAGCACACCCTGATTGATTACATCTACACATCAACCCAGGCTATTGCTACCAGTCTGGTGTACTGCAGACTTACTACAGCTATCACAATGAGGTATACTGTGTTTTGACTTGCACCAGCAAGAAGTGAGTCATGTGCAAAGGTCTTCAGCCATGCCTCTCCCTATACCAACACTCCTGGTCTGTCAAATCCACCTCATTCCCTCTACCCCAAATGACCTCCATCATGTCCACATGGACATCTTGGCAGCCTACCTTCGTAGGTGGCGCCTGCAGCTCAGCATTGGCAAGACGGTGTTGGCAGCATATCACCTCAGCAACAGCAAAGCAACAAGGGAACTGGACGTGTTCATGGACAACAACCACCTGGAGTTCCAGCAAGCCTGTTCCTATGAGACACAGACTGAGTAGAAATAAACGACGCAATTTTATCAGTAGCATTAGTGAGGCTCTATTATATGAAGATAGGTTGAAAATGGGTGAAGTTGTCCTTTAAACCACCTTTCGGCCTGTGTGCCTTACCTTGTACCTCCACTGCAATGTCGTTACGATCACATTCACGCTCGCGTGTATGTACGTACCCCTACCTCCCATTTATGGTTATGAGGAATCCAAAGGTACAGACAAAGTCTCCATAAAAATATGATATAACCTAAATAAACTCATGTGTACTGTATGTTTTCGTAGACCTGGTTACTTGTTTCTCTCACTATCTGGCAACACTGCCCACACAGTGTGTTTGACACAAACACATCAAGCTCTCTGTTTAGAAGTAAAAAGAGTGAAATAAACATTGTGAAGACATGGGAGTGAGAAGAGTGAGTGTTTAACAACTTAAATCAGCATCGGTATTGTGGGGAAAGCTTTAATGAAAGAAGAGAATGATCTGTGTCGTTTACAACTGAGTGGATTCTCAGTGAGTTTAGCTGCTTAGTGATAACATTTGAACATTAGAGCGGAATTGTGTGTAAATGTTTATTGTTTACTTGTTAAAGTAAAAAACTATAGTCAGGATAAATCATTGTTGTGTGAAGTGAATGATGTTGTTGTGTTGTTTTATGTGTGTGTGTGGTTGATGCAACGTGTGTGTGTGTGTGTGGTTGATGCAACGTGTGTGTGTGTGTGGTTAATGCAACATGCAGGCTCTGTCTGTCTGTGTACAGGTAGGCTATGACCAGTGGTGTAAAGTAACAAAGTACATTTACTCAAGTACTGTACTTAAGTACAATTTTGCTTTTACTTCTACTCCACTACAATTATTATAAAACTTTAGTTACTTTGTAGATTTTGATTAGTATTACAAAACATACATTAACTACTTCAGCCCTATATACATTTCTATCTAATAATCATCAAAATCCACAAAGTAACTAAAGTTTTCAAATAATTGTAGTGTAGTAAAAGTACAATATTCGTCTGAGATGTAGTGGAGTAGAAGTAAAAGTATTGAAAATCGGAAAAACTCCAGTAAAGTAAAAGTACCTCAACATTGTCTGGGGCTAAACCAACCAACCGATCAAGGTACAGGGCAAATGATCTGACATGTAGTACCTGACCAACATTCAAAATATGAATACCTTACCTCTACCAAGTATCCTGCCCCTGTCAAATAAACAGCTAAACTTATGTAGACTCACGTCTGTGTTTACAGATGGCTTACTTGTGACGGGGCATGGTGAAAACGCAAAAGAGAAATGGAACTGCTTCTACTTGATTCAGAGAGCGTTGATGATCTTCCGGGGATTGAAAATAATTGTGACAGTGACATTGTTCCTGGGACTCCGAGTAGTTTTAAGGGACCTCAGATAGTTTTGACTTCGACTTCGACTCTGACATGGAATATTGGTCTACTGACCCAGAAAAGGAACTAAATGATAAAGTTGAAGTGCCTGTCAGCTTTGAAGAGGACTTGAGACAGTGGGCCTTAAAGAACAAAGAGACACACGGATCACTTAATGAGTTATTGTCCATATTAAGAAAGCAAGGACACCTATTGCCTGTAGATGCCAGGACACTTCTTGCTACACCACAACACGATACAACTGAAGATAAATGTGGGGGGCAGTATAAGTACTATGGTTTAGAAAAGGGGATCTGCCGTTTCTTAAGTCAGACAGAGAGCAATGATGTAAATGTCAGCGTTAACGTTGATGGCATCCCACTTTTCAAAAGTAGTGGTGTCCAGTTCTGGCCAATACTGGCAAAGTGTGTGGCCATTTTGATCCATTTATTGTTGCTATATTTAGTGGACAAAGTAAGCCACGTCCGCTGGAGGAGTATCTTCAAGACTTTTTGACCGAGTACAAACATCTCAAAGACAATGGGATAGTTTATAAAGGCCGGACCTACAACGTCCATATTCAAGCTCTGGTCTGTAATGCGCCGGCAAGGGTGTATCTAAAATGTATTAAGAATCATAATTCCTATCAGAGTTGTCGAATATGTATAGTCAGAGGTGTTCATGTCGAGAGAAGAAGGGTTTTCAGTAAACAGGACTGTGCTTCTCGAACAGACAAAGCTTTTTCTAGAGTAGAGTACAGCAACCAAACTGGTGCCAGCCCCCTCATTGCTGCAGGAATTCCTTGTGTTAGCTCATTCGTGTTGGATTACATGCATATGGTCGGCTTGGGCGTAGTTAGACGCATGTTAATGTACTTGACCCGTGGCCCAAAGATTTGTCGTTTATCTGTGAGTCAAAAGGATGCAATATCCCAACAACTAATTGCACTGAGAGGGAAGATGCCAAGTGAGTTTGCTCGTCAACCCCGGGGTTTACACGATCTGTATAGGTGGAAGGCCACTGAACTAAGGCAGTTTTTGCTCTACACAGGACCTGTGGTATTAAGAAAAGCACTGTCCCCTGAAAGATACAAACATTTCTTGTCCTTGCAGTAGCCATGTCGATAATGCTGGAGTCAGATGAGATGACTCAGAATGCTTACCTCCACTATGAACTAATTAAACACTTTGTCAAGTGTAGTGCTCACCTCTATGGCAAGACCTTTCCTATATACAATTTACATGGACTAATTCATCTCCATGAAGATGTGAGCCATTTGCCCACTTCAACTGTTTGTTAAATGACATTTCCTGTTTTCCTTTTGAAAATTACCTGCAACAGATCAAGAAACTGAAATGTGAGGAGTGGTGTTCCTCTGGAACAAGTCACCAGTCGCTTGTCAGAAATTGAACATTCAGAATTGAACACTAGCAAAAAGAATCCTCAAGTATTTGTTTCTGTTAAAGAAAAATACAGTTGTTTTCTCTTGAGAGATGACAGATTTGCTTTTGTTAGACAGAAGAATGCAGATGGGACTTTAGCTTGTGAGATTCTGCATCAGCGCCACATGTCACCCTTATTTGACCAACCATGCAGCTCCAAACGTCTAAATATAGTGTGCACAGGAAATGGTCAGGGTAGGATATAAAATGTGCTGCTGCGTGAAACGGATCTGTTTCGCAAGGTGGCTTGCCTCCCACAAGAAACCGGTGGTTCTGTCCTCATACCCCTTCGCCATGTTCTGGAACAGCAATATTAAAAGTTACATTTTATTTTTCTTTCAGCTAGTTCCCATCACGGCTGCACCTTTCTCGATCATCACCTGCATGTCTCTCTCAGCACACCCTAAATCTGCTATTTGTCTTGTGTTGCAGCATCCTTCTCCCAATGTCACCTCCCTCCGCCGCAGATAAACCATCTCTACCTCACCTCTCGCTTTATCCACCTCTCTTGCTTTATCGTCTAACCTACTAACCTGGGCTTATACTCTAATGTAGTCATTTCTGTTCTTGTCCCTCCATGTCGCTTCTAATGAGAATCGTAGCATTTTCAATCCGGCCCCCTCCAGTTCTTTGCTCTCTACTAACATGACCACTTGTCCTGTGATTTATTGACTATGGTTCACGTAATTTATTTTCTGATATTGCACTAACATGTTTGTGCTGTCTTTTTCAGGTCATGTATGCCAGGGATGTGTGGTTGGAGGATGGAAAGGAGACGGGGGGTACAATTCCTAATAATTGGATCGACAGGGGTAAGGGAACCATTAGATGGCCAAATGCCAAACAAACACAAGCTTACAAGATGAGAAAGGACCCCCAGGAGGACTGGCTGACGTTCCAGTTAGTCAAGATAAAGATGACTTCAGGCAGGTTTTTTGCCGAGAGGGGTCTCGGCACAGGGAAATGTCTACACACAGTGAGTATGCATCACATTTAAGCAGTCACCTTTTGTTTACAAATCAATATTTGGTGTCTAAGAACGTTCTTTGTCTTTTCCTGGCTCCCGACATGCAAGTGTAGAACCTCGGAGTAGAGAAATGTCCACACCCCGTGAGTATTCACTTTCTCCATTGCATCAACAAATTTAAAGTACATTCAGTACAAGGTGTTACATGTTGTGTATACTAAAGAAATCATTACCATACCTAATTCACAAGCAGTGAGTAAGTAGTTACAGGCTCAATGTGTTTCAGACTTGCCTCGCCTGGTGGAGAGTGCTGAGGGATCGCGGTGCAGGGAAATGTCTACACACAGTGAGTATGCATCACATTTAAACATTTACCTTTTTGTTTACAAATTGATATTTGGAATCTAAGCACATTCTTTGTCTTTTCCTGGCTCTCGACATGCAAGCCTAGCACCTAGGAGCAGAGACACGTCCACACCTAGTGAATATAAATATCACTGAAACAGTCACCTTTTTCTTTACAAATCAATATTTGGAATCTAAGCACATACTTGGTCTTTTCCAGGCTCTGGACAGTGATGGGTCGAGGGACACGGTCAGGTCCAGACATGACAGATCCAGGGACACCGTCAGGCATGGTGAGTTCAGTTGTCCAAAGGCCCCAAGTAATCAAAACCTTTATAATTCAACAAGTAGTATCGTGCACCCCTAATTGTTACAATATGACAGATGTATTATTTCTCATCTAATTTATAGTCATCTGTCTTGGAAAGTTTTAATGCAAAAATATCACTTTGTAATTTCTAGAACATATTTTTTTCTTATTACAGGTGCTATGCAGTGACTGAGAGGCCCACATGGGCATTCCCATTGCCAACACCAGGTAAGTTCTGAGCTATTTCAATGAAGACAGGACACTGGCCAAGAAAACTGGGGGACACTTTTAATTTGCAACCCTTCTCTCTTCTGCCCTTTCTCTCCTTTCTTCCTTTTCTGTTCTCTCTGTCCTTGTCTCCTCTCCTATCAGGACACAAAAACTGCTCTTCAATTATAGCAGTGTTTTGTATCATTGTAGGGTGGTGTCTATAATGTCAGATAGCATTTTACCTGCCTCTTCAGCGGTCAGTCATGTTGAGAGAATGGAGAACATGGAGGACTTCCAGAGAGAGGAGCAACTCCTCAGTGATGTCCAAGCTTTTAATACCCTGGTAGGCTTTACAAGAGTCTGGAAGTAATGATCAGCATAACACAGTATAAGATGCACTCGCACACTTTTTATGTTCCTCTGGGGTATTTTCATGGACTTATTCCAACAGGTGCTGCAACTTTCTCGTATTGGAGGGAAAGACATTAACTCATTCACTGCCAGAGTAAATAAATCAAGTCCAGACTGACACAGATTTTTTGATTTTCTTACCTTTTCAAGTAGTCACAGAATATTTATCTCCAGTATGATCGATCCCCTGATGGTTGCTAATCACGGAGGCTTTCACTGTGCTTCCGGGAAAAGAAAAACAATTTCATCGCGACCTCCCGTTCGCTTGTCATACGCCGTTGAAAATAGCATGTCTCGCCAAAAATAAATGGTAAAACACAGGAGCCGAGATACAGAATATTTCCCAAATACTTTAACCAGGAAGTGAAAGGAGCAGTAATGAGTTAAGGACTGTGTCCAAGTTCTTGACAGGTATGTTTCAACATACAATATGAATTAACCCATATGTGATGTTTGGGTGCGCTGTGGTTTTCAATGTCTGAACAATTATTTGGTTAATTCTTCTAGGTGAGGGCATGTTTCCATTCATATGCCTTTTTTAGCTTAACACCTGAACCCTCTGTTATGTCATGTCAATGACATAATGGTTGAACATTAAGTGAAAATTAGTAGTATAAAGGGTTTATACCATGTTTTACAATAAATCCTACTACATTATTAACATAAATGTCATTTGTTTTTCTTCAGGCTCTTCAGTAACAGCCTGATGGCACAGTTCAGCATGAAGGGGAAGGGGAAAAAAGAGAAGACTGCTTTGGAGGAGACTAAGACTTCTAGAGCAATACAAGGTAAGCCTGTATGTCATGTTGACCAAAGACAGACAAGTGGCACCCGCCAATCTCTAAATTTAATTGGGTAAAACATTTCCTTCCCTGTTGACATAAAAAAAAAATACAATGCCAACTGTCTACCGTTGGCTATCATAACATTTTAAATAACTGTGGTGGTAGTTAGGTGTACAAGGGAGATGGTTTTGTATTAAACTAGTTGTGGATGTACAAGCATTTTTGCCATCCATCTTTCAAGATGTTGGTTTTGGGGGCAATATATGGCGAGCATTCAGGGTTCAGGGGAGCTGTTGGACGACAGGAGTTCAAAGAGATGGTGGGAAGGGTGGGAGGAGTCATTATGCTCATGGCCTTCCTGACACATCGATCTGTGTATTATGTCAGATAGGGACTGGGACAGCATTTTTTATTGTCTTTTTCTACTATGCAGATGCAGTCATGAAATTCGACCCAGAAGCCACAGAGGACCTCATAAGGCAGCATGCCGCAGACCACCTCAAGCATGCTCTAGCAAGAAGGGGAGGCGGAGGACACACAGCAGGCCTCAGGACTGATTTAACTTGAACTTTCACTGTCCATTGTGGGGGATCTTGGTGTCACAGTATTGTGTATTTTGTACTCGTCTTCTGTTCTGTTCTGTTCAACGAAGTAGCTCTGGGTGGACCTTACCCTGGTAGCTCACTGGCTATTCAGTGCAGCACTTGTTTAATATTTTTCCGTTGTTGTGGGACCGACCCAAGCAAAAATGGCACTGTTTAGGAAGTTCTCCCTGCATTATGTTTTATTACTATTTTATTTTCATTCGGCCAGTGACGTGTAAAAAAATAAAGAGAGAATTTAACTGTTCTGTTCTGGATCAAGCTTAATCAGCCCTAGTGACAGCCCTAGTGAAAATGAACCTAGTGACTGCTCTGTGTGTGTGTGTGTGTGTCCTTCTGTATGATCTTCTGTATTCAGTCTTGAGCTAGACAGCATGGAACAACATTGTGGGAGTTAAGTGGCTGTCCCGTCAAAATAATTCAAAGCTGGCTTGATCTGCTGTTTGTTTGAATACTTAATTGGTCAGAAAGGTAAACGTCATGAGGTACGTTAAGGTACGTTAGGGCTAAAAGGATAACACAAGTCCTGGGGACTTGTTTCCATTGTGGTCCTATGAACTAGATTCCCTTTCAGGGGGTCTAGTTCCAGTTTCCATTGTGGTCCTATGAACTAGATTCCCTTTCAGGGGGTCTAGGAAGGGCAACAATGCCCTCTAGTGGATAAATCCAGTTTGTACATGGACATATTAACCCACTATTAGAACAGTTAAGGTGTTTATTGTCACTGTATAGAGTACAGAAGTCCTGACTCACTCGTCCATCCCCTGGGTCGTAAAGTAATTTCTCTATGGAGAATAACATTGGGTCATCATAGAATCGTCTCATATAAGAATTGTGGTCCAAAAATAAACAAACTGCCTCGGCGATATTGTCAGGGAGGAGCCTCTGTATCGTTTATGATAATCAGTCACTCATATTTGAAACAGTCCGTTTCTGGCGAAAATGTAACTAATTCGGCGGAAGTAACATTAGCGTTTTCTCACCGTCAGTTGATGCTTCATATCCATAAGAGTAAAACCGCCGGGGTCATTTGTTTATTTTTGGAACACAGTTTGACGCGATATTTAACACGTCTATGGGAATTCAGAACGGGGGGAAAAGGTTTTAAAGGTTTACGGTTCTAAATTCAAATGGTAGCCGATATGTCCTAAGTAGGCCGAACGTAGAGTTGGAACGGAGTTTGTAGCTAAAAGTATGAAGGACTAGTTAGGGGTCAAAAAACGGGCCGAACAATTAGTGGCAATAACGTCAGTTTGCTCGCTAAGTATATACTGTTAGGCACATACATGTGTCCTCTGCACTTTAATAACTAACAGCCTCAAAGCACATAAATGTGTCCTCTGCACTTTAACAACTAACAGCCTCAAATCATTCTAAGGCACATACATTGCCAAATTGTTGACCTGACCTGGAATCGTACCCAGCACATCCAGGACCTCTGGTTCACCAGGCAGGCCCACTAACCACTCAGCTATGGCACTCTGATTAAAATAATAATGTCAGAAAATTAAAGGAAACAAAAGTATGACTATACTAAGTCAGAGTCAAGCTTTACAAAATGTAAGTTATACTAAGTTATTATTTGTTTGTTTAAGTCAGACTATACTATACTCAGAGTCATAAGTTTACAAAATGTACTTAGTACAGTGAATGTCGGTTTGTCTCCATCGCTGAAAATAACATACATGTAAACAGACACAAAACTGCTGTCCTGTGCAGTTGGGGTGAAAAAACACAACCATTTCACTCCTAATAATACCTATTTGATTCTTTGGGGGAAATGCAGCTTTACCCAGTTGATGTCTGCCCTCAGAGGAACAGTTAGAAATGTCTTGCTTAGGGACATCCTGACTTACTGCTGTGGCCGAGCCTTGAACCTGTTACCTGCGGCTCATCAGTCAGTCACTCTATCCATTCACCTACAGCTGTCTCCTTAGATTCTGTGGTTCTAAAATGTTTTGTTGTGAACCCCCCAAATTGACATGTATTTGGGCAGTGGACCCCAATGTGAAAAGATGTAGTGTAAGGGCCCCCCATGAAAAAGATTTATATTTATGCTGTTACAATGTTTTTTTATTGTATCAACCAGCAGATAGCTCAGTGAGGTGAGACACTATATATGTGATCCAGAGGCCATGGGTTCGAATCCCACTGGAGTCTTTCCTGTCATGCTCTCTTTTGCAGACTGGCTTCCAGAAAAACAACTTAAAGCTACCAGGAAGGCTGTATTTCTCAGCCAACAGCTAGCTCAATGGAAGAGCATCTGTCCAATAACTTGACTTGACTTGACTTGAGTGGGTTCGATTCCCACTCATGGCAAGTGTCCCCGGTAAGTTGGGGCAGTGGATAAATTGACTGAAATTCGGTCTTGGGTTCGATTCCCACTCACGTGAAGTCCCCGGTAAATTGGGGCAGCGGATAAATTGACTGATATCCGTAGAATAACTTGTAGGAGTGTCCTGGTTCAAATCCAGTCACCACCTTAGTAACTGAGACCAAATCTGGCCAATTTGATCTCAGTTACTGAGCGATAGAGGGTGTGTAGAGTAGAAGGTAGTGGAGGGGGTAGAGAGGAGGTGGGGTAGAGTAGAATAGGGGAGTAGGAGGTAGAGTAGGGGGAGGAGTAGGAATAGGAGGTAGAATAGAGGGATAAGTAGGAATAGAGGGTGGAATAGGGGGAGGAGTAGGAATAGGGGGCAGATTAGGGGGAGGAGTATGAGGAAGAGTAGGAGGTAGAGTAAGAATAGGGGGAGGAATAGGAGGTAGAGTAAGAATAGGGGGCAGAGTAGGAGTAGGGGGAGGAGTAGGCAGAATAGGGAGGAATAGGGGAAGGGGGAGGAGTAGAAGGCAGAATAGGAATAGGAGGTAGAATAGAGGGATGAGTAGGAATAGGGGGTGGAATAGGGGGAGGAGTATGAGGCAGAGTAGGAGTAGGAGGTAGAGTAAGAATAGGGGGAGGAGTAGGAGGTATAGTAAGAATAGGGGGAGGAGTAGGAATAGGGGGAGGAGTAGGGGGGAGGAGTAGGCAGAATAGGGGGAGGGGGAGGAATAGTGGAGGAGTAGGCAGAATAGGGGGAGGGGGAGGAATAGGGGAGGAGTAGGCAGAATAGGGGAAGGAGTAGGAATAGGGGGAGGAGTAGGAATAGGAGGTAGAATAGAGGGATGAGTAGGAATAGAGGGTGGAATAGGGGGAGGAGTAGGAATAGGGGGCAGATTAGGGGGAGGAGTATGAGGAAGAGTAGGAGGTAGAGTAAGAATAGGAGGAGTAGGAGGTAGAGTAAGAATAGGGGGAGGAGTAGGCAGAATAGGGGGAGGAATAGGGGAAGGGGGAGGAGTAGAAGGCAGAGTAGGAATAGGAGGTAGAATAGAGGGATGAGTAGGAATAGGGGGCGGAATAGGGGGAGGAGTATGAGGCAGAGTAGGAGTAGGAGGTAGAGTAAGAATAGGAGGAGTAGGAGGTATAGTAAGAATAGGGGGAGGAGTAGGAGGCAGAATAGGGGGAGGAGTAGGAATAGGGGGAGGAGTGGGGAGGGGGAGGAGTAGGCAGAATGGGGGAGTAGGAGGAGTAGGAGGCAGATTAGGGGGAGGAGTAGGAGGCAGAGTAAGAATAGTGGGAGGAGTAGGAGGCAGAGTAGGGGGAGGAGTAGGCAGAATAGGGGGAGGAATAGGGGGAGGAGTAGGAGGCAGAATAGGTGGAGGAGTAGGAGGCAGAATAGGGGGAGGAGTAGGAATAGGAGGGAGGAGGCAGAAGAGTAGGAGGCAGAATAGGGGGAGTAGGACACGGGGTGAGTAGAGGGTTATCATTATGATTTTGTTTTGTGTCTGGAGGTGACATTTTATTAGAGATTTGCAATAGCCCGTGTGTAGAGGTTAAATTTTATTAGAGATTTGCAATAGCGCGTGTGTAGAGGTGAAATTTTATTTGAGATTTGCAATAAGAGGAGAACTAGAGACAAATAGGAGTGTTGGCACTAGCCATAATGCCTCCTACTCCTCTGCCCCCTACTATTCCTCCCCCTATTCTGCCTCCTATTCCTACTCTGCCTCCTACTCCTCCCCCTATTCCTACTCCCCCCCTACGCTGCCTCCTACTCCGCCTCCTACTCGTCCCCCTATTCCTACTCCTACTCTGCCTTCTACTCCTCCCCCTATTCTGCCTCCTACTCCTCCCCCTATTCTACCTCCTACTCCTATTCTGCCTCCTACTCGTCCCCCTATTCCTACTCCTACTCTGCCTCCTACTCCCCCCCTACGCTGCCTCCTACTCCCCCCCTATTCTGCCTCCTACTCCTATTCTGCCTCCTACTCGTCCCCCTATTCCTACTCCTACTCTGCCTCCTACTCCTCCCCCTACTCTGCCTTCTACTCCTCCCCCTATTCTGCCTCCTACTCCTCCCCCTATTCTACCTCCTACTCCTATTCTGCCTCCTACTCCTCCCCCTATTCCTACTCCTCCCCCTACTCCTCCCCCCGCTACTCTGCCTCCTACTCCTACTCCTCCCCCCGCTACTCTGCCTCCTACTCCTCCCCCTATTCTGCCACCTACTCCTATTCTGCCTCCTACTCCTCCCCCTATTCCTACCCCTATTCTGCCTCCTACTCCTCCCCCTACTCCTCCTACTCATTCCTCTACCACTATTCTACCTCCTATTCCTACTCCTCCCCCTACTTTACCTCCTACTCCTCCCCTATTTTACCTATTCTATTCTACCCCACCTCCTCTCTACTCCCTCCCCTACCTTCTACACACCCTCTATCGCTCAGTAACTGAGATCAAATTGGCCAGATTTGGTCTCAGTTACTAAGGTGGTGACTGGATTTGAACCAGGACACTCCTACAAGCTATTCTACGGATATCAGTCAATTTATCCGCTGCCCCAATTTACCGGGGACTTCACGTGAGTGGGAATCGAACCCAGGACCGGTGGTGACTGGATTTGAACCAGCACACTCCTACAAGTTATTCTACGGATATCAGTCAATTTATCCGGTGCCCCAATTTACCGGGGACACTTGCCATGAGTGGGAATCGAACCCACTCAAGTCAAGTCAAGTCAAGTTATTGGACAGATGCTCTTCCATTGAGCTAGCTGTTGGCTGAGAAAGACAGGTTTCTTGGTGGATTTATGTTGTTTTTCTGGAAGTTAGTCTTTAAAGGAAAGCATTACTACGGATATCAGTCAATTTATCCGCTGCCCAACTTACCGGGGACTTCACGTGAGTGGGAATCGAACCCAGGACCGGTTGACACTCAAGTCAAGTCAAGTTATTGGACAGATGCTCTTCCATTGAGCTAGCCGTTGGCTGAGAAATACAGCCTTCCTGGTAGTTTTAACTTGTTTTTCTGGAAGCCAGTCTGCAAAGGAGAGCATGACAGGAAAGACTCCAGTGGGATTCGAACCCATGGCCTCCGGATCACATATATAGTGTCTCACCTCACTGAGCTATCTGCTGGTTGATACAATACAGCTTTTCTTCTCCTTTGACTTGAACAACAAACAAGACAAATAATTTAAAAAAAAAACATTGTAACAGCATAAATATACATCTTTTTCATGGGGGGCCCTGACACTACATCCTTTCACATTGGGGTCCACTGCCCAAATACATGTCAATTCGGGGGGTTCACAACAAAATGTTTTAGAACCACAGATCCCAGGAAGACAGCTGTAGGTGAATGGATAGAGTGACTGACCGATGAGCCGCAGGTAACAGGTTCAAGGCTCGGCCATAGCAGCAAGTCAGGATGTCCCTGAACAAGACATTTCTAACTGTTCCTCTGAGGGCAGACATCAACTGGGTAAAGCTGCATTTCCCCAAAAGGATTAAATAGGTATTATTAGGAGTGAAATGGTTGTGTTTTTTCACCCCAACTGCACAGGACAGCAGTTTTATGTCTGTTTACATGTATGTTATTTTCAGTGATGGAGACAAACCGACATTCACTGTACTTTAGTACATTTTGTAAACTTATGACTCTGAGTATAGTATAATCTGACTTAAACAAACAAATAATAATAACTTAGTATAGTCTAACTTTTTCCATGTTTTAACAACTTACATTTTGTAAAGCTTGACTCTGATTTAGTATAGTGAGACTTTTGTTTCCTTTGATTTTCTGACATTATTATTTTAACCAGAGTGCCATAGCTGAGTGGTTAGTGGGCCTGCCTGGTGATCTGGATGTCCTGGGTACGATTCCAGGTCAGGTCAACAATGTGGCAATGTGTGTGCCTTAGAGTGATTTGAGGCTGTTAGTTGTTAAAGTGCAGAGGACACATGTATGTGCCTAACAGTATATACTTAGCGAGCACACTGACGTTATTGCCACTACTTATTCGGCCCGTTCTTTGACCCCTAACTAGTCCTTCATACTTTTAGCTACAAACTCCGTTCCAACTCTACAACGTTCGGCCTACTTAGGACATATCGGCTAC
This sequence comes from Gymnoscopelus braueri, assembly GCF_963280865.1. Taxonomy (NCBI): domain Eukaryota; kingdom Metazoa; phylum Chordata; class Actinopteri; order Myctophiformes; family Myctophidae; genus Gymnoscopelus; species Gymnoscopelus braueri. Next base: position 4,266,649 of record NC_137619.1, on the reverse strand, counting down.
CATTAGAATTTTAGAGATATTTCACTTTTAATTCCTAAAAATACCTTAGACCTTTAGAAGATTTAGAACCTTAAACCTTTAAAACCTTTTTCTCCCGTTCTGAATTCCCATAGACGTGTTTAATATTGCATGTTTAATATCGCGTGTTAAATAAGAACTGTGTTCCAAAAATAAACAAATGACCCCAGCGGTTTTACTCTTATGGATATGAAGCATCAACTGACGGGGAGAAAACGCTAATGTTACTTCAGCCGAATTAGTTACATTTTCGCCAGAAACGGACTGTTTCAAATATGAGTGACTGACTATCATAAACGATACAGAGGCTCCTCCCTGACAATATCGCCGAGGCAGTTTGTTTATTTTTGGACCACAATTCTTATTCACCCGTTTCCTTGGCTGTGTGTTTTCCACTTCCTGTCGATTTGATCCAATGATATCCAATGAAATCGACAGGAAGTGGAAAACACACAGCCTAGGATGACCCAATGTTATTCTCCATAGAGAAATTACTTTGCGACCCAGGGGATGGACGAGTGACATCAGGACTTCTGTACTCTATACAGTGACAAACACCTTAAGGAGTGGGGACTGTTCTAATAATGGGTTAACATGTGCATGTACAAACTGGATTTATCCACTAGAGGGCAGTGTTGCCCTTCCACCTCGGTCCGGTATGCCTCTCGGTCGGTCGGAAGGAAGGAAAGAACGATCGATTATAACAATTGGGTGTCAGGGAAACGAGCTCGACCTTTTCATCATCAGAGGACAACAAGAATGGAACAGATGTTTTCACATATACAGTCTATTATTTTATTCCCACTGCGCAATGCCATTTTTGAACGTCCCATTTTTGGTCCCTGGAGGGTGCAGAATGAACGTTTTATCTGACGTCTTCTGAACGTCCAATTTCAACGTCCACACCTCTATATAAGGGCTTATTCTAGTCCAAATGTGGTCATTGTGGACGTCTTTTCTACGTCAAATTTAGACTAATTATAGACATTTTTTATACTGCTTCTAGGCTCGGTGCATAACTGTAATCCCCATTTTCAGAAAGTGGCCCATTTCCTGTTCATTTTCCTGTAGCTTTGTTTGATTGGCTCAGCAGAAACACATTTGAAGGTGTATGTGTTTCCAGTTAACATGCTGCTGAGCTAATCAAACAAAGCTACAGGAAAATAAACAGGATCAAATGGTTATGCCACCTTCTGAAAACTGGGAATACAGTACACGGAGGTTTACAAATAAATCACAATTCAATACACTTATTTCCTTATTATCTCTTTATTTTTCTTGTGAATACACAGTTCCACAATTACAGTATTCGACAAATATTCTGTGTTCAATGATTGTGGAATATTTGTGGACTGGAACTAGACCCCCTGAAAGGGAGTCTAGTTCATAGGACCACAATGGAAACAAGTCCCCAGGACTTGTGTTATCCTTTTAGCCTTAACGTACCTCATGAGGTTTACCTTTCTGACTAATTAAGTATTCAAACAAACAGCAGATCAAGCCAGCTTTGAATTATTTTGACAGAACAGAAGCGGGACAGCCACTTAACTCCCACAATGTTGTTCCATGCTGTCTAGCTCAAGACTGAATACAGAAGGACACACACACACACACACACAAGGACACACACAGGCTGATTAAGCTTGATCCAGAACGGAACAGTTAACTTCTTTTTTTTTTTTTACACGTCACTAGTCGAATGAAAATAAAATAATAATAAAAGATAATAGCACAGCCTACTTTGCAGGGACACCCTTTTTGCTTGGGCCGGTCCCACAACAACCGAAAAATATTAAACAAGTGCTATACTGAATAGCCAGTGAGCTACCAGGGTAAGGTCCAACCAGAGCTACTTTGTTGAACAGAACAGAACACAAGTACAAAATACACAATACTGTACAATACTGTGACACTAAGATCCCCCACAATGGACAGTGAAAGTTCAAGTTAAATCAGTCCTGAGTGCCTGCTGTGTGTCCTCCGCCTCCCCTTCTCGCTGGAGCATGCTTGAGGTGGTCTGCGGCATGCTGCCTTATGAGGTCCTCTGTGGCTTCTGGGTCGAATTTCATGACTGCATCTGCATAGTAGAAAAAGACAATAAAAAATGTGCAACGGCAACATGCTGTCCTAGTCCCTATCTGACATAATACACAGATCGATGTGTCAGGAAGGCCATGAGCATAATGACTGACTCGTCCCACCCTTCCCACCATCTTTGAACTCCTGCCATCTGGTAGATGGCAGGATAAGATGATGCTGATGCTGATGATAAGAGTTCAGGGGGAAGCACCAGCAGGTCATCCAACAGCTGCCCCAAACCATCAGAACCCTGAATGCTCGCCATATATTGCCAAAACCAACATCTTGAAAGATGGATAGCACTTTGAATAGTTCTGTATCTATATTGCACTTTGAATGCATCAGCACTTTTTTTTACCAATGTTGTCTGCTCTCTGCTTTTTAATGTTTGCCTCTTTTTAATGTGCACCATAAGTTGTGGAGAACGGTATTTTGCTCCCCTGCATACCTAGTGTGTATTGTGGAAGTGACAATAAAACTGATTGAGTCTCCATATTGATATGCAAAAATGTGTTGCTTGTTTAATACAACTAGTTTAATACAAAGCCATCTCCCTTCTACACCTAACCACCACAGTTATTTAAAATGTTATGATAGCCAACGGTAGACAGTTGGCATTGTATTTTTTAATGTCAACAGGGAAGGACATGTTTTACCCAATTCAATTTAGAGATTGGCGGGTGCCACTTGTCTGTCCTTGGTCAACATGAAATATGGGCTTACCTTGTATTACTCTAAAAAAAGTCTTAGTCTTCTCCAAAGCAGTCTTCTCTTTTCCCCTTCCCCTTCATGTTCAACTGTGCCATCAGGCTGTTACTGAAGAGCCTGAAGAAAAACAAATGACATAGTGTATGTAGTAGGATTTATTGTAAAACATGGTATAAACCCTTTATACTACTAATTTTCACTTAACGTTCAACCATTATGTCATTGACATGACAGAGGGTTCAGGTGTTAAAGGGATATTTCACTTTCAAAAAAGCTTTTTGTCATTTTATCGTCTACTCAGGCCTTTGTGAGCCCCCCAGACAGTTTTTAAGTTGCTCGATTCAGTATTTAGATATTTTTTTTTTAATTTAAATTTTTTATCCCGCGATTTTTGTAACCCATTTTTTTCACCCGGTGCCAATTTCCTAAGTGATCCTGGGCGCTACACCAGCCCTACACCAGCACTACACCAGTCCCCCACAGTAGTGAGGCCAGGGCCGAGCTCATGCTTCCTTCAGGCATGAGAGCCAACTGACCTTCTTGTCACCTAACAGGGGAGAGTTTCCCTGGTTGGACGTAGCGCGTGGAAGGAACACGTTATTCCAACCAGTTCCCTTCCCCTCCATCAGGCGCCCCGGCTGTCATGGGGGAGGCGGTATAGCGACCAGTATTACTACATGTTTTTGTGAGGGTATTAACTACCCTAGGAGACACGGGGAGAACATGCAAACTCCACACAGAGTAGGCCCTTTCACCAACCCCACCTAGGGTATGGGCGCTGATGACGCGGAGGAGAAGACACGCCCCCAGCGCCCACAGCGTCCCCGGCGGGAATCGAACCCAGGACCTTCTAGCTGTGAGGCGACAGCGCTACCGACTGCGCCACCGTGCCTCCTAGTATTTAGATATTTGATATAAATTTTATCAGACACGCCCCCTTCCTATACAAACCCATTGTAACTTCAAACTCCATTTTAACCATGTTAGATTCATCAAAAACACCCGTCCTTGGTTCTGGTGACTCATACCGCCCCCCTAATACGCGAGGGGGCCGTGTTTTTTCAATTACTTTTTTCATTTATTTTTTATATTTTTTTAGGAAAATGAAAAAAAATTAAATACAATAAATTTAAAAAAAAATATCGGAAAAACACAGCCCCCTCACGCATTAGGAGGGCAGGGTGAGTCACCAGAACCAAGGACGGGTGTTTTCGATTAATCTAGCATGGTTAAAATGTAGTTTGAAGTTACAATGGGTTTGTATAGGAAGGGGTCTGATAAAATGAATATCAAATATCTAAATACTGAATCAAGCAACTTAAAAACTGTCTGGGGGGCTCACAAAGGCCTGAGTAGATGATAAAATGACCAAAAGTTTTTTTGAACGTGAAATATCCCTTTAAGTTAAAAAAAAAAGGCGAATTAATAGAAACATGCAGTCAGGCCCTCATCTAGAAGAATTAACCAAATAAGTGTTCAGACATTGAAAACCACAGCGCACCCAAACATCACACAAGGGTTAATTCATAGTGTATGTTGAAACATACCGGTCAATAACGTTGTGGACACAGTCCTTAATGTCCTTCCTTCCATTACGGGAAAGTTGCAGCAACTGTTTGAATAAGTCCATGAAAACCTTCACTGACATACCCCAGAGGAACATTAAAAAAGTGTGCAAGTGCATCTTATGCTGTTCATTACTTCCAGACTTTTGTAAAGCCTACCAGGGTATTAAAAGCTTGGACATCACTGAGGAGTTGCTCCTCTCTCTGGAAGTCCTCCATGTTCTCCATTCTCTCAACATGACTGGCGGCTGAAGAGGCAGGTTCTTTAATGTCTATTATTATGGTTAGGACTTTCTTCTGGTATACTGAAAAATAAGTAAATGTATACTAACACAAATAAATGTTATCTGACATTATAGACACCACCCTACAATGATACAAAACACTGCTATAATTGAAGAGCAGTTTTTGTGTCCCAATAGGAAAGGAGACAAGGACAGAGAGAACAGTAAAGGAAGAAAGGAGAGAAAGGGCAGAAGAGAGAAGCAAATTAAGTGTCCCCCAGTTTTCTTGGCCAGTGTCCTGTCTTCATTGAAATAGCTCAGAACTTACCTTGTGTTGGCAATGCCCATGTTGGCCTCTCAGTCATTGCATAGCACCGGTAATAAGAACAAAAAGTAGGTATGTTTTAGAAATTACAAAGTGATATTTTTGCATTAAAACTTGCCAAGACAGATGACTATAAATCGTACCCAGGAGAAATAATAAATCTGTCATATTGTAACAATTAGGGGTGCACAATACTACTTGAATTATAAAGGTTTTCATTACTTGGGGCCTTTGGACAACTCACCACGCCTGACGGTGTCCCTGGATCTGTCATGTCTGGACCTGACCGTGTCCCTCGACCCATCACTGCGGTGGGACCGGTCATCATGTCTGGACCTGACAGAGTACCTCGAGCCACTGCTGTTGCTGTACCTGGAGTCGTGGCTGGTCCTGGACCTGATGCTCTGCCGGTATCTGACACTGTGTCTGGAGCCATCACCGTGCATGGACCTGATGCCGGATCTATCACTGGACCTAGAACATTTGTGGCAATTTCATTTTTGGACATAATACCACTGCAATACCATGTTACACTGAAAGAGACTCACCCCTACTGGTTGGTCTTAGATGTTGACAATCACACATCTCCTCTGCTGACAGGTGGCCTAGACCAAGCTGTAGGAAATCACTAGGGCAGCGATAAGGGCTGGAGACCAACCAGTAGAAGTCAGTCGCTACTGATGCTGTGCCCTAAACTTACCTGGAGCGATAGCCATGCCTTGGAGGACCTCTAGCTGCTTTTTGGTTTGCTTGTTGAGCTCCTGAAGAACACGCATGTTCTTAGATTTAACATGGCTCCGTTAGTAAGCAAAAAGGTGACCTTTTAAAATGTGACGAATACTCACTGGGTATGGAGGACGTTTCTCTGCTCCGAGGTGCTAGGCTTGCATGTCCAGAGCCTGGAAAAGACAAAGAATGTGCTTAGATTCCAAATATCAAATTGTACAAAAAGGTAAATGTTTAAATGTGATGCATACTCAGTGGCCCTCATTTATCAACGGAGCGTATAAACCGGCTTATATTTTTCCATATATTCGGCCGTACACCAACGTCGAAGTCACATTTATCAACGAATCCTACACAGCCAATCCTGGCGTACATCAGGTCGGAGCTTTGATAAATCTCACGTCTGAAAACGAGGGTCATTTAAATAACACGCCCTTAAATATTCTCAAAACGCCCCGATTTTACGACATGAAGAAGAACCAGAATACGACCAAAGACATCAAAAGCTAATAAGAAAGAGTTTCCCCCTCTCTCTCTCACACACACACACACACACACACGCCCGCCCAGCTGTGTTTTTCATGTAATCCGTACCGTAGCGGTACAATCTTTGTCACGTAGGCTTGTAGCCTACATGAATGACATATTATGATACCAATCACATCACCATGAATGGAATACGTTTGTATATTAAGTTATTTAACCTTTAACATACCGAGCAGTGCGCGTTCCGAGTTACACTAAAATAAAGCCGTCATGTAGGCTATTCCCATTTCCCAGTGAGACTCGGACCGTCAGACGGGCGAGTCCCGTCCCGCTCCGCATTAATGAGAGATAGCCTGGAGAGAACATTAATGGATGAAGGCTGGTGTGTGTTGGACCATGGGTTAAATGTCTGATCTCCCGGTGGCCATGAAAATATAACAGCAGCGCCGCTGCACCGGTCTTAACTCACGAGCGCTCGTATATTTTGAAAATAGCAGATCTACAAGCTCACAACGCGTCGCGATGCGACGCTGGCTTGTGAGCTTGTATATCTGCTATTTTCAATGCAGCCAGATCTACAATCTTATCTGAATGACGGTTAAATTACTTTATAAAATGGTATATTTTCACAGGGATTATTTATTAGTGTAGATATACATTTATGAGTGGATTATGTGTCCAGATGCCTGTCAGACAGTCAGACAATGCTGATCCGCAGGTCTAGGATGGAATAAACGGGTGCAGCCAACGTAAACAACTGGTCTCTACCAGACGTGAGATCTCAGCCTACGGTAGGATGAATCCAACGTCAGGATATATTGATAAATGCCGAAAGGTGCGGTGATCTCGCCGTACGCCCATTATTTGGGCTGCACCGCGTTGATAAATGAGGGGGTCATACCTATGTTCCCCGGACCTATGTTCCCCCACTAAGGTTATGGTTAGGGTTAGGTTTAGGTTAGGTCCTATATTCAACATAGGTACGGTCCCATAAATGAGGGCCACTGTGTGTAGACATTTCCCTGCACCGCGATCCCTCAGCACGCTCCACCGGGCGAGGCAAGTCTGAAACACGTGATTGAGCCTGTAACTACTTACTCACTGCTTGTGAATTAGGTATGGTAATGCTTTTTTTAGTATACACAACATGTAACACCTTGTACTGAATGTACTTTAAATTTGTAAAAATGGAGAAAGGGTCGTGGACATTTCTCTGCTCCGAGGTGCTACACTTGCATGTCGGGAGCCTGGAAAAGACAAAGAATTTTCTTAGATACCAAATATTGATTTGTAAACAAAAGGTGACTGCTTAAATGTGATGCATACTCACTGTGTGTAGACATTTCCCTGTGCCGAGACCCCTCAGCATGATCCAACTCGACAGACATGGTGTCCACCACGACATCCACCAGGCCATCCAGGGCTTGATTTTCAGAGTCTGAAACAAAACAATCAGCTTTTAACTGATTTCATTGTTGTGTGTACCCAATACATCAGTATCATATTTCATAAATTGACATCAATACTCAACAAGCGTTGAGTAACACATTGTTGTCCTGGCTGGACTGCAACCTCCATGGTGCGATAGGAAACCTATACGGATGCACTATAAAGTAAAAATAAACATATCCATATAAAAAAAATAGACAGCCTTTGATTGACGTTTTTGACATTGGATTTATAAATTGATTATTGAAAAAAGTTACAGATCAACATCAGATTCTGTTAAAGTAGAAAAACATGATATAAAACATGGTCTACAATGTGAGGCCCAGTTTCTGTTAACACATTTCACAGTTTCTGTTAACACATAGAAATGACTTGAAACAGATGAAATCAGTCATTTCTTTATGCAGTCTGGTGTGACCTCGTTCCACTGTTGTGGTTATTGTGTGTACCATGGTGTCCTTAAATGCTCTCATTTCATCCTGCATTTTGGTGTGATTTCGAGCACTCAGTGATTGTAATGTGTGACTGTCCTTGACATCTCTCAGTGACTCTGTATTACGTTCTTGCTCTCTCTTTATTTGTTGGAAATTGATTTTGACCATTGTTTCCAGGTGGTGATGGGCAATACTCATTCCTTCCATAGCATCAGCCAGTTCCACCAATGTGGGTCCCGGTGCTATAGAAGAGGTCGGCCGCAAGGGAGGGATGTGGTCGGGTGTGACATTGCCGCAAATGTCCATATCAATTAGACTGTAATTGATTGATTGTCCATCTGGCTCGTGGATTTGATCCGGTTCATTGATTTGAATTATTTCACTCATTGCAGTTGAATGTCCATCCTGTTCATTGATTTGAATTATTTCACTCATTGCAGCTGAATGTCCATCCGGTTCATTGATCTGATTTTATTTCACTTATTGCAGGTGAATTTCCATCCGGTTCATGTATTTGAGGCTGGTTAGCTTGAGTTGACATTGTTTGAGGCTGATTTGTTTGAGGGTGGTGGTGATTTGTTTGAGGGTGGTGGGTTTGACACCAACACGGGTGTTGAGTTTCCATTTGATCAAAGTCCCGCAAGTTTCCATCCAAATTTGCCATTTTGAAATTGCAAATGTTCTCTTTTTGATTGCGTTTGAATAAATACATTTGTTATTTCCCACTGAGCTTGTTTGCACAGTTTTGCTTGTTTGTTCCTTTGTTTGTTGAAAATGATCCGGTTTTGCACCTGTGTGAACACAGTTGTTTTTGCTTGAGATTGAGGTCCTTTTAAACATCTGGGGTGCCACTTTTTATGTAACGGTGTAGCTTTGATTTTACTGTTTGGGGTGCCAGTTGGGCCAAAGCGAACACGAATTTAGTCCAGTTTGGACAAAAAACCTTACACAGGATTTAAATGCACAATTAGTATAACGAAATGAACCTTAAAACCTGAAACCAGGGATTGATTACCCACAAAAGAATACCTTCAACTCAATAAACAGAATGAATGAAATAGACAGACACAAAAAAACTCAGTTTGACTTTGTATTGTAAAATAATCCCCAATCCAGTCCACAGTTTGTCCAATACCACACAGTTTAGTGTCAGTTCACAGAGAGTCACTATTCACAACCCACTGTTCCTTCAAAACAGGTTATTCACAAATGCATTGAAACCTTGGTTAACCAAAATAAAATAAAAAGACAAAATAAAAATGCCCCACGACCTTTACCGTGGTGACGAACGAATGAATGAGGCAACCAGTGGTATACCGTGTTTTTGAGAGAGAGGGGGGGGGGGGGGGGTAGCTCCAGGAATCCACTCCGCTTTTTCCGGTCAGCCCGTGTTTTTTACCGGTATGCCTGTGTGTGTGCGGTTTGGATTGTGTAGTTACCTTGCCATGATGTAACTCCAAAGGTCACTGCAGATCAACAGCGACACAAAATGAAACATATTATAAACATAACTAAACAGATATTAAATATATTACAATCAGAAGTGATACTCAGGCGTCTGCTTTCGTGTGTCATCGTCACATGTCCAGCTCAATGACGTGCAGCCTCTCCCTCATCTCAGGTCCCACATCAAAGAGATCGGCCTCCGATGGTGGTCTGTACAGGACACAGAGGTGATTATGTGATCGGCAGTCTGCATAAGCATACTGTGCTGTCTGTCAGGCCCAAACTGTGGGAGGAGTAGTGCGGCAAAATAAAGTTTAATTAGAAAGAAAGATCATTTGTGGTGCAGTTGATTAGTTACAAAATATCCGTAGGCAGATTTAACAGAACTGATGATTTACGTACACATCATGATTAGATTTACACACATATAATGTGTAAATCTGTACGTGTTTATGTGTGCGCGCACGCACGCACGCACACACACACACACACACACACACACACACACACACACACACACACACGTTTGGATTGTGTAGTTACCTTGCCATGATGTAACTCCAAAGGTCACTGCAGATCAACTGGGAGACAAAATGAAACATATATTACAAACAAACAGATATTACATATATTACAATTTATTACAAACAGAAGTGAGACTCAGACATCTTCTTCTTTCGTGTATCATCATCAGCCACGCCCTCGTCTCAGGTTCCACATCAAAGAGACCGGCCTCCGATGGTGGTCTGTACAGGACACAGAGGTGATTATGTGATCGGCAGTAGGCCCAAACTCTAGGAGGACTAGCGCTGCAAAAAAAGGTTTAACTAGATTTAACAAAACTGATGATTTACGTACACATCATAACTTACAGCCTGGTGTACAGCCTCGTCGTGATGATGCGTTCGCTCATCGGCGTAGGGAACAGTTGCTCCATCACGAGGTGCCCCTGCCCAGTCCAGCTCATCTCACTAACGCCTAGTATGTCGAGGCGATAATCTCTCATCGTCTTCAGCACCTGGTCCATACGACCACACTGGAACCGTGTTCGGACGTTTCAAGTGCCTACTCCTGTGTTGGCCTTGGTGTTGAAGATCTCAGGATAGAAAGAAAGACAGAAAGAAAAAAAGAAAGAAAGAAAAGGAAAGAAAGAACAGAAAAGAAAGAAGATCATACAGATCATTTGTCGTGCAGTCGATTAGTTACAAAATATCCCTTGGCAGATTTAACAGAACTGATGATTTACGTACACATCAGGACTTGATTTACACACATATAGTGTGTAAATCTGTAAGTGTGTGTGTGTGTGTGTGTGTGTGTGTGTGTCTGTGTGTGTGTGTGTTTGCGCACGCACACACACACACACACACACTTTGGTAGAGGTTTGGATTGTGTAGTTACCTTGCCATGATGTAACTCCAAAGTTCACTGCAGATCAACAGCAAGACAAAATGAAACATACATTACAAACATAAACAAACAGATATTACATATATTACAATATATTACAAACAGAAGTGAGACTCAGGCATCTTCTTCTTTCGTGTATCATCATCAGATGTCCAGCTCAATGACGTGCAGCCACGCCCTCGTCTCAGGTCCCACATCAAAGAGACCGGCCTCCGATGGTGGTCTGTACAGGACATAGAGGTGATTATATGATCGGCAGTCTGTTTAAGCATACTGTGCTGTCTGTCTGATTTACATACAAATCATAACTTACAGCCTGGTGTACAGCCATGCCGTGATGATGCGTTCGTTCATCGGCGTAGGGAACAGTTGCTCCATCCATCACATCTCACTAACACCTAGTATGTCGAGGCGATAATCTCTCATTGTCTTCAGCACCTGGTCTATACGACCACACTGGAACAGTCTTCGGACGTTTCAGGTGCCTACTCCTGTGTTGGCCTTGGTGTTGAAGATCTCGGGAAGGAAGGAAGGAAGAAAGAAAAAAAGAAAAATATTAAGAAAGAAAGAAAGACAAAAGAAAAATGCTCATTAGATTGCTCATAAAATAATATCATGATCATAAATACCACATTCTTATTTGACTGGAAGGAGGGTTAAATATCCAGTAATAGTTTTTTTTAAATAATGCACTTTCTGCTTGTCTGTCATTGTCAAGAGACATAGTGTTAGGCATTGAATACTGTAGGCTACTGATAGCCCTGCATTGGGATTATGTTGGCATGAACACAGAATAAACACAGATCATTTGATCAAGAAAGCAGAACAAAACTAGTTAATTCAGCCCAAGAGTGAGTGTTCAAGCGTGCCACATTCCACCAATCTCTAGCGGTTCCATGAAGCACATTTCGTAATGTGGCAAGCAGTTCGTCATCCGCTAGAGGATTAAGAGCAAGGAAATCGCGACACCTCTCAAGGTAAAGGAGGGGATCAGAACTGTCATCCTTCTTCCCAAAAGTAGGAAATTCCAATTTAATTGGCCGTACAGGGTGTCTACACCCATCTGTATGAGCAGACGTATGAGTAGGAGAGCCAGAAGGAATTGCAGAGGTGGTGGGTGAAGGACTAAGGAAGCCATGAGTTTGAGGACCAGGATGCATAGTGGACTGCATCCGGGAGGGTGTGGTCTGGGCTGTTTCCAGTTGTTTAGAGAAGACAGCCTGTTTCTCAGTAGTAGACACCACAGAAGCTGTGTGCAGTGACGTTTGCCTGAGTGTGGTCATGTCGACCGACATGTCCCTTAACATTTTACCGCATCGTGAAAGCTCCATCTGTAAATGGTCTACTGACTTAATCAAAGGAGTAGTGGTTGCATTTACTTCCTGAAGAAGCGCTTGGTGGTGGTTCTGTAAGCGCCACTGAACGGCAGTGGTGAGTTGTGTTCTATGGTAATCAAACTGTTTGTCCATATAATTAGTTATTTCATCTTTTCCCTTCTCATTGAGTTGTGTTTATTTGTTAGACAGTGCGTCCATGGCATTTTTAAGCTCCTTTGTTTGTCCTTCCTGTTCAACTCTGAGCGGTTTGATTTGATCGAGGAGGAGTGTTTGAAGTGTTTGCTGACTTTTATGCAGACTGTTTACATCATCTTGAATTTAGAGTAATAGCCATGAAGGTGTGAAAGTAGGTGGAGGTTGCCTGTGTCCAGGTGGCGGATTGCGGTGTTCAGGTAAATTAATGAGGTCCATGTCAACTATAGAGACACACGGCCGGAAGCGGAAGGCCTACAAATAACGCCCACTTTTGACACAGCGCCGCTACTCGAGGTCCGTTAGAACGATGAACTGCAGCTCTCAATGCAATCTCTATGAGAGGCATTGTAAAATACCGTAATTTCACTGGTTAACTACTGAGGCTGTAACGATTTTTTTTGTGTTCTAATAAAGTGTCCCATTTGTTTAATTTATCCTTTTTAATGTCCCATATCTGTCATCTCGATATACTACCCACAATATACTATAATATACTCCATCAGTATGTCAAAACCGCTAGCATCAGAGATCTAGAGTTTAAGTGGTCGCATGGTATACACGTCACGGACGCATCCCTTGAGGTTTTCAATACCCAGAAAACCGGCGAAAGTGGCCGTTTTCAATATGTTTTGGTCATTATCTCTGGAACAGAAGGTCCAATCTGCTCGGTTCAAAGCTTGTTGGATGCGTGACTTTGAGGACATTTTCGGGTTGTTTGGGGTTTCTAGGGGAGGCGAGATCTTAGTTGGGCAGGCGACCGCCTGTCCTGCCTCTACAGTCGGTACACCACTGGTCGGCGCTCGTAAAGACAGTGATGTCACTGAAATGCGACAACTTGTCTGTCTGCCGTTTATCCTCTGCTGTGTTAACATTATGGGTAACTCGTTAAAGTGGCAAATTAAATGTGAAACATCAACTATTAAGAAAACAAGAAGATATGTTGACAAAGACACTCCATACATTTGGAAACATATTTTTATTTAAATCAATATCGTCTCCAGTTAATGTAGGAATATTTTAAAAGTAGGCTAATTCTCATATCCTCTAATAGGGAATGCATTGGCAGCTGCAGTTCATCGTTCTAACGGACCTCGAGTAGCGGCGCTGTGTCAAAAGCCTTCCGCTTCCGGCCGTGTCTCTCTATGGTATGACTGGTTAGCCTTCCTTCCTCCTGCACATCCACAGGGATCTGGCCATCTCCAGATTGATTCACAATAACCGGTTCCACATTGCTTTCATCCTCAGACTCAGTTTCAGTTTTACTTGGTGCATTGGTGACTTGGGTTTCCATGTTGGCTCCATTGATTGGTTGATTGACTGGGTTTGGCTCTGGGTTTTCCAGGTTGGCTCCATTGATTGATTGATTGACTGAGTTTGGCTCTGGGTTTTCCAGGTTGGCTCCATTGATTGATGATTTACTGGATTTTGCTCTGGGTTTTCCATGTTGTTTCCATTGATTGGTTGATCGCCTTGGCTTTGCTCTGAGCTTTCCACGTTTGGTTTTATTATTCTCAATGTTTTATTGGTCCCATCTGGGGTGCCACTTTTATATGTAAGTCCTTTGTGTGGTTTTCACACAACCACACAAAGGTGGTTGTGTGAATAGTTATGTACACATCATGACTTGATTTACACACATTTAGTGTGTAAATCTGTATGTATGTGTGTGCGTGCGGGCACACATACTGTACACACACACACACACTCTTTGGTAGAGGTTTGGATTGTGTAGTTACCTTGCCATGATGTAACTCCAAAGTTCACTGCAGATCAACAGCGAGACAAAATGAAACATATTACAAACATAAACAAACAGATATTACATATATTACAATATATTACAAACAGAAGTGAGACTCAGGTGTCTTCTTTCGTGTATCATCATCAGATGTCCAGCTCAATGACGTGCAGCCACGCCCTCGTCTCAGGTCCCACATCAAAGAGATCGGCCTCCGATGGTGGTCTGTACAGGACATAGAGGTGATTATGTGATCGGCAGTCTCCTTAAGCATACTTTGCAGTCTGTCAGGCCCAAACTCTAGGAGGAGTAGCGCGGCAAAATAAAGTTTATCCAGAAAGAAAGAAGAAGAATAATGTCGGAAGATTACTATAGTCTACTATAGTCCACACTAATAAACACAGATCATTTGTGGTGCAGTTGATTCGTTACAAAATATCCGTAGACAGATTAAACAGAACTGATGATTTACGTACACATCATAACTTACAGCCTGATGTACAGCCTTGCCGTGATGATGCGTTCGCTCATCGGCGTAGGGAACAGTTGCTCCATCCATCACAAGGTAAGAAGGTGAGAAAGAGGAAGTCTGGTCACTTCCTGTAACATATATCCAGAAGCAGATAACAGTTGCAGCTCAACAACATAAACAGCACCTCCTGGAGACAGGGAGGTACTAAACACCAAAGAAAAAGGAACAACTATGCCCCCTAAAGGCAGTAAAGTAAAATAAGTAAAATGTTCCATTACAGACACCGTAGAAAAGCCGAAATCTGTATAGGGCATAGCAGTGGCGGCCATTTTCTGGTTCCACTTCAAAATAGTCAATGCATTTTTCCCATTGACATTTCCAATGTCATTTCCAAATATTTTTGGAAACCACATTTCGGTGGCAGTAGCATATAGTGAATTGCATTGGAACCCATGTTTGTGCCGAATCTAAGGGGAACAAGATCAGAGGAGCTCCTTCTGGTGTGCCAGTGGGTGTCACTCAATCTAGCGTGAGTGAATACAACTGAATTGAACAGAAAAGAACATACCTTGGCGTTTAAAGGTAGGGTAAGTTTTTTTCTTTGGTTAAAATAAGTGTTAAATAGCTCTATATTCTGATAGTACTCATTGCTATAGAGTGTTTGTTCAGTAAAAGGAGTCTCCTCGTCTCTCCAGCTCTTTATAAAACAGAAAATGCATTTTCGTTTCAGTTTCAGTTTAATTTCCAATTTTATCCAATCAGGATAGAGAACTCAATCAGGATACAGATTAAACAAGTGCAATTGGAAGTGATGACACTAAGAAATGAGCAGGCAAAATTGGAACTGGAACACTATAAAAATTAAGCTTAAAAATGGGCACTTTCTCCTGATTGGCTGAGATTTTGACACCTACCGGAAAATTTATTTTCTGTTTATTAAAGAGCTGGAGAGACGGGGAGACTCCTGTTACTGAACAAACACTCTATAGCAATGATTACTATCAGAATATAGTGCTTTAACCTTTTAACAAAATACTTTTTGTTTTAAGCCAAAAATATCACTTAGGCCTACCCTACCTTTAAAGAAATAAAGGTGCTGTACATGCGGCAGTAACAAACTAAAACTATTGCAGACCAAAAATAATTCACAAAACTGTTGCTTTTCTGACCCAATATGAATCAAACAAAATAATAATTCAATTCAATTAAACGATCAGTACACTTCAAAATACAAATGAAGAATGATCCAACTCTTGATCTATAGTCCTGCAACGCAAAGTTCTTTTAAATGTCTCCAAAGAGTAAAGTTTCCCAAAAGTATTGTAGATCTCTTTCCGAGAATTCAATAATCCGCAAAGTCAGCAAATAAAAAGGCAATGCATTGCATAAAGAGGAAAAAATATAATCCTCACCCAACCTTTCAAGTCAGGAGGCCACATGGGTTCCTTGGTCCAAAAGCTCTGAATTTATTCAGAGATAAACCCTCAGAAATGTTCCGCGACCAAACTTCTCCTCTTGCAGATCCATAATTTCTCTGGCCACACTACTCAGTGGTTTATCAATTCCTGATTTTGGTTTAGTATAGCCTTACAAGAGTCTCCTTCTCGAACACCACCAAACATCTTTTTCAATACCTAAAATGGAACCCCCGGCCGCCTCACTTCCTGTACTTTCATAGCTGTTCCTGATACCTCACTTCCTGTGGAACTTTTTCTGCTTTTTTCCCCACAGCGCCCTCTATGAGTGAACCATGTCCACAGAAAATGAATCATAATGGCCATAATCACCTTACACAAAACAAAAAAAAACTGTACAGGTGTTAAATATGCAACCGTATCTTAACCAATATATTCCCCTGTTATCACCAAGTATGTTATGTTTCTTGTGTATCTTTTTCTTTCAATACTCATCATACCTGGACAGGAAATACATTAGTTCACACATGTATGTGGCAGTGTCACATTGGTACTCCAACATATCAATGTCACTTAAGACTATGCTTCAAACCTCCCAAAACAAACTGATTCGACTGCTTCTCGGACTGGGGCCCATGATCCACCTTTCTCCCACTTATTTTGCTAGCCTAGGCTGGCTCAGGGTAGAAGACAGGGTTTAACAACTAAAAATGGGATTGGTCTTCAAAATTGTAAATGAAAATTTGCCTGAATTCCCCCTATACCCGCATATCTGACTAAAAAAGTCCAAAAGGTTAGCAACACCCACAGTCACAAAACTAGAGGGAGCGTTAACAACGATCTGGTACCACCCACCCATAAAACAAACATGGGTAAATGCTCCTTCCACAGCACTGCCGCCCAGGTTTGGAATAGTTTAACCCCATCCTCAAAAAAAAAAACATCCGGCCAAACAAATGTTGTGTGTGATGTGTTTCATCACATGGGTCCAGAGATCATGTGTGCAGGTTTTGATAAGACTTGAAGGAAATCTGTAGGAGGAGAAAAAAGTGTGTGTGTATAAGGCTTTTGAAAATAGCAGATCTACAAGCTCACAACGCATCGCCATGTGACGCGTTGTGAGCTTGTAGATCTGCTATTTTCAAATAGCCAAAGTTTATATAGGGCTGAAGTGGTTAGTGTATGTTTTGTAATAATAATCTAAATCTACAAACTAACTAGTAACTAAAGTTTTCAAATAATTGTAGTGGAGTAAAAGTACAATATTTGTATCTGAGATGTAGTGGAGTAGAAGTAAAAGTATAGAAAAAAGTAAAGTAAAAAATCCTCAAAATTGTACAGTACTTGAGTAAATGTACTTAGTTACTGTCCACCTCTGCCTAATAGGGTGACCCTAGGGTGTACATAATGGTGTACCAAAGGAATATCACTTAGCCCTGTCTGTATCAAGACCTTGTGATCAGTGGTGGAAAGTAACTAAGTACATTTACTCAAGTACTGTACTTAAATAGAATTTCGAGGTATTGAGTATTTCCAATTTCCAATACTTTTACTTCTACTCCATTACATCTCAGAGGCCAATATTATACTTTTACTCCACCACAATTATTTGACAGCTTTAGTTAATAGTTACTTTGTAGATTTTGATTATTATTACAAAACATACATTAATCACTTCAGCCCTATATACATTTCGGCCATTTGAAAATAGCCGATCTATAGATCTGCTATTTTCAAAAGATTCTTCATACATTTGAAAACTTGTGAAATGGGACATTTCTGCATAATAAGTACTTTCTACTTTGGTGCTGTAAGTACATTTTGATACCGATAGTTTTGTACTTTTACTCAAGTACATTCTGAATTTCTGACTTTCACTTGTAACTGAGTATTTCTACACTGCCGTATTGATATTTTTACTTAAGTAAAGGATGCGAGTACTTTTTTCCACCACACTGCTTGTGACTAAATAATGCGTCCATTGTAAAGTGTTGGACATGTGAGGAGTGTCTCTGATGAGGGACTTACATTGGTGACGCACAAGTCCATGTCGCTCAGGAAGTCAGTCAGGACAGCGGGGGGCAGCAGAGTCAGTCACACTCTACAGCAGTGAAAGAGAAAAGTCATTCAGTATAATAAATTATTATTGCTATTTTCATTATTAATTATAATTATCAATCATTATTATTATCGTTATTGTCACGGGGCAACCCGTGCCCTATACACACAGACACACTGGTTAAGGACATTGCACGCACACACACACCACACAGCTGCGTCCAATTATTAATTAAGACCACCGGCCGGTTTGGAAGCAACTGTTTGAAGTGACTGTGGGTTGCGTGGCAGATATGTCCTAACAAAATGTCAATACTATAATGTCAATACGGTTGAATGCATTCACAAATTCACAAATGATACACACAGGCTTTACAGGGGGTAAAACATTCAGTTTATTGTAACCTGTGTTAAAAGGAGTTGATGCTCATTGTTTGTCACCTGTAACTCCTCTGCAGTACTGGCACTCTATCTGCTTGGGTTGAATGAGGAACTGGCAAACAGAGTAGGACCAAACCATTCAGCTTAAGTAGGGGAGTTCCCAAGTGGAAGGTGCCATGTACTGTAGAGGAGGAGGGGTGTTTCACAATGAGCAACACAACTTTATGAGCAAAGTATTCTATCGTCTTCTGAATTGAATTCAAACCCAAAATGGAGTTTTGTTTAAAAGTGCAATATCTATTTAGGTGTTGGGTTATTCATGAGATATTTGTCGGCTTGTAGATAAGCTATTTTTGAAGCATAATTGGTTCCTGTGTTTGTGCTAGGATCCTCTCCTATGAAAAGTAGACTGCAGATACAGAGAGTCAGTTATACTCGGGGGGGCAGAAACCTAAGAGCCTGTGAGAGAAATAAAAAAACCAAAATAGCATCTCTAACCTCTGGTCAACTTTACAATTATCATTAGTATTGTTATTATCACTTAGAACACTATCAATACTTAACACATTCCCTGCCATTGACGGAGATCTCCCGTCAATTTAAAAATAATATATATATATATATTTTAAATTACGCTAGAGGGCGCTCTTCCCCAACCCATGAATGATAGAGAATGAGAGAAGCAGAAATTACGTCATCCTAACAAAACTGTCAGTCCATCCACTCCCATGTTATGAGATTTAGAAAAACACATCTAGCTCGGATTTCTTCAACCAGTGACTGCTTTTCAACTGCTGTCCGTACAACAGTGAAAAGCATTTAAAAAAAAATCTGATTTTGTGAGCTTGTAGATCTGCTATTTTCAAATAATTTTAATTAGGAAAGTTTTCAGAGAGAAGAAATTGACTTTCTGGAAATCATCTTCAGCCACTGGTTACTGAACAGCACCACGCCTGATAACCCCCCCCCCCCCCCCGCACCCTGTCACACCCCCATGATACCCCCCTCTGCCCACCAGCACCCTGCCACACCCCCATGATACCCCCCTCTGCCCACCAGCACCCTGCCACACCCCCATGATACCCCCCTCTGCCCACCAGCACCCTGTCACACCCCCATGATACCCCCCTCTGCCCACCAGCACCCTGCCACACCCCCATGATACCCCCCTCTGCCCACCAGCACCCTGCCACACCCCCATGATACCCCCCTCTGCCTACCAGCACCCTGTCACACCCCCATGATACCCCCCTCTGCCTACCAGCACCCTGTCACACCCCCATGATACCCCCCTCTGCCTACCAGCACCCTGTCACACCCCCATGATACCCCCCTCTGCCCACCAGCACCCTGCCACACCCCCATGATACCCCCCTCTGCCTACCAGCACCCTGTCACACCCCCATGATACCCCCCTCTGCCCACCAGCACCCTGTCACACCCCCATGATACCCCCCTCTGCCTACCAGCACCCTGTCACACCCCCATGATACCCCCCTCTGCCCACCAGCACCCTGCCACACCCCCATGATACCCCCCTCTGCCTACCAGCACCCTGTCACACCCCCATGATACCCCCCTCTGCCTACCAGCACCCTGTCACACCCCCATGATACCCCCCTCTGCCTACCAGCACCCTGTCACACCCCCATAATACCCCCCTCTGCCTACCAGCACCCTGCCACACCCCCATGCCAGCACCGTTGGCATGTGCGGTGCGTTTATAAAGCAGCAGCGCTGCATACCTGGCGGGGCTCTCATCCCACAACCGGCATTTATTCTGACACTTAAGACTGATGGGGTCCTGACAGCCCTCAGGGGCGAGGTCTCCCTCTCAGCCCTACTTCATCATACAAGAGTGTCAAACAAAAGTAGTGAAAATAACCGATCTACAAGCTCACAATGCGTCGCATCGGATCACATTGTGAAACAAAACAAAAAGTCCTTTTAGGGGTGAAGTACCCCTTTAAAATTAAAATGAGTCCAGTTCCTCCTTCTGGTCAGAACCGAACATGCAAACCCCTGGTTAAGAGGGTGAATGTAATATATTCCCCCTTCTAGCCATGAGTTGGATCACTAATTTATCTAATATGTAAAATTCTAATAGTCCAGGTAGTTGTAGCTACAAACCATTAGTGTCTGAAGACACTCAAACCAAATGGTTTTCATGTAAACCAACTAAGCAGAATGACCCTTCAATGTTTCACCATGCTGCTGCCTCACTGACCAAGGCTAGCAGCTAGCTAGTGTAGCCAGTTGCGCAAGGATAATGGCTATTAGTATAGAATGGATACATTGACTGCTTTAGATACTAGGTTCGGTGGAGAGCTCAATGTGTGTAAAACCCAAAGAATTAGAAACAGACACAAAAGGTTCAACTTAAATATATTAGAACAGTGTAGTTCAGCATACAGAACATCCATTGCATGTATAAGGAAAATAAAAACGGGGGCCCTTTAAAGTCTGTAGTTCAGAGTGTCAGTGGATCTTTCAGGGGGTTTCTCCTTTGGGGAGAGAATACAAGGGGAATGGAACCGTTCCTATGTTCCTACCACACAAGAGTGGAGGTGAGGAATTGGGCTCCAGAATCCAGGTCCAGTTGGGTCAGTTTGAGAGGCTCGCCATCAACATCGGATCTGATCTCCAGCCGAATAAAAAAAACCTGACCTAAAAGGCCAGGTGAAATAAAGTAATCAGTAATCTATAGTTGTACAACAGGGTCAAGTTTCAACAAATTATTATTTCATGACTTTCATTAAATAATAATTAAGTCATTTTATCATGATTCATTAAATAATAAATTCTCATGGAAATTAAAATACAAAATATACTTCAAAACATGGTCAATTAAACTCAAAAAGTATTAATATAAGACAAGGCAAGTTCAGCCTTGTCGATCTGCCATTTTTGTAGCTGCTAGCTCACTAGCATGTATATCATGAGAATTCCACGGCAGATGTAGTTCAAATGGCAGACAACATTTTAACACAACATTGTATCATAACCAAGCAACCAAACCATTGACACTGAACCAAGGTACTTTAACTCACCGCTGAGTATGAAGCATAAAGCAGCTACACAGCATGTTGCAAACAAACACTCAGGAGGGACGAGGGAGTGGCAGGAAATGACACCAGGTTACCTGGTTACCTTGGTTAGTTACCTGGGTGACACTTCCCCCCCTGTTCTCATGTACGTCCCGTGACATGTAACTGGTTTGGTGTCAACTGGTTTTGATCGATTGGTTACTTTGGCATGACAGAGGTGGATCGGTTCCTTGATGCATGCATGGTGATGAAACGGAAATTTGGTGAAGACATGGATACGATTAGAAAACATTGTGAGAAGTATGAACACACCATGTGTCTGAACAATGACTTCACTGCAGCGGAAAGGGGTTGCAGCGGAAAGGGGTTGAGCTTCAGGCTGCTCAGAGCTCAACTGTTTCTGCACACCACCCTGAGACTGACCCTGGCTTCACCTGATAGAATGTTTCCATCTCCTACTAGAGATGTGTCGGTCGTGAACGAATCAAGTCTTTTGAACGGCTCTTTAAAACAGACGACGAGATCCGGTTCACAGTAGGGAGCCGTTCCTTTTATTATATATATATATATATATATTAGAATATATAAAAAATAATTATAGATTAATATATATAAATGAATTATATATTAGAATATGTATAATAATGTATTATATATTAGAATATGTATTATAATGTATATTATATAATATTGTATTACTGATGTAATATATTAATTAAATATAATGTTGTATTATAGTTTATAATAATACATATAAATGATATCATATTTATATAATATGAGATATATATATATATATAAATATGCAAATGAGTCATAAATGAGCCAGTCTTTTGAACAGCTCTTTCAAAAGGAACGGATCCCAAAGATCCGGCTCCCTTAAAAGAGCCATAAATCCCATCTCTATCTCCTACCCCGCCCCACCAAGTATATTCTCTCCCACGTATCCGGAACAAAAGAGTGTATGGACTGGCCTCTTCACCTCCGCCGGAGAGACCCCTTTACTGAATAAGCAGCCCCTGAAGTCTCCTGAGGTCCCTCAGTTTGAGTCGGCCTACCTCAACAGAGCGCTCGGCCGCAAAATGGGTGAGAGACATACAGGGGCCACCAGCATCCCGGATCTTCCCACGCCTGCCAACCGCACAAAGCCTGGCCAGAGGCCCTGGGAGTATGAAGTTCCAGAAATGACACTTGACGACGTCGTACACACGCCCGAGACGCCAGAGTGGGATTTTGGTTTGCGCCGCAGTCCACGGCCTGCAGGCACAAGGGGTGTTGGAACTGGGCAAACGGAGCCGGTGGAGCCCAGTGTTCCCAGTCTGGAGCTGGACGATCCCATGATGAGCGGCATGAGCCCAAAGTTGCCAGACCTCAGCTCTGAAACACTGACCAACATTCAGCATCTGCTGGCACAATCCAAAACGGTGTTGCCAAACCACAGACTTCAGGAAAGGAAAACAGATCCAAGGTCATATTCGAGGTGACGCAGGTTGAGTTCCAGCGCCTGCCCGGCTTCCTTCGTCAGACGCCTCTGTCCAGCCTCAACCAGGCCGTTCAAAAGCTCAACGAAGCTGCTGCAGACTCACACGATGAAAAGGAGGAGTTCAGCATGTTGGACCTGAAGAGGATGGCAGGTTTAGACACTGTGAGCAAGGCTCCAGTCTACTTCCTCTGCCTCACAGAGCTCAACAGACTCAGGCAGGTCCGAGGTGTGGGGATGAACTCGGAATACAGGCTGATAACCAAATGAACACCTGTCTGCGTCTTGAACTTGTCGATTGTTATGTGGTGTTGTTCATTCTTGACAATAAATTATGCTTAGGATGTTTAATTGCAATGTTTTAAAGTTATGTCACTGTATTTTGTTTAATAAAGGATTTAATTGCAAAAAAATAAATAATTAACTGACCTAAAAGGCCAGGTGAAATAAAGTAATCTATAGTTGTACAACAGGGTCAAGTTTCAACAAATTATTATTTCATGAGTTTCATTAAATAATAAATTAGTGTCATTATTCCATGATTTTCATTAAATAATAATTAAGTCATTTTATCATGATTCATTAAATAATAAATTCTCATGGAAAATAAAATACAAAATATACTTCAAAACATGAAGTCATAACACACTTCATCAAACTTAAACTCAAAATATTAAGTCAATTAAACTCAAAAGTATTATTATTAATATAAGACAAGGCAAGTTCAGCCTTGTCGATCTGCCATTTTTGTAGCTGCTAGCTCACTAGCATGTTTATCATGAGAATTCCAAGGCAGATGTAGTTCAAATGGCAGACAACATTTTAACACAACATTGTATCATAACCAAACCATTGACACTGAACCAAGGTACTTTAACTCACCGTTGAGTATGAAGCATAAAGCAGCTACACAGCAGCACACCATGCTGCAAACAAACACTCAGGAGGGAGTGGCAGGAAATGACACCAGGTGACCGGGACATTTTGTTGTGTGATTGTCTGGTCACCTTGGTTACCTGGTTACCTTGGTTACCTGGGTTAGTTACCTGGGTTACACCAGTGCCATCTATTAGAGAGTTACGCCAACTCTGTTCACTTCTTCGGGCCAGGACTTCTACATACACATACATTGGCGAATAGTGACAAATCCCTAAACCGGAAGTTCATGGAATGCATTGAAGTCGACGGCTCCTTGTCACTATTTCCAGCTACATGAACCACGTGACCGACGCTGTTTCTGACCCCTCATTGGCGCAACTCTCTAATAGAAGGCTCTGGGTTACACTAGCTTTGTTAGCATTAAACTTCTTCATATACTTCTTCATAAACTACAGCGATGCAGTGTTGGCCACTAAAGTAGGTTTAAAACCTTAACACAAGATCTCACAACCCCTGGTTATTTTTATTTTTATCAAGTATCTGGACTCAAACAAGCAAGCAAAGTATGTTATGACATGGTTAAAATCAGTGGTGTAAAGTAACTAAGTACATTTACTTAAGTACAATTTTGAGGTACTTTTACTTTACTGGAGTATTTCCAATTTTCAGTACTTTTACTCCACTACATCTCAGAGGAAAATATTGTACTTTTTACTCCACTACAATTATTTCGACTCTTTAGTTACTAGTTACTTTGTAGATTTTGATTATTATTACAAAACATACATTAACCACTTCAGCCGTATGCATACTTAGGCTATTTAAAAATAGCAGATCTACAAGCAACGCATCGCTAAGCGACGCGTTGTGAGCTTTTAATACTTTGTACTTTTAATTACAAAGTATCAAAAGTACAAAAGTATTGGTATCAAAATGTACTTAGTACCAAAAGTAAAAGTACTAAAATGTATGAAAATAGCCGATCTACAAGCTCACACAAGTTTTGAGCTTGTAGATCCGCTATTTTCAAATAGCCTAGGTATAAGACAGGACTAAAGTGGTTAATGTATGTTTTATAATGTAATAATTTATATCTGCAAAGTAATAGAGTTTTCAAATAATTGTAGTGGAGTAAAAGTACAATATTTGCCTCTGAGATGTACTGGAGTAGAAGAAAAAGTATTGCAAATTGGAAATACTCCAGTAAAGTGAAAATACTTCAACATTTTACTTACTTGAGTACATGTACTTAGTTACTTTACATCACTGGTCTATTATACTATCTATTTGAGTTAAGTGATGTGAACTTGAAAACGTCTTCTATTTTGCTGAAGAAGTTTTAAACTGACGGTGCCTGAAGAAAAGAGTTCATTCACCATTGTGCAACGGGACAATATAATAAATGATAAAAGGTGAGTCGTAGCCCAAAGTTAATGAATCATTAACCCTGTCATGTCATGGCATGTCAATGATGTCATTCATTATGAATCTATGTACACACACACACACACACACACACACACACACACACACACACACACACACACACACACACACACACACACACACACACACTCAAATCAAATCAAATCAAATCAAATCAAATCAAATCAAACTTTATTTATATAGCACATTTACATCGACAGGTCGAACCAAAGTGCTTCACAGTACAGAGCATATTAGCATAGACAGGCATTGAATTAAATAGAATTAAAAGCGATAAAAATGAGTCTTTAGTAGGGACTTGAAGGCCGTCAAAGACCGAGCAGTGCGAACATGGAGAGGTAGGGCGTTCCAGAGGTTGGGACCGGCCACGGCGAACGCACGAGCTCCTCTGGTCCTGAAGTGTGTGTCAGGCACAACCAGGAGAGACTGATTGGCCGATCTCAGGGCTCTTGTTGGGGCGTATGGAATGATCAATTGAGCTAAATATGGAGGAGACAGGTCATTTTGGGCTTTAAAAACAAACACTAAAATATTAAAATCAATTCTGAAGTGGACAGGGAGCCAGGGGAGGGAGGCGAGGACTGGGGTGATATGGTCCCGCCTATTGGTGATGGTGAGGAGGCGGGCGGCGGCATTTTGCACAAGCTGAAGACGCCGGATAGCTGACTGATCAATGCTTGCATAGAGAGCATTACAGTAGTCTAATCTAGTTAAAATACAAGCGTGGATGACTCTCTCTCGAGGTCAATACGGGGCAGATAGGCCTTTGCCCTGGCTAGAAGCCTAAGCTGAAAGAAGCTAGCCTTGACCACGGAGCTAATATGCTTGTCAAATTTGAGGTTATTGTCAAAGGTGACACCAAGGCTCTTAACTGAGGAACGGATATTATCACTGAGGGGGCCGAGTGGGGTGATGGGTGAGCTAGGGTTATTGTTGAAGATGATGACTTCGGTCTTGCTTTTGTTCAGAGTGAGAAAGTTTGTATTCATCCAAGATTTTATATCAGAGAGGCATTTCAACAGCGGCTGAGCGGGGTCAGTGCTGGTCGTATTTAACGGTAAATAGAGCTGAATATCATCTGCATAGAAATGAAATGATAAATTGTGTTGCTTAATGAGTGAGCCTAATGGGAGCATATAGAGCAGAAAGAGGATGGGACCAAGGATGGAACCATCCTTGGTAGAGGGGCCACACTAGAGTTAAAATCGCCTAGTCTAACTTTAAAACTACGGTCGGTAAGGTAAGACCTGAACCATAGTAGGGCAGTACCAGAAATGCCAACACACACACACACACACACACACACACACACACACACACACACACACACACACACACACACACACACCTCAGCCTGTTTTAACATCCATCTTCAGTCACATCCTGTATCAAACATCATCTAAACATGGAGACAACTTTCACAGAGAGACAGAAACATTATTGTGGCCTCCTGGTGGCGCTACACTAGGCCAATGTGAAAAGGGTGCCATTTTGTAGGCCTTTCAATCGGACACTGCATTCATTATTTGAGGCATTTTGTTGCAAAAATGTGTCTTGCTAAATAAGACCTGCTGGTGGCGCTATAACAGGCCAATGTGAATAGGGGGGATTTCTTCCTCGGCCCAGTGGGAATGTTTGTGCAAAATTTCACGGAAATTGCACACTGCGTTCATGTTTTGAGGCATTTTGTTCAAAACTGACCAATCCTGCAAACTTTGGAAGCCACTCATAGCCAATTAGGATGGAATTTGAAATATCGGACAGATCCATCAGAATCACATGACATTTTGCGTGATTTTTGGACCCACACATACTGTATATTAGAGTGCTAAGAACTACAACTACAGTGTCCTGTGAGGGACAGACAACAGTGTTTATTGCTGAAATCTCTCAAAGGGGATAGACAGCACAACAGCGACACCTAGTGAACAATCATGTCTACTTGTTATTTAGTATATTTGCAGTTTCCCTGCTTGAAAGGGATGGTACAGTCCATAGTACATGGTACAGTCCATAGTACATGGTACAGTCCATAGTACATGGTACAGTCCATAGGACGTTTTAAATGGGTTTCCGTCATACAATGACCTCAACTTTGTTTTCTTTTTAGTTCCTCTTTACTTTATTTGTTGTTGTTGCAGTACAGCATGCAGGTAGTGTATAGTTGTAAGGTTGTAAGGTAAAAAACCTTAAATGAAAAATAATTACTGTAAATACAATGTACATGAAATAATGAATGCAAATATCCATGCTTTACATATAAAATAAAAACAATATTCAAAAATGTTTAAAAACAATATTTTTTTAACATTTGTGAATATTTTTTTTACTTTCTTAGTGTCTTTTTTATGAATTAGGTTTTTAAACAGTTTTTAACATGCATATGAAATGCAAATAGGCCTATGATAGACTGAATTTTAGCAGCATTCCAAGTTTTGGTCAATCTACATATCTCATATTTCTCTACATATTTTCCAAGTTGACTTGCACAATGCTCTAATTATAAAGTAAATCATCATTCTTTTACTATACCACCTCCGGGGGGCGTGGTTTGCCCAAAGCTCCAGTTGGTTCCCAAATCACGCTTCGATACCTGCAAGTGCAAACCATTATACGTTTTTTTTCTTCTAGAAAACATTTTGTGGTGTAAAACTCATGTCACTTATAGCAATTAATTAAAAGTATTGTTGTTGTAAATTAAAATGTGATAGAATATGAACATTGTTATCCAGTAGCTTCTGTCTTATCCTACATGCTGAAGGCCTTGGACTTTCATGTTCAACCATGATAAGTGACCTTTGTTCAGCTGATCAAACACAGCTGTGATGCTAATGCCCGCTCTTACAGTTATTGATTGATTGATTGATTGATTGATTGATTGATTGAAATTTTTATTAGGCAAAAGAATGTAAAACAACACAGTTACATTTATAATGCTTTTGTCTAAAAGGTCCGGCCAAAAAAGTCCTTGCGGACTTGTTTCCGTTGGGGTCCTTGAGTTAAAGGGATACTTCACTTTAGGGCCGGGGAAACATTTAAAAAATATATTAAAAATAAATGAAAAAAGTTATGGAAAATTCTTGGCCCCCTCACGCATTAAGGCAACTCCGCACCAAACAGACTCGTCCAGACTATTGCAGACTACTCCAGACTGCAACAGACTGGTATTCGGTTGGCAAAAGTTGCCATTTAAGTCTGTCAGCCGACTGGCCATTCATGTGCTAATTTGACTTTTAGCCTGCCAGCGTTGCCAGGTCTGCTTATTATAAGCGACTTTGGGCTTGTTTCCCTGCAAAGCCACTTAGGGATGTTCCCAGCGTTTTTTCTTCACTGACGTGCAGTGGTGTAAAGTAACTAGTACATTTACTCAAGTACTGTACTTAAAGGGATACTTCACTCTCGGGCCGGGGACACATTTAAAAAAAATATTAAAAATAAATGAAAAAAGTTATGGAAAATTCATGGCCCCCTCACGCATTAGAGTGTCCTACTAATGCGTGAGGGGGCCATGAATTTTCCATAACTTTTTTCATTTATTTTTAATATTTTTTTTAAATGTGTTCCCGGCCCGAGAGTGAAGTATCCCTTTAAGTACAATTTTGAGGTACTTTTACTTTACTGGAGTATTTCCAATTGTCTATACTTGTACTCCACAACAATTATTTGAAATGTTTAGTTACTAGTTACTTTGCAGATATAAATCATTATGAAACATACATTAACCACTTTAGCCCTATTTTATACCTATAAGCTATTTGAAAATATCAGATCTACAAGCTCACAACGTGTTGCGATGCACGCGTTCTGAGCTTGTAGATCTGCTATTTTCAAACATTTTTGTACTTTTACTTTTGGTACTTTAAGTACATTTTTATACCAATACTTTAGTACTTTTACTCAAGTAAATGTTGAATTCCGGACTTTTACTTGTAACAGACTCAGAGTACATCTATTGCATTCAAGCCTGGAATTTCGTCATTTTAGGGGCAAGGTGCACTTGGCCTTTGGTGTTGTAATTTTTTGGAGGGCACAAAGGCCCTGCCCGGCCTTCCTGCCAGGGCAGGAAGGCCATCCAAAAAAATAATAAAGATTTTTAAGTCCAAAAATGATTTTTAAGTCCACGGAAATAATGCATTTAACTTGAAGGTTAAGGATGATTGTATTTTAATATATTATAAGAATAGTATAACTATCTGTGAAATATTACCCATTTATTTCACAAAATAATGTGTTGGCAAATGACCAATATTTAGTTATATAGGTCTCAATATGTCACATTCAGCCCTGGACTTCACTGACTGAAGTAGGGGTCACATTAATCACATTAGATTCACAGAATGTATTTTACCCACAAGTTATTTTCATTCAAATGAAATATGAATGAACTTGCACTAATAATGACTTTAGTTGATTTTTCACTCTTTAAAATATAGTATTTCTTAATTATTAATAATTACAGCTTGTAGATTGGCTATTTTCACGATTTTAAATGTTTTTTAAATAATAATAAAAAAGGAACATACAAGATTTCCACCCGACAGCCATAATAGCCAATATATGGTTCTGTATCAGTATATGAGTCCGTTTTTGCAGATTTCATTCTAATTGGCTACTATGCCTGAATATGAATTTCATGAGCCTGGGTAGGTCACCCTGGCTTGGCGGAGATATGCCCTGTAGCACACTCCGCACAGCAGCAGCAGCAGCAGGTGAAAGCAATTCACTTAATTGCTCGTTCTCTCTCTCCCTCTTTCCGTCTCCTCAATCTCTCGCTCGCTCTTTCTCTCTCAATCTTTCACTCTCCCTTTTTTCTCTCCCTCTGTCTCTCCCTCTCTTTCTTTCCTTCTCTCTCTGCCGCTTTTTACCTCGCTCTTTCTCCCTCCCTCCGTTTCTCTCTCCGTCTCTCCCTTTCTTTCTCCCTCCCGCTTTCTCCGTTCCTCTCTCTCCCTCGCTCCTGGTATCTCCCTCTCTCTCACCCACTTTCTCCCACCCTCTTTCTCTCTGTCTTCCTCCCCTCTCTCTTTCTCTTTCTCTCCCCTCTCTCCCTTCCTCTCTCTCTTTCCCTCTCTCTCTCTCTTTCTCCCCCCTCTTTCTCTCCCCCTCTCCCTCACGAGAAACAGTGAATGTAGGTTTTCTTAGACATGGTCGCTTGTTTCTCTCACATAATCTGGCAACACCGACAGCGCTCTGTTGTCACTGCCACTGCGCTACCAGTCGGCTAAAAAGCTGAACATGTTCGGTCGGCTCTGGGTCGGCCGAAAAGGTCCCGACGGACCCCCCGACGGACCCCTAACCGACTGGCCGACGCTTCCCGAAGCCAATTCGGCCCAAAATCGGGCCGATTTGGATTGGTCTGGAGCCAGCTTTAGAGTGTCCTACTAATGTGTGAGGGGGCCTTTATTTTGCCATAACTTCTTTCATTTTTTTTTTATATAAATTTTTAATGTTTATTTTATGTGAAAGTGAAGTATCCCTTTAATTTCATACACATATATAGTAGCAACCAAACAGTTCAAAAATCAACATGAAAATACAGATAATACAGAAAAAATACCACTATGTACAAAAAAAAGCATGAAAAAATAAAAGAAATATGTACAAAAAAAAGGGGGGGGGAAGCATGGAAAAATAAATACCAACATCTGTCAAGGCACTGGTCCTCAATGTGAAGTCTGTGGACCACCAGGGGGTCCAAATGGACCCTTTCAAAATGTACTTGAGTAAAAGTGCAAAAGTATTGGCATAAAAATGTACTTAAAGTACCAAAAGAGAAAGTACTCATTATGAAGAATGTCCCATTTCACGTTTTCTAATGTATACAAATCTCTTGAAAATAGCCGATCTACAAGCTCACAATGCTTCGCGATGCGACGCATTGTGAGCTTAGTTCGGCTATTTTCAAATGGCCGAAATGTATATGGCCAAAATGAAGTGGTTAATGTATGTTTTGTAAATCTACAAATGATCCAAATCTACAAAGTAATTAGCAACTAAAGTTTTCAAATAATTGTAGTGGATTAAAAAGTACATGACCACCCCCCCCCCCCCCCCCTTACCTCCAGGACACATTATACAGTATACTGTACACATACAGCCTAGTACTGTCTGTAAACATAACAGTATGACTAGATCTCAGTCAGTGTGGTGTCCTAATACTGCTTGTAAACTGTGCAAGGGATAATGCATGGGGAGGTGATCATTATTGAAATTTCAATTTCAATAATGATCACCTCCCCATGCATTATCCCGCTTATTACGCGGCTACTTAATAAATAAATGAATAAATTGACCCAAAAGTTACAACAAAACAAAGTATTTCCTTGCTTACGGCAATGAAAGTATTCCGTAAGTATTGGGCTGGGCGGAGAAGTTTGCCTCGGAAAACAAATGACAGTATTCCATATACATATACGTGGTGTTGCGCCACGATAAACAAGGAAGTGCAGTGGATCAAATAGAATCACTTCTCGGTTATTTCATCGTCTATTTCCCACTTCAAATGTTTTCAAAAACATTCTTGAGAGCAACGTTTCGTTGTAAATGACATTGTTTGTTTGTTTGTTTACATGGCTGTCATGTTGGATTACAGCATAAAACCAAGCAGCGCATGTTGATATGAGCAGGTGTTCTGAGTCTCTGATTACACAGCGGTCCGTTATAGAGCTCATCGGTCATTATTTAAGCAATATTACACGAGAGGGTGTGCTTTACCGTCATTATTAGCACGCCTGTGATGCGGTCAGGAACGAGGCGCAAGGTAAAGCACACCCTCGAGTGTAATATTGCGATTATACAACAGTTACCAACAAAACACATCCAAATGTATTCATATTGTGGGGCAATTCATAATAAAAAAAATTCGCTTATGAGCGAATATAGTCCCTGTAACAGCGCAGCACTCTTGAGTCATCGTCTCATCAACACAGCTGATTCCAGAAGGCTATATGCTCCGTCGTACGATCGTGTTACGTGGCCAAAATAACTGATCTACAAGCTCACAACGCGTCAAGATGGCGATGCGTTGTGAACTTGTAGATCAGCTATTTTTGCCGTGCGATACCTTCGTACGATAAAGTATAACATACACTGGACTGTTAACGAAATGGGAGTAATTTTACTTTAACACAGGAGGATATTTATACAGTATGGATGTTACCATTGAAATAAAGCACACTTTTTTCCAGTTATTCCTTTTATTATAGGATTTTAGGCGATTTAGTGTGCTCTCTTCTAACCATTGATCAACCGTAAGTCCACCAAATAAGTCAAAATTAACAACATAGTCCATTTTGCGTAGCTGTTTGTTCTCCGGTGGCGGCAGTGGGTAGGCTACTGTCTGTTTGTTTTCCTACCGTGGGACAGCGTGACTTCACAGCACAGCTGTACCATATATGGTCTAATCAGGTGCGGAGTGCGGACTGCAGTGCGGAGTGATTTATTAATGTGATTAGGCCCGTGCTATGATGCTGGTTTGAAGCACGGCTAGAAAGCTATTTCAACCAATCAGATTGCTTGGTCGGAACTACCTGTTGTATAACCAGAAATAATGACCGATGACTGACCAATCAGAATCAAGCATTCAACCAAGCCGTGTAATAAACAGTGTTATTGTACCGTTTTCTGTTTCACATGCAGGTGCAGTGAGATAAATGCAAATATAAAGTGAGATAAATGCAAATATAAAGAGAGATGAATGAATGAAAAATAGTTCTACACCAACATAGGAAAGCTTAGCTTTGGATAAACTTTAGAAAGACATGACAGCAGTATTTCATTTATGTTTTGCATTCACTTGGTATAAAACATTTGGGACAAATAGCATGTCTGTCTGTCTGTCTGTCTGTCTGTCTGTCTGTCTGTCTGTCTGTCTATCTCATTTAGGCCTACATAATTATGTTCTGGAAACGTGCTGGAAAGTGCTGCCCTAAAAAAGTGCTGCCCTAAATGCAGTGTTATTACCACTAGAGGGCACTAGACTTCAACTTAAGAGGGACTGCTGTCTTTGCCTCTAAACCAGGGGTCTTCAAGGTTTTTCAGCCCAAGGAGAGAGAGATGAAGCAGGGACCCCCACTACATTTACAATTGTGTTGCAGATTAAACTGTGTCATAGATTTCATAGATAGCTTCATTGACTATCATCAGTGTTGTTTAAATTCAGTTTTTATTGTTAATTCCAGACATTTAACCACTTAAACCTTCAATACTTAGTACTTGATTTGCTCCTTTTCCCCCTATATCAAACCTCTTTGCTGAAAATAGCAGATCTACAAGCTCATAACGGCGTTGTGAGCTTGTAGATCTGCTATTTTCGGCTGACGTTCCCCTCAGAAAATGAATTCTAGGGTTCAAGTGGTTAATGTAAAAAAAAAAAGGTTCCAATCTCACAACGACTTGGCGGCCCCCCTGTAGTAACTCTGAGGACCCTCTAGGGGTCCCGGACCCCCTGTTGAAGACCCCTGCTCTAAACTCATAAACATTAAAATAATCTCTTGCTTTTCCTGCTGCTTGAGGCCATTTTTATATATGAAGTTATAATATGACTTATTAGTATTTTATTGTACTTTTCATACTGCCTTGTGTCTGACTAAAGTGGTGCTAAAGCACTATAAGTGGTTATTTGGCTCATAATCATATAATAATAATAATAATAATAATAATAATAATAAACTTTATTTGTATAGCACCTTTCATGACATGAAATGCAGCTCAAAGTGCTTTACAGAGCAAGAATACAATTACAGTTAGAACCAATTTAACAATAAAGCAAACAAAAATAAAATAAAATAAAATAAAAGCAAAGGCAAAAGCAAAGGCATAAAACAACATTAAAATAGGGAATACAGTGAGGAATTAAAAATCAACCAAAGAATCAGCTAAAAGCAAGAGTGAAGTAATAGGTCTTGAGCTGTGCTTTAAAGCTATCGACAGAGGCTGCCTGTCTTAAGTGTAATGGGAGTTTATTCCACACTGTCGGTCCGTAAAAGCAGAATGCTGCTTCACCGTATTTTTTATATGTCATTATAGGCACCTCGAGCAGGTCAGCACTTGAAGACCTGAGGGCCCGGTTTGGAACATATCTCTCTAGGCAGTCAGAGAGGTAGGAAGGTGCCAGACCATTTAGAGCTTTATAAACTATTAAAATAATTTTAAAATCAATCCTAAAAACAACCGGGAGCCAGTGTAGTGAAGCAAGAACTGGAGTGATATGTTCTCTCATCCTGGTTTTAGTTAAAATTCTGGCTGCCGCATTTTGAACAAGTTGTAATCTGTCAGTTGTTTTCTTTGGCAGGCCAGAGTAGAGTGCGTTGCAGTAATCAAGCCGAGAGAAAACAAAAGCGTGGATCAGCGTTTTTGCATCGTCTAACGACAGATAGTCTCTAATTCGCGCAATATTTCTAAGATGAAAGAAAGCAATCTTGGTGACATGATTAATGTGTGTATTGAAATTCAATTCAGAATCGATAATCACCCCCAGGAGGAACCTCTTTTGGTGCTACAGTATAGCACCTATTTTATAGGTTTATCAACCTCTGGTGCTGGACCCACCAGGGGACCAAATGGACCCTTATGGGTCTGTAACTCTGAGAGTGTACAAAAATACTCAGTGTTCATTTAACTCTGACAGTGTACAAATAGAACCAATTGGACCTCTAAGGGTCCATTTGGTTCTATTTGTACACTCTCAGAGTTACAGACCTGTAAGGGTCCATTTGGTTCTATTTGTACACTCTCAGAGTTACAGACCTGTAAGGGTCCATTTGGTTCCTAACTATAAACCAGTACTGGGACCCCCAGTACTCCATGTTGAGAACCGGTGCTCTAAAAGAGCCATGCAGGGTCTTAACAGGGTGTGTGTGTGTGTGTGTGTGTGTGTGTGTGTGCGTGCGTGCGTGCGTGCGTGTGTGCGTGCGTGCGTGCGTGCGTGCGTGCGTGCGTGCGTGTGCGTGCGTGCGTGCGGGTGTGCGTGCGTGTGTGTGTGTGTGCGCGCGCGTGTGTGTGAGCGTGTGCCATATCTGCATGATGTTCAGTGTTGCCAGATTTTGTGAGAGAAACAAGCAACCAGGTCTATGAAAACAGGCCCAAAAGAAGCCACTAGGCCGTGGTCAGGGATGAGCTGTAGTGGGTGCTCAGGGGGTCGGCGACCCCTTAACTCTGGCGCTATGGGGGCTGGGGGGCTTTGAGCTCCACATGCACGCGCGAGCACACACGACACACCGTCAGCGGTGGTCTTTAACACCTTAAAGTTTAAACCATAGTCTCTCAAGGTTCGCGCCGTCAGCGGCGAGCCGTTCTCTATAGCGTCTACCTGGCTGCTTTGCATAACATTAGGCTACTCGAGAAAAGCCATGGACTTGAATTGAATGTGTTTACATTCCTCTCACAATGAGAGACAACAGTCTCTGCACTGCAGAGTGTGAAGGGGATCGCTTAGCAGAGGACCCAGTTCTCTGAGACAAGACAAAGACAAATTGTCTGATTATTTTAAGTAGGCCTACTTATGTGTGGGTGAGTCTATGTAAAGGGCTTTTATATAGAACGAAAAGGAAAATAAAATAATGAATTAATTGAAACAAAAATAAAAACAACAAATTAACAATGCAACTAAATAATAAGATATAATTACATTAAAAAATCACATGTTGAATATAGTATTTCAACTAGCACTGAGCTGATCGGCTATGTGCACATGCGTGCACGTGCGCGTGCACGTGACGTCAGAAAATAGAGCCCCCCTAGCTCAAAAATCCACAGCTCATCCGCAGCAAAATGACTTAATATAGCATCACTATCTGTTGAACCAATTTAACCCTATATATACCATACACTGTCTATTTGAAAATAGTCGATCTACAACGCGCCGCGATGCAACACGTTGAGAGCTTGTAGATCTGCTATTTTGAACAAATCTTCTATGGGGGTCCCCTGGCAAAAAAAATAATTTCCAGATGGGGGTCTGTGGACAATTACATATTAACTTTTGGGGTCCTTGACATGAAAATGTTTGAGAACCACTGGTTTAAACAACATTTAGGAAGCAGGCCCAAATAAGCAACAACTTTAGAACAGGGGTGATGCAACTTTGATGATGTAGAGGGCCACTATATTTACACACTCACTCCAGAGACACATTGCTGTCAGGCAGACGCCTCTTATCACCGTATTTTAACTTTTTTCGTAAATGAATGCCATTCTATGTCACACAAAAGTAGCAAAAATAGCAGATCTACAAGCTTCAAACACATCTCACCGCAACACGTTTTGAGCTTGTATTTCTTTTGCTATTTTTGAATTGGAATCCTGAAAAGTAACATTTTAATTTAATTTCAAATGCATTTAGTTATACTTATGTTAACTTTATGAACTTAAATACAAATACATTGGACATAAAAAAAGACAATAGTATTTTAATACTAGTCATTAAGCTACTAATATAGACTGAAGTAATTAAAGCGGGTCGTGTTTGCATGTTTGGAATTGTAACAGCTGAAATCAATTAACCTGCGGGCCGCGTTAAGTGAAGGTGGGGGCCGCATGTGCCCCCCGGGCCGCCAGTTGCCCATGTACGCTTTAGAAGCAAGCCCCAAAGTGATGACTTTACAGAAAAACAAGGCAGAAGTCGCTTATAATAAAAAGACATGGCAACACTGATGATGTAACGTGTCTAATGTTTAGAATCTCCTAATGAAGCACTTTGTAACCTAGGTTTATAAATACTGAAATATGTGTGTAACCTATAGGTTTATACATACTGATATATATGTGTGTAACCTATAGGTTTATAAATACTGATATATATGTGTGTAACCTATAGGTTTATACATACTGATATATATGTGTGTAACCTATAGGTTTATAAATACTGATATATATGTGTGTAACCTATAGGTTTATACATACTGATATACATGTGTGTTTTCACCAAAAGTCTGAAAAGGTTGAAAATATTTCAACTCTCGGCAAGAAGTTAAAAAAGAACAACATAGACCTTCAGCAGCACAGTATAAATACATGACGCTCTCATTGTAAACAGTTAAAAACATACATACTGTACTCAGGATAAATGTCTTGGTGGACAGCAGCCCCTAAAGACACTTTTTAACATTGGCTTTCAGTGACACAGCTTATAACGGCATTCCAAGCTAATACTAAACTACAGCCTCTCTCTTACTGGGAAATTAAGATGCTGAAATAGAAGCCATTGTTCTTTCCATTAACCCTAGAACAGGGTTTCTCAAAGTGGGTGCACCGTGGCACCCTAGGGTGCCGTGACACCAGTCCAGGGGTGCGTCAGAATGTTTTGATAACATTAGGAATTGAGCCATATGACTTTTGGACCTACACCAAATCTCTTTGTCAAAAATAGCCGATCTACAAGCTCACTGCGATGCGTTGTGAGCTTGTAGATCGGCTATTTTTGACGAATGTTCCACCCAGAGTGGTTAAACAGATGAGACAAATAGGAAAATCAAATGAGCAAGAGCTACAACAAATAAGTATCAAATAAACAAGATCCAATAAAACAAGAGTTCGTACAAATAATTGTAGGCAAGTAGGCAAGGCTAAGTGGAAGGGTCAGGGTAATGTTTCCTGAAGAGGTGTGTTTTCAGCCTGCGGTGAAAGATGGGAAGTGACTCTGCTGTCCTGACATCAGTGGGGAGTTCATTCCACCACTGTGGGGCCAGAACAGAAAAAAGTGGTGACCGTGTAGATCGGCCAGAAGGACCTCTGACCTGAGTCGACCCGAGGCGACTGGTTGCCAGTTGTTTGTGTTTTTGTGTTGTATGAGGGGAGAGGCGGGGGGGGGGGGGGGGGGGGCTCTATTTTCATGTATTCAAAAATACAAAAATAACGATACAGGAAAGCAATGCACCACGACAAAAAGCAACCAAGTCTATTTAAAGTGGAAATATATTTGGGTGCTTCAGCACCTAAAAGCCCTTCCGTTAAGCCTGCACTGTCCATACACATAACCTTTTTTCCTTCTGCTTGAAATATTTTCTTTCACATCAATAATCATTAGAGCAATCACCCACCTATCTCCCAGACTCCCTCCCCGGCATACAGATGTGAGGGGACTTCATTTAATTGACTATTTCTTTCTTCATTTTGTTCTATTTTAAAATGAAAATCCTCTCTCTCACACCAGTGGCACCAGGGTGCCAGTGATCACCCTCCCCTGTCCCATCCAATTCATTTTAATCGACGTATGTATTTGTATATAGGGTTGATGATGTGGCCTGCCCTATAGTCGCTTTTGCTGGGCTTGTTTTCATAGATCTGGTTGCTTATTTCTCTAGCAAAATCTGGCAACAACAAACAAAAAAGGCATGCGAGGCTAGACAGTGACAGACACACTGCTCACGCAGACACGCACACGCATATTACACACACACACACACACACACACACACACACACACACACACACACACACACACACACACACACTCATTCAGTTTTATAATGTTTAACTTAAAACAGGACTAGGACGGTAATATTGCGGGGGAGGGTCTGTTTGTTGTTGTTTGGTCAGGTCCAGTCAGTGATCCTCTCCTAGCCATGGTGGCTGCTGTAATGTGCTCTCATTGGCTGTAGCGTGGATCTCCTCGCAGACCCTTTCATACTGTATGATACTGTCTGATCTCCTGTCTACGACAGGGCCGAATATCTAACCAGATAGATATTTGAAAACATTCGCAAAGCCATCGCAGAGCGGATGATCGCGGCCAGATCGTCTCGCTGAGCCTTTCACACACAGCGAGCATTATCTCGCCGATCAAAGGCCGATCTGCGTCAGATCGGGAGGTTTTGTCGGCGAGCGCCAAAAAAGGTGTCGGACAGCATAATCGGACCAAATATCCTGCAGTGTGTACCTGCCTTTAATGTACTTAGTTACTTTACACAACTGCTGAGGGGTCATGCGTTTTACACAGACGCACGTGGGTCATGTTTATACATAGGCTAAGGTGAGTTGTTTGTTTCAAGGACGGAGATGGAATTTTTGAAGCGGGCGGGGGTACAAACTCAGACCAACGACCACATAGTCCACATACCAGTACCTGAACAAAAAACTAAAAAAATAGATGTTAAATATAATTATAGGACAAGCGGTTCAAGAGTTACATTTTCGCCATTGCGTTCAGTGGCCGGTATGCAAATTACCGGTATGCAAATTACCCAAATGGCAACTTCAACCAAGCTAAAATTGTTCTAGGACACCATTATGAATACAAACGTCATAAGAAAGAACTTTATAGGTTTTGAAATGTCAAATGGACTGCTAGAAATCTTAAAGTCATCTAGGGTGACCACCTCCAAACAAGCCCATTGAGGGACAGGTGAACCCGTTTTTTAAATTATCATCAACATTGGCCATCATCTTCGGTTTCAAAGTGCTTTATTTATAAAGCACATAAAAAAGTGTTTTACACACAAAAATAAATACTATTAGGCTATACTATAAACCCCTTTGTTTCAGAGGACATATAGACACTAATAACAAAATCTTGTCACCTGGACTTTACCAACCAAGTGTAGCTTAGTTATTAACAACAACTTGAATAAAATATACTGTATACAGTATAAGCCAGAGAGGGTTGCTTGTAAAAAATCTATGTCTTTGACGCTATAGATTAGATGTAGGCCTATTTTACAGCACAGAAACATAATGGCCTTGATCCATGTAACATTAATGAGCCTTAACGAGCGTCAGCTGGACACAGACAGGCACACCTGCCCTCTGCAGTGCTCTAAACCAGTCGTTCTCAACCTTTTTCATGCCAAGGACCCCTACATTGATATATATTTGGCCGCGGACCCCCACCTGAACATGTTTTGTGCGAGGGACCCCCCAAAAGCAAAGATTTGAATTAAAAATGTTCGCTTTAAAAAAAAAAAAATAGTCAAAGATTTCTCAAAAATAGCAAATCTACAAGCTCATAGCGTGGCACTCGGTGCCGCGCTATGAGCTTGTAGATCTGCTATTTTTTAATTGCCAAAGCTAGGTCAAAATGATTTAGCTGGGGACCCCCTGCTGGTAAGCCCCCCCCCCCCCCCCCCCGCCCGGACCACTGGTTGAAAACTTATACCAAACCTCTACTACTTAGGTCTACTCTGTTTTCCCCTTACACCAAACCTCTACTACTTAGGTCTACTCTGTTTTCCCCTTACACCAAACCTCTACTACTTAGGTCTAGTCTGTTTTCCCCTTACACCAAACCTATTTGCCAAAAATAGCCGATCTACAAGCTCACAACACATCGCGCTGTGGTTAATGTAAAAAAGTTCCTATCACAAAAACATTTGCCGGACCCCCTGTAGTAACTCTGAGGACCCCCTAGGGGTCCCCAGTGTTACTACCTAACCCTATAGTAACTCTGAGGACTCCCTAGGGGTCCCCAGTGTTACTACCTAACCCTGTAGTAACTCTGAGGACCCCCTAGGGGTCCCAAATCCCCTGTTGAAGACCCACACATTTAACCATTACATGTCCTTCTCTAATCCCACACCAATAAGACTGGGTTTTAATGTTTAAAATGTTAAAATGTTATGTTTAATAATTAATGTTCAATGTTTCTGCCTGATAGTGACTAGCTGTCCACATTGTATCTGTGTGTGTGTGCATGTGTGTGTGCCTGTGTGTCTGTGTGTGTGTCTGTGTGTGTGTCTGTGTGTGTGTGTGTGTGTGTGTGTGTGTGTGTGTGTGTGTGTGTGTGTGTGTGTGTGTGTGTGTGTGTGTGTGTGTGTGTGTGTGTGTGTGTGTGTGTGTGTGTGTTGCAGGTCTAAAGCCAGCAGAACAACAAGTGGAATGAATCAACCTACGATGATGAAATACATTCGTTAGTTTTATTTCATCCTTCAGAATTAAGTTACAGAAGTATCAGTTTTTTCTTTGTCATTTCTTCACCATTCATTTCCTTCTGAGAACCTGCAGGTGTAACTTATTTATCTGTGCCAATTTCCTTCTACGTCCCACCAGATAACAGCAGTTAGAATCAGTGGTGGACAGTAGAGTAAATGTACTTGAGTACTGTACTTAAGTACATATTCTGAGGATCTGTAGGCTACTTTACTTGAGTTTTATATATTTTTGATACTCATTACTCTTACTGAAGTACATTTCCACGACAAATATTTTACTTTTACTCAAGTGCATTTCTATGAAGGCTGTAAAGTACTGAGTAGCTACACCCGTTTGCTTAAGTTTTTAACTTGACCTTTGATGACCCAAAGCTCCATTCAGGTCAGCCTATTGGTCACTCCCACCATACATTTTACAATGTATGGTTTTCATTTATTTGAAAACTTGTGAAATGGGACATTCTGCATAATGAGTACTTTCTACTTTTGGTACTTTAAGTACATTTTGATACCAACACTTTTGTACTTTTACTCAAGTAAAATGTTTTAGATTTCCAGATTTAATTGC
The DNA here is from genome assembly GCF_963280865.1 of Gymnoscopelus braueri. Classification (NCBI taxonomy): domain Eukaryota; kingdom Metazoa; phylum Chordata; class Actinopteri; order Myctophiformes; family Myctophidae; genus Gymnoscopelus; species Gymnoscopelus braueri. Next base: position 4,224,903 of record NC_137619.1, on the reverse strand, counting down.
TGTTAACAGTATTGAATAAATAATACATTATAACTGTTTTAACCGTATGAAATAATACATTATAAGTGCTGTTAACTGTATAAATACGTAATATATTATTACTGCTGTTAAGTGGTGGGACATAGGAGGAAACTGGCACAGATAAATAAGTCACACACTGTGTTCTTTGGTAGCATGTGAACAGTGAAGGAATGAGGAAGTAAAAACTGATACTTGTGTAAGACTATACTGATGGAGGAAAGATTTACATCAAGCTGTCATTGTAGGTTGATTCATCACATGATGTTGTAGAAACCCTGCTTGTCCTGCTGGCTCGAACACACACACACACACACACACACACACACACACACACACACACACACACACACACACACACACACACACACACACACACACACACACACACACACACACACACACACACACACACACACACACACACACACACACACACACTTTATTTTTGCTGTTAAGAGGGTCCCTGGCTAATAAGCCAAATATGCCTTAACACATTATAATTGCCCTCTATAACTAAAATGACAATTTAAAAACACCTTAAATATTGTATTTATTGTATAAATATATTTTACTCAAGGGGGACGACACCAGTCACAAGTAGGTGATGTCATTCGTCATGTGTGCTCCAGCCTTATGGAATGTATGAAATGCATGTGATAATACAAATGTATTTAACATATTGTTTGATGCTCACATTAACCTTAGGAAGTAAAGTAAATGTTTTAGTAAGACATGCTAATAACTTTCCATAGGGCTGGACCATACATGGACACATTACATCATCAACTTGAGACGGGTGTGTTTTCCCCCTTGAGGAAAAGATGTCAAGGACCCCCAAAATGACCCCACTCAAAAATATGTGCCAGGGATAAGAGAGGTTTTTACGGCTCTAGCAGTGATTCTCAGCCATTTTAATTTTGAAGGACCCCCAGTTTGACATTCATTAGGCTACGGATCCCAATTTAATAGTATTGCTATCTCTGGGACCCCAATTTTTATTATAAAATCAATGTTAAATTAACTCTGAGAGTGTACAAATGGAACCATCCATTAGTACACTCTCAGAGTTACAGACCCATAAGGGTCCATTTGGTTACCAACTATCATTTAGCTGGGGACCCCCTGGAACTCCCTCAAGGACCCCTAGGGGTTAGAATTATTACACTAAAATGGCTAGTTCCCTCTTCTTTTAACCAAGTACATTTACTCAAGTAAAAAAATGACCCAAAGGTCCATTCAGGGCAGCCTATTGGTCACTCCCACAAAGTTTCATGAAAATACAGTCTGTCAGGCATGTAGTGTTATTGACACACACACACGCACGCACGCACGCACGCACGCACACACACACACACACACACACACACACACACACACACACACACACACACACACACACACACTCTTTAACTATTTTTCCCCCTTACACCAAACTTCTTTGCCAAAAAATTGCCGATCTACAAGCTCACAACACAACACGCTGAAACGCGTTGTGAGCTTGTAGATCGGCTATTTTGGGTGAATGTTTCCCCCAGAATAGAGATACTAGGGTTCAAGTGGTTAATGTAAAACAGTTCCTATCAAACAGACATTTGCCGGCCCCCCTGTAGTAACTCTGACGCCCCCCTAGGGGTCCCCAGAGTTACTACCTAACCCTTTAGTAACTCTGGGGACCCCTAACTGTTTAGTAACTCTCCCCAGAGTTACTACGTAACCCTGTAGTAACTCTAAGGACCCCTACGGGTCCCCAGAGTTACTACCTAACCCTGTAGTAACTCTAAGGACCCCCTACGGGTCCCCAGAGTTACTACCTAACCCTTTAGAAACTCTGGGGACCCCTAACACTAGCTCTCCATGTTGGCATAGGGCACATCAGCTCTCCATGTTGGCATGGGGCACATTTGACTCCAGTCTGCGGTTTCATGCCCCCCCGCCCCTACCTCCCTCGAACTGTTTACTGTACATATGTTTTTGTTTTTCTTATTTTTAAACAGTTCTTATGATGTTCTGCATAATAGTGTATATCTGTCTGTCATTTAATGTTTCTATGAATTGAGTACAAAGGACCCCAATGGAAACAAGCCATAGGCTTTCTTGGGTTTTAAATCCTGTTAGCTGACCTTGCATTGAACTGTACTGTCATGTGCTCTTTTCTGCAAACTTCTAATAAGTATTCAAATCAATCAAAAAACTCAGAAATGGCCGAACATCAAACCACTACAACAACAACAGCACTGCACACAGTGAGCCATAAGGCCAAGTGAGAGCCATGCGACCAAGCATATTAACACATTGGGTGCCAGAGGTTTATTAAAATATTATACGTTCAGTGCCTGCTAATCTTCCATCCACTTACGTTGATACGTTTCGTGCTGTAGAAGCCACGACGTGGAAGTGCATGTAAACAAAGCGTGCGTGCGAGACGGCGGAGGGTCCCGACTAACGCCTGGAACAATAATATTTCTAACGCGATCCTCCATTGCAGAGTGATCGCCGATCGAAAACGGCTCGCTTCCACCACGTTAAAAAGAAATGGAGATATTAAGTTTTAACATTCACTTTTAACAAGAGTTAACATTGGAAAGGCTGACCGGAAGGATTTTTGACATGGATCCACATCCGGCCTCTCCTTCTCAGAGATTCCTTGGATGATCCCAAAGTTTCGTTAGAGCACCCCACGTGGGCCCCACATATAAAAATAAAATTGGGTCAAAAACGGTCCGGACCGTTTTCGGCACTTCTCGTTTGGATTCTCAAAAACGGTCCGGACGGATCAACTAAACCAATATGCTGGTGTGCGTGCGTGTGTGCGTGCATGCGTGCGTGCCTGTCAAAAACACAATATGATTGACATATAGGGGCAGCAGTGGCTCAGGGGTAGAGTGGCCGGGTAGAGTGAACTGGAAAACCGCAAGGTTCCCAGTTCGATCCCGGGCTGGGGCTCTCCCCTGGAGTTAGTGTCGAAGTGTCCTTGAGCAAGACGCTGAACCCCTAATTGCTCCCGATGAGCAGGTTGGTGCCCTGCATGGTTTCCTCCGCCATCGGTGTATGAATGTGTGTGTGAAAGGGGTTAATGGCACAATCAATGTAAAGCGCTTCGGATAGAAGCGCTATATAAATGCACCATTTACATACTGTATTTTCATGAAACTTAGTGACCAATAGACTGCCTTGAATGGATGATTGACTTTGCTCCAAATCAACCCTATTACTGCTTATAATATACCAGCACATGATATATTATATAGGGTTAGACCTAACCCTACTGGGACAGTGCAGGATGTGCATCAAGTTTAACTGGTGCAACGGCGGCCATGGAATTCCTTCACGCATGCACACACAAAAACTGCATTGTCATCCAAAGCTTCATTTGTTGTTCAGACAAAACAAGACATTGGTCAACACCTCCGTCAACACGTTTCTAATTACATCCGTGTTCACACGTCACGTCTGTCCACATGCCAATGACTCCGTGGAGGTAAGACTCACGGAGTACACGTCTGCAAAAAAAAAGAAAAAGCCTCTCAGGTTACCAGGTACAGTAGGTGTGTATATAAGATGCTGCATGCAGAGCATTGATAGATCATTTCAGGATGAAGACTGCTGGTGTTTTGCTGCTCTTCCTCTTCTGTCTGTGTTCAGCTGACGGCCATGAGGACCAAGGAACAGCGTTGGATCCGAGCCTCAACGATGATGAGAACCAACCGACCAACGAGAACACCGGTAAGGCTGATGGAGATGCTGATGCTTGTACACATCATTATTAAACCTCTTATCCAGCCTATATACTTCATACTGTACATATATACATATATGCAGCCTGTATACTTCATACTGTACGTACAACATATTGTGAAAATAGTTCACAACCAAGACAAAACTACAGGCTCACAACCGAGGTTGTTGATTATATATTTAATTATCAATATCTTTTCCAGTTTTTAACGTTTTCAAGTTCAGTTTAGCTTGAATTATTTTTAAACTGGGTTTGCTAGTTTACTTCAGTTGAATTAATTAATTAATTAATTAATTAATTAATTAACCCTTATGCCTTGCTAAAAAAAGTTACATTGGGAGGGTTAACTACAAAACTTGTATGTTGAACTTTAAACTGCAATAAAATGTTGAAAGATCAATATTTATTTATCTTTTTTTCATGAAGGGGTTCTTGTTTAATTTATCTCATGATTTAATTAATCACAATTAAACATTTACCTTCAGATGCTAGTTTTGATCATAACCCCTACAGCTTGAAACATTTACTAAAATAGTCTATAATTCAATATTCTAAAAAAAAAAATTTGACTTTGATTATTATTAGTATAATAATAATAGTATAACAAATTCAAGGTTTAGGCTAGAAAGAAGCTGTGACCTCACCTCACCACTCCGATGGACAAGAAATAAATAATAATTTTGCAATATCCATGTTCTGTTCGTTTGTCAGCAATGATCCAAACGGGAAGTTTATTTCAGAAGCTAGAATCCTGACAGTTTGACATTGTTTGAGGCTATTTTTGGTGCAACACAGTCACAAATCCCCCTCGTTGACGTTAATTGTTTTCACCTGATGTGCTGCTGTGCGCAACAGGGCAGATCCTCGCCAGGCCAGGTGGACCTACCCAGGCCTGTGAAATTCATAGGCAGTCATAGTAATCTACTAAAACTGACTGATATAGGTTACTGATACAGAACCACATAGTATATATTGTCGCTGTCGGGTGGAAAACTTGTATGTCCAAAACTATTAATTTAAAAAAAAACATATTATTATTAAAATAGTGAAAATAGCCGATCTACAAGCTCCCAATGCGTTAGGAGCTTGTAGATCTGCTATTTTCACTACTTGTATGATAAAGTAGGGCATTCATTAAAAAAACATAAAAAGTTGAAATATGGAGATGCCGGACAGCGACAATATGTATGATTTAATCTTTTGCATTTATCCATCAAAACATTATTTGTTTGTGTATGTATTTGATTGCTTTTTGTTTAAATGTTATCAACTTTAATACAAATCTACATTTTTCAAATTGATTTGGAAAATCAGGCTATCGGTCATAACATGGGTAATCGGTGGTCTAGGACAGGGTTTCTCAAAGTGTGTGCCGTGACACCAGGGGTGCCTCAGAATGTTTTGATAATATTTGGAATTGATCCAGATCACTTTTGGACCTACAACAAAACTCTTTGTCAAAAATAGCCGATCTACATTCTCTAGTTGTTCTCAAGTTGTGAGCTTGTAGATCTGCTATTTTTGACGACTGTTCCACGCAGAGTGGTTAAACGTAAAAGTATAGAATTATTTTCAACCTGCCCAAATGGAAATTGATACTCTCTCAAGTTTTCCTCATGACATACTGTATCTTAGGCAGAAATATTTACATTTTTAAGTACCGTAATATGACATAAATGGAGGGTCCTATAAGTAAGCAAGTAACAATGTAATTCAGGGTGCCGTGGATAAAAAAAGTTATTTACATGGGTGACCTGAGCCAAAAAGGTTTGAGAACCACTGGTCTAGGACTCTCCAAAATCTCACAAATCTGGCATCTGGCTCTAGTTATGTCACTGATAGTTACACTGTACTTGTAGGCTACTATATCAACATTTGTATCATCCTTAACCTTAAAGTTCAATTCAATATGTCCGTGGACTTAAAATCATTGTTTTATTTGATGGCCTTCCTGCCTGGTATTTGGCCTTTGTGCCCTCAAAACATTCTCACTAACACCAAAGGCCAAGTGGCCTTGACCCTAAAATGACCAAATTCCAGGCCTGGTTTGGAGTGTTAACTAGAAGATTTGTACCATAGACTTACATTATAACCACATTCTTTAAATCAAAGTGAAAAATGTCATTTACATTTTCTGTGGCAACAAACTTATTCAAGTTTTGTAAAAAGTCACAACATTGTCATAGAATTGCCTCATTTTAGCCCTTCCCGCAGGTACCTCAATGTGATTTTCCATGTTAAATAAAGGTTACAAACATGTTAAATAAAGGTTGCAAACATTTTAAATAAAGGTTATAATATATAATACGGTGGATATGGATGAAACTCATGAGTTTTATTGTTTTCTCTGTTTGTTTGACACGATGTGATTGTGTGTATTTTTCAGAAACGGACAACAAATCTAATTCCAGGAAGAAGCTCGTGGTCACCGTGGTGGAAGAAGCACCAGGAGGATGTTCTGTGAATGCAGGTGAGAGAGAGACGTTGGAAAATGACTTACTGTTGCTCAAAGAATAGATCATTAATTGTATGTATGTAGTATGCATGCATGCATGCATGTATGCATGTATGTCACAGGCGTCTATAACCTTCTTTATGCGTGGGGGAGCACACAGAGAGACTGAAATGTTTTGCACAAGCGCCACATTTTTAAATGAATTAATTCTTATTTTTCCCCTCAAAATATTAAGTCGGGTGTCTTTGGGCGATTTCACGTTGGCCACGTTGACCAGCTCCAGCCAAGCCATAGTCAGTTCTGTTCATAACTAACCAGTGGTGGAAAAAGTACTCACATGTTTTACTCAAGTATAAGTATCAATATTGCAATGTAGAAATACTCTGTTAGTAAAAGTCCGGAATGAAAAATGTATTTGAGTAAAAGTACTAAAGTATTGGTATAAAAATGTTCTTAAAGGGGTAGTTCACCCCCCAAATAACTTTTTTTCTATTGATTACTCACCCCATGGAGCCTTGAATTCATGGATATTTTTTTGTTTTTGTCGCATTCCTTCCTTTATTATTTGATTATAATAAATTTAGCCCCATTGATTCCGGTAGGAGACACAAATGCATTTGTGTCTCCTACCGGAATCAATGGGGACACATTTATTATAATCAAATTATTGGCTTAGGAATGTGACAAAAACAAAAAAATATCTATGAATTCAAGGCTCCAGATGGTCAGTAATCAATAGAAAAAAAGTTATTTTGGGGGTGAACTACCCCTTTAAGGTACCAATGGTAAAAGTATTGTGAGCTTGTAGATCGGCTATTTTCAAATGGCTGAAATGTATATAGAGCTGAAGTGGTTATATATGTTTTGTAATAATAATCCAAATCTACAAAGTAACTAGTAAACTAAAGTGTTCAAATAATTGTAGTGGAGTAGACGTACAATTGTCTCAGAGATGTAGTGGAGTAGATGTAAAAGTATTGAAAATAGTACAGTACTTGAGTAAATGTAGTTAGTTACTTTACACCACTTTGTTTTGGTCACAGGCCGGCTGCTCACAACGCGTTGCATCGCGAGGCGTTGTGAGCTTGTAGATCTGCTATTTTCAAACATTTTAGTACTTTTACTTTTGGTACTTTAAGTATATTTTGATGCCAATACTTTTGTACTTTTACTCAAGTAACATTTTGAACACAGGCCTTTTACTTGTAACAGAGTATTTCTACATTGTGCTATTGCTACTTTTACTTACCGTACGTAAAATATCAGAGTATTTCTTCCACCACTGCTCTTAACACACAGACTCAGTACTATAGTAAAATATCAGAGTATTTCTTCCACCACTGCTCTTAACACACAGACTCAGTACTATAGTAAAATATCAGAGTATTTCTTCCACCACTGCTCTTAACACACAGACAGTACTATAGTGCAGACTTCTACTTGGTGTTCCTTTCTCTTCTCTTGGTCGCTTGTCATCTATCTAAACAAGTCGATGCATTTATGTTGCACTGTTGCCATATTTTGTGAGAGAAATAAGCAACCAAACAAGCCCCAAAAAAAGCAACTATGAGGCCACATGAGCACTTTAAACCTAGCCTGGGATCAATACCATTTTCGGGTTTCTGATCATCAGGCGGTCAGAACCCACACGGTATCACCCAGAATAATTCCCTGCGATCAAGGGCATCATCATTTTAGGGTTTATGCCAAGAGAGAGCACCACAAACACATTGTTGTGTACTGGAGAAGTATAGAGAAGGACAGAAGGTGTTATCCAGAAAAAAACGCATGATAGGGTGCCAACGTGTCAAAATGGCTCATATAATCCACAATGGATGGAATGTTAACCACATATTAATTAATTAATTATTAATAACCACTCTCATTACATTTTGTTATGAAACTATATATTATTTATGATTGACTGAATGTTAATGCTGATGCTCTTCTGTTTTCAGACAGACAGACAGACAGACAGACAGACAGACAGACAGACAGACAGACAGACAGACAGACAAAGAGAGAAAGAGAGTGAGTGGAGGGGCAGAGAGATAGAAGGAGGACAGAGAAAATGGGCCATGACTCTTATTTGCATTTGAATGTGCCACAGCTCTAAAAGTAATTATATCGATCCAGATCTGAGGTTAGGAAATATTAAATATTAACTAGCAACAACATCATTTGAATTTCGTGAAACACACACACACACACACACACACACACACACACACACACACACACACACACACACACACACACACACACACACACACACACACACACACACACACACACTTTTTATATAGGTGCATATCAAACATTTTCTCTGTATAATGTCATTCAGGAAGATTAGAAGAATCAGAGATTCTGATTCTGATTCTGATTCTGATTCTGATTCTGATTCTGATTCTGATTCTGATTCTGATTCAGGAAGATTAGCTTTCATTACACAAAGTAGCCTACATTTAGTGTACTTTATCTTTATCTTACAGTCACTTCGTATAAAACTCTTCATGGGACAACTGGGACAAATAGTTGTGTTCATGTAAAGTAGTTTCAGACATTTATCACATTGACACATTAACAGAGACACTTCAGTAGTCCTCTTTGTTATGACACATACAGTCACATGATTAACAACATATAATATGCTTTAACATGGCTTTTCTACCTCTGCTGTGCTGAATTACATTGATGAAGCACAACATCCGGACAAAAGTGATTCAAGTTTTTAAATGTGTTCTGGGTACAATATATTGCCCATGAATTCATGGGCAATAAGGTCCGGGCATCAAAAATGTTATGATCGGCAGCGGTTCTGGTAGGAAACACAAAGAGTCTCCTTTGTGTCTCCTACCGAACTATTGTCCCAGTATAATATATTTTCCATAATAGTTAAATGTCCTGTGATAGCCTCAAGGCTCCTCGGATAGATGTGACAAAAATATGTATTAATGAGATTATCAATACTTAGGCCTACTCATGTCTACTCATTTCTCCCATTCTGTTTCATTGGTGAATCTGTCATAGGCTATGACTCATAGCTCTAATCATAGGCTATGACTCATAGCTCTAATCATAGGCTATGACTCATAGCTCTAATCATAGGCTATGACTCATAGCTCTAATCATAGGCTATGACTCATAGCTCTAATCACACATCAATAATCAGACATTCTTGTCTGGACCCCTGCTGTGCATTACTGTAAGCCATTCTGTGTGACTTGGTCACACCTATGTGTGATCAGTCACCTTTGTGACTGAGAGAGTGAGAGAGAAAATGCATGGCCCACTCATGCATTAGAAAGACAATATCAGTCACCAGAAGCAGGGACGTGTTTTCAATGATTAAAATAAAATGTTTAAAATTGAGTGTTAAATGGGTTCATATAGGATAATATATCATCTGGGCTCAAACTTAAACAGAATAGATTAACGTTTGATGTATTACCTCGTGTTTTCCTTGCACTGAAAGTCGCACTGCATTTAGAGCGTCTGCTAAATGCCTGAATTGTAAATTGTAACTATGTATTTAAAATGCTATAAAGAAATAAAAACTTTGTTTAAAGCCATATTTTATTAAAATAAGTATATGACCTCTAGGCTAAATTCAGGTTCAACAGAAATCTCTCCCTCACCCATATTTGATTCATAGAATTCAAAAGCGAAGGTTTTACAATTTATATTTTTAAGTCAAATTTGATTAACTGTAGGAGAGGACAGAATTGAAAAACGACTTACTTTGGTGTTGATTACTTTAGTTGATCTCAAATATTGTTTTTATTATTTTAAATGAAAGAGCATGAGTACTTCTGATGGATCAGACTTAATGCTAATGTTGAGTGGCAGGTTAGGATGGTATAACCTTGAAGAAGTTGTAAAGGTACAGGCTGAAAAGTGTTCAAAATGTTTCATAGTTTAATTTACATTTCTCTGTGATATTTTTCAGTCATGGCTGCCAAACAGACTGCTAGCGAGACCCAGATCAAACAGCTCCAGACCAGACTCAGTACCAGTGAGGGCCAGATCCAAGTCTTAAAGGAAGGAAGGAAAGGTAATTTGAACAGCAGATGTTCAGTGAATGCAGCTATGAGAGGATGATGTTGAAAAACTATTTACTTTGGTGTTAATTACTTTAGTTGAGCTCACAGAATAGATGCTGTTTAGATGTAATTCACTGTATTTGTTGATGTATTTTAAATGAAACAGCAGAAGTATTTGTGATGGATTAGACTTAATGCTAATGTTGTGGTTTCAGCCCACCATGCTCAGCTGTCCACCGTAGGAACCAGGCTGACTGCTGCTGAGGGTCAAGTTCAGAAACTGTTGAGTAAGTATGTTTAATACATATTAGGAGTATAGATTCAGGAGGATTGTATTAAAAATAATCATTGTGTGATATAGGAACTTCTTTTTACATGAACCACTTGAACCCTAGCATCTCTTTTCTGAGGGGAACAGAAAATAGCAGATCTACAAGCTCTCAATGCCTCGTGCTGCCAGGTGTTGAGAGCTTGTAGATCGGCTATTATCGTTAAAGAGGTTTTGTGTAGGGGGAAAAATGAGTATTGCGTGGCAGTGGTGTAAAGTAACTAAGTACATTTACTGTACTGTACTTAAGTACACTTTTGAGGATTTTTTTACTTTACTGGAGTATTTCCCATTTTCAATACTTTTAGTTCTACTCCATTACATCTCAGAGGTAAATATTGTGCTTTAGTTACTAGTTACTTTGCTGATTTAGATTATAATTACAAAACATACATTAACCACTTCAACCACTTGAGTACTTAATTTGTACTTCTACTCAAGAACATTTTGATTACTGGACTTTTACTTGTAACAGAGTATTTCTCCACTGCAGTATTGATACTTAAGTACGTAAGTAAAAAACTGTTAGTTAACCACTCAATAGTGGTGGAAAAAGTACCATCTGAAAATACACATTACCATATATGGTAATTTACCATGAATCCAACAACGCTACACATTGAGTCTATGAAAACATTCTGCAAACTTAATTTAATACAAGTAGTGGGGGTCCCTTCTTCAGCTGTCAGTTAGCTAAGGGGTCCTTGTAAAAACACTGCAGTAATATAACAACTGTTTAGTTTATTCTGCTCTGTGTTTAACACTGCAGTAATATAACAACTGTTTAGAGAGAGAGAGAGAGAGAGAGAGAGAGAGAGAGAGAGAGAGAGAGAGAGAGAGAGAGAGAGAGAGAGAGAGAGAGAGAGGGGAGACAGACAGACAGACAGACAGACAGACAGACAGACAGACAGACAGACAGACAGACAGACAGACAGACAGACAGACAGACAGACAGACAGACAAAGAGAGAAAGAGAGTGAGTGGAGGGGCAGAGAGATAGAAGGAGGACAGAGAAAATGGGCCATGACTCTTATTTGCATTTGAATGTGCCACAGCTCTAAAAGTAATTATATCGATCCAGATCTGAGGTTAGGAAATATTAAATATTAACTAGCAACAACATCATTTGAATTTCGTGAAACACACACACACACACACACACACACACACACACACACACACACACACACACACACACACACACACACACACACACACACACACACACACACACACACACACACACACACACACACACACACACACACACACACACACTTTTTATATAGGTGCATATCAAACATTTTCTCTGTATAATGTCATTCAGGAAGATTAGCTTTCATGACACAAAGTAGCCTACATTTAGTGTACTTTATCTTTATCTTACAGTCACTTCGTATAAAACTCTTCATGGGACAACTGGGACAAATAGTTGTGTTCATGTAAAGTAGTTTCAGACATTTATCACATTGACACATTAACAGAGACACTTCAGTAGTCCTCTTTGTTATGACACATACAGTCACATGATTAACAACATATAATATGCTTTAACATGGCTTTTCTACCTCTGCTGTGCTGAATTACATTGATGAAGCACAACATCCGGACAAAAGTGATTCAAGTTTTTAAATGTGTTCTGGGTACAATATATTGCCCATGAATTCATGGGCAATAAGGTCCGGGCATCAAAAATGTTATGATCGGCAGCGGTTCTGGTAGGAAACACAAAGAGTCTCCTTTGTGTCTCCTACCGAACTATTGTCCCAGTATAATATATTTTCCATAATAGTTAAATGTCCTGTGATAGCCTCAAGGCTCCTCGGATAGATGTGACAAAAATATGTATTAATGAGATTATCAATACTTAGGCCTACTCATGTCTACTCATTTCTCCCATTCTGTTTCATTGGTGAATCTGTCATAGGCTATGACTCATAGCTCTTATCATAGGCTATGACTCATAGCTCTAATCATAGGCTATGACTCATAGCTCTAATCATAGGCTATGACTCATAGCTCTAATCACACATCAATAATCAGACATTCTTGTCTGGACCCCTGCTGTGCATTACTGTAAGCCATTCTGTGTGACTTGGTCACACCTATGTGTGATCAGTCACCTTTGTGACTGAGAGAGTGAGAGAGAAAATGCATGGCCCACTCATGCATTAGAAAGACAATATCAGTCACCAGAAGCAGGGACGTGTTTTCAATGATTAAAATAAAATGTTTAAAATTGAGTGTTAAATGGGTTCATATAGGATAATATATCATCTGGGCTCAAACTTAAACAGAATAGATTAACGTTTGATGTATTACCTCGTGTTTTCCTTGCACTGAAAGTCGCACTGCATTTAGAGCGTCTGCTAAATGCCTGAATTGTAAATTGTAACTATGTATTTAAAATGCTATAAAGAAATAAAAACTTTGTTTAAAGCCATATTTTATTAAAATAAGTATATGACCTCTAGGCTAAATTCAGGTTCAACAGAAATCTCTCCCTCACCCATATTTGATTCATAGAATTCAAAAGCGAAGGTTTTACAATTTATATTTTTAAGTCAAATTTGATTAACTGTAGGAGAGGACAGAATTGAAAAACGACTTACTTTGGTGTTGATTACTTTAGTTGATCTCAAATATTGTTTTTATTATTTTAAATGAAAGAGCATGAGTACTTCTGATGGATCAGACTTAATGCTAATGTTGAGTGGCAGGTTAGGATGGTATAACCTTGAAGAAGTTGTAAAGGTACAGGCTGAAAAGTGTTCAAAATGTTTCATAGTTTAATTTACATTTCTCTGTGATATTTTTCAGTCATGGCTGCCAAACAGACTGCTAGCGAGACCCAGATCAAACAGCTCCAGACCAGACTCAGTACCAGTGAGGGCCAGATCCAAGACCACCAGACCAGACTCAATACCAGTGAAGGCCAGATCCAAGACCACCAGACCAGACTCAGTACCAGTGAGGGCCAGATCCAAGACCACCAGACCAGACTCAATACCAGTGAAGGCCAGATCCACGTCTTGAAGGAAGGAAGTGCAGGTAATTTGAACAGCAGATGTTCAGTGAATGCAGCGAGGGGAGAGGATGATGTTGAAAAACTATTTACTTTGGTGTTAACTACTTTAGTTGAGCTCAGAGAATAGATGCTGTTTAGATGTAATTCACTGTATTTGTTGATGTATTTTAAATGAAACAGCAGGAGTATTTGTGATGGATTAGACTTAATGCTAATGTTGTGGTTTCAGCCCACCATGCTCAGCTGTCCACCGTAGGAACCAGGCTGACTTCTGCTGAGGGTCAAGTTCAGGAACTGTTGAGTAAGTATGTTTAACAAATATTAGGATTATAGATTCAGGAGGATTGTATTAAAAATAATCATTGTGTGATATAGGAACTTCTTTTTACATGAACCACTTGAACCCTAGCATCCCTTTTCTGAGGGGAACAGAAAATAGCAGATCTACAAGCTCTCAATGCCTCGTGCTGCCAGGTGTTGAGAGCTTGTAGATCGGCTATTATCGTTAAAGAGGTTTTGTGTAGGTGGAACAATGAGTATTGCGTGGCAGTGGTGTAAAGTAACTAAGTACATTTACTGTACTGTACTTAAGTACCCTCTTGAGGATTTTTTCACTTTACTGGAGTATTTCCCATTTTCAATACTTTTACTTCTACTCCACTACATCTCAGAGGTAAATAACGATGGCCAAAATGCAAAACCTCCTATCTGAAAAATTAACATTGTTGGGAAAATGAAAAAGAAAACTACAAAATGTTGTATCTTTTTTGCACAATGCTATTTTTTTATGATACCCATCACATAATTCACCGTTTCTGGATTTCTGGATTATATTACAATATTATATGTTAATTACACTGATCTCATATTGCAAATGCAGATAGGAGGTTTCCCCCCACTTTTCCTGGATAATTCTGCAGATAGGAGCTTTTGCACTGTGATGTTAAGTGATTGCATAACTAAATAATGATAAATAGTACAGGCTGTAAATACATACATTTACAGCTGCAAACAGTTGCATCAGTGGTGTGGTCTAGGTTTGTTTTCTGAGGTATACAATAATCATTCCCTGCACGAGATGCGCGTGGTCGTGGGTATACGCTAGCGCATTTTCAATGGTTGAAATGGTTAGTAGACTGTAAACGCTTTTTTCCAAAAACAACAACAATTAGGTGGACTACAAAACAACTGGCCCAGGCACCCCTCGACATAATCCCCCCTATACCCTCAACTCCACCACCTGAAATACCCCCCCACTCCCACAACCCCCATTCCCCCCAACCAGCACAACACACCCCCCAAACCCCACCCACCCAAACCCTCATGCCCTCCAACTCCCTTAACTCATACAACTGGATCACCAACCTTGTGTCCGGTGTGGATAGTGGAATAGTATGTAAGATCATTGAATGTCTTAAAGAGCCTATAAGCAAGGAGGAAAGACGGATGCCTTGACCCTAGAATCACCACAGCCAGGGAGGAGATGAGAGCAGCACACAGGGTCTTTGTCGCTGACCAAAAAGGAGAGGGTCTGAGGGAGGAATATAAGCGGAGGAAGGAGGAGCTATATCAAGTGTATGCAACTGGAGTTGACCCAAAAGATCAGGGACATTAAATAGGTGCATGTTAACCAGAAACATGGCAAGAGCTGGAAGCTCATCAATGACATTTCTGGCAGAAGCTCTTCTCAAACTTCCAAGATCTGGGGAGAAAGCGCAGAGGAACGAGTTGAAACATGGTACCAGCACTTCAAAACACTCCTAGGAAATCCTCCTTCAACCGAAGAAGAGGATGATCCGATGCTCCTGTCTTCCATGACCTTCCCACACCAGACGGTTCACCATGGATGAGTACCAGAGGGCCAAGGCTACTATCAAGTGAGGCAAGAGCTGCGGGGAAGATGGAGTGACAGCAGAGGTTCTGATGTATGTGCCCATAGACGAGGTGGTGTTGGATTTTATCAAGCACACACGTTTAGCAAGCTGCCGAAGCTGTGGAGCAAAATGATCATCGATCCAGTACCAAGTCAGGCGAACTCACCAAGGCATTAGCTTGAGCTCACAAGTTGCCAAGACGGCTAACAGGAAGATCCTCAACCGTCTTAGACCCATCTTAGACCCTGTAATGAGAAACTCGGGCAGATACTGGTGCTGAGGAGGATACTGGAAGGAGTAAGGAGCGGAATCTTTCAGTGGTGATCACCTTCATGACTTCCAAAAGGCTTTTGGCACCATCCACCGGGGGAATCTGATGAACATTCTCCGGGCCTATGGAGTTCCTGAGAAGATGGTTCAGATGATGGAGACAAGCTACTCAAGGCAGTCCAGGACTTCTAATAACCTGGGCCTGGACTGCTTCAATGGAACAGGACCTGAAGGTCCGGGGGGCACTTGACTGGAATGCCTTGCATGGGATGAGGAGAGTGTGGAAATCAGACATGGGAGAAGACCTCAAGAGGCGGCTGTTCGTATAGCTACAGTGGAGTCAGTACTGCTGTATGGGGCTGAGACATGGACCGTCACAGCACAACAGGAAAGGGCCTTGGATGGAGTCTACACAAGAATGCTATGAATGGCACTAGGAGTCACATGGACGGACCACATCAGAAATGTGGTCCTCTACAGGAACCTACCATGGGTCACAGACAAAGTCAGAGAGAGAAGGATGAGGCAGGGCACTGCGTCAGGGACCCATAACTAGTGGCAAGCAAACTAACATTATGAGAGCCAACCCAGGGCAAAGCCAGGAGAGACAAGAAGTGCACCACCTACGTAGATGCACTTCGGCGTAACAGCTTAGCCAACAATACTGTAGAGCTCAAGACCCTAGATGCTAGATAGGAGAGTGTGGAGGGCAGCGATTCAGGAGTCCCAAGTTGGTGTTGGCTAGACCACACTCACACATCGCATCGCAAAGACCCTATTCTATATGATCCGGCCTAACTGACCCATGCCCCCCTCAACATAATCCCCCCCATACCCTCTACCCCCAACTCCACCACCTGCAATACTCCCCTACTCCCACAACCCCCCCCCCAACTGTCAGCCCACACCTCTCCACCTCCCTAACTCAAAACCCCATCCCACTTCAGGGGTCCCGAGTTGGTGTTGGCTAGACCATACTCTCGCATCGCAAAGACCCTATCCTGTGTGATCCGGCCTAACTGGCCTATGCCCCCCTCAACATAATCCCCCCCATACCCTATACCCCCCAACTCCACCTACTGCAATACTCCCCCACTCCCACAACCCCCCCCCCCAACTGCCAGCCCACACCTCTCCACCTCCCTAACTCAAAACCCCATCCCACTTCAGGAGTCCTGAGTTGGTGTTGGCTAGACCACACTTTCGCATCACAAAGACCCTATCCTGTATGATCCGGCCTAACTGGCCTATGCCCCCCTCAACATAATCCCCCCCATACTCTCTACCCCCCCAACTCCACCACCTGCAATACTCCCCCACTCCCAAACCCCCCCCCCCCAACTGCCAGCCCACACCTCTCCACCTCCCTAACTCAAAACCCCATCCCACTTCAGGAGTCCTGAGTTGGTGTTGGCTAGACCACACTTTCGCATCACAAAGACCCTATCCTGTATGATCCGGCCTAACTGGCCTATGCCCCCCTCAACATAATCCCCCCCATACTCTCTACCCCCCCAACTCCACCACCTGCAATACTCCCCCACTCCCACTCCCACAAACCCCATACTCCCCAACTGCCAGCCCACACCTCACAACCCCCATAACTCAAAACTCCATCCCACCCCATACCCTCATACCCCCAAATCCCACCCAACCCATTACCCCCACTCCCAGAACCCCCGGTCCGCATGCCCCCAACCAGCACACCACAACCCCCAAACTCCACCCACCCAAACCCTCATGCACCCTCCACCCATTACCCCCCCAACCACCACCCACACCTCCCACACCCTATAACTCCAAACCCCATCCCACCCCCATACCCTCATACCCCCCAACCGACACACCACAATATTTTCACAGGGTTGTTGGCTGCCACGGTGTTCATGTGTGATTTTGATCTGCAATTAATAAAAAATCACGACAATGACGTTCACATTTAAGCAGCAATGACAACCTCTAACCACAAGTTCAAAATGTTCAATGCCAAAACCTCCTATCTATACCTAAAAATTACCTCCTATCTACATAGATGCACATAGGAGGTTTTTACCTAGAAATAGTTAGGCTTACAAACAAACATTATTTTTGTTAAATAATGCTTTTTATGCTCATTTTGAGATCAAGACATTCTACAGTACTGTATCAAGTATTACCATTATTATTTTTTATCAACTCACACTCTTGGTGTGATAAAAGTGTCACCACCTGACACTAATCATAAGCAATCAACAAGGCAATGCAATTAACTTGACAGTTACTAACAAATACTTAAATAGTAAGGGTGGAAGACACTTTTTTATTTTGAAAATAATTGATTACTACAAACTGAAAGACATTTAGACGGTCTACATAACATAGAATTCCCAAGTTTCAGCTCTGTCTGGTGCTCAACTAGTTCTGGTGCAGATAAGAGGTTTTGCACTTCAACATTTTAGCACTAATTGGCACTGAGCAAGATAGGAGGTTTTAGTCAAATGACTTTTTCTGACAAAATGAGGGGCGGGACTATCTTGCAGACAGACTGAGCATGTGCAGCATAGCCTATAGTCCTCATCCACAGTGAAATCTGAAAATCATGAAATTTGCACATAGGAGGTTTTGCATTTTGGCCATCGATATTGTGCTTTAGTTACTAGTTACTTTGCTGATTTAGATTATAATTACAAAACATACATTAACCACTTCAACCACTTGAGTACTTAATTTGTACTTCTACTCAAGAACATTTTGATTACTGGACTTTTACTTGTAACAGAGTATTTCTACACTGCAGTATTGATACTTTTACTTAAGTAAAAAACTGTTAGTTAACCACTCACTAGTGGTGGAAAAAGTACCATCTGAAAATACACATTACCATATATGGTAATTTACCATGAATCCAACAACGCTACACATTGAGTCTATGAAAACATTCTGCAAACATAATTTAATACAAGTAGTGGGGGTCCCTTCTTCAGCTGTCAGTTAGCTAAGGGGTCCTTGGCCTGAAACACGTTGAAGACCCCTGACTAAGTGAACTAAGACCCTACAGTAGATCTATTGAATAAAACTCAGTCATAAGCAGTGGTGGAAAAAGTACTCAATGTGTTTACTTAAGTAAAAGTATCAATACTGCAATGTAGAAATACACAAGTAAAAGTCCGGAATTCAAAATGTACTTGAGTAAATTAAGTACAAAAGTATTGGCATCAAAATGTACTTTAAGTATCAAAAGTAAAAGTACTCATTTTGCAGAATGTCCTATTTCAAGTTTTCAAATGTATACAAATCTTTTGAAAATAGCAGATTTACAAGCTCTCATTGCGTCGCAATGCAACGCATTGTGAGCTTGTAGATCAAATGGCCGAAATGTATGTATGGTTAAAGTGGTTAATGTATGTTTTGTAATAATAATCAAAATCTACAAAGTAATTAGTAACTAAAGTTTTCAAATAATTATTAAAAGTACAATATTTGTCTCTGAAATATAGTTGAGTAGTAGTAAAAGTACTGAAATTCAGAAGTACTCCTGTAAAGTTAAAAATACCTCAACATTGTACTTAAGGTACAGTACAGTACTTGAGTAAATGTACTTAGTTACTTTACACCAGTAGAGCTACACTTCTAAGTTATAATCTCTGTTGGGCAGAAACTTCTTATCTCCATATTTTTACTTTTTATGTTTTTTCATAAATAAACGCACTATTTGATAACACTACAGTGTCACACAAAAGTAACAAAAAATATCTACAAGCTCAAAACCTGGTGCATCGCAACAAGTTTTGATATTGTAGATCTGCTTTTATTTTGTTGCTATTTTTGGATTTGAATTGTGGAAAGTAACAGTTTTGGACATAATGACGTTTCCACCTGTCAGCATCATTATATAATATCCTGCTCTGTGTTTAACACTGCAGTAATATAACAACTGTTTAGTTTATTCTGCTCTGTGTTTAACACTGCAGTAATATAACAACTGTTTAGTTTATTCTGCTCTGTATTTAACACTGCAGTAATATAACAACTGTTTAGTTTATTCTGCTCTGTGTTTAACACTGCAGTAATATAACAACTGTTTAGTTTATTCTGCTCTGTGTTTAACACTGCAGTAATATAACAACTGTTTAGTTTATTCTGCTCTGTGTTTAACACTGCAGTAATACAACAACTGTTTAGTTTATTCTGCTCTGTATTTAACACTGCAGTAATATAACAACTGTTTAGTTTATTCTGCTCTGTATTTAACACTGCAGTAATATAACAACTGTTTAGTTTATTCTGCTCTGTATTTAACATTGCAGTAATATAACAACTGTTTAGTTTATTCTGCTCTGTATTTAACACTGCAGTAATATAGCAACTGTTTAGTTTTAATACAAAAGACTTGAATGACAAAATGTAATATTTTCTGTCCACATCTAGTCTTAGTCTAAAGTCTCTCCATCTTCTGAAATGTGTGCAGACAGCCTGTCTTTAACTGATACTAAATAATTGAACACATTTCTCTCCTCCTAGCATGATTGCACTGTCTGTCTATCTCTTTAAGAATGTATTTAAAATGTTACTCATCACATTGAGACTCTGGTCTAGCTCTGACATACAGTTCAGTTCCAACACAGCCTCATAAATAGCTTTTATGTGTCACTAACTACAGTACAAGCAGCAAAATGGAAGCAAATGGACCCATACGGGTGCATTTGCTTCCATTTGAACCCTCTAAAGCACCGTTCACACTGAGCACTATAACTATAACTATAACTGTATTGTATTTTTTGTTTAGTTGGTGTGAACTCTGCCATTCACTTGACTTAAAAGGGTTTTAGAACTATATTTTTATACTTAAAGTTATAGTTATAGTTATAGTGTTCAGTGTGAACGGCCCTTTAGAGTTACAGACCTGTAAGGGTCCATTTAGTTCCATGTGTACACTCCCAGAGTTACAGGCCTGTAAGGGTCCATTTGGTTCCATTTGAACACTCTCAGAGTTACAGACCTGTAAGGGTCCATTTGGTTCCATGTGTACACTCTCAGAGTTACAGACCTGTAAGGGTCCATTTGGTTCCATTTGAACGCTCAGAGTTACAGACCTGTAAGGGTCCATTTGGTTCCATTTGTACACTCTCAGAGTTACAGACCTGTAAGGGTCCATTTGGTTCCATTTGTACACTCTCAGGGTTACAGACCTGTAAGGGTCCATTTGGTTCCATGTGTACACTCTCAGAGTTACAGACCTGTAAAGGCGGCTTTCCATATGCATGGCCTCACCCTACCCCACACCACACCGTCCACTTTTGCCTCGGTTTCCACTACAATGAAGTGGGTAGAGTGGTGTGTAAGTGGTACTAAACTGGTGCCTAAAAAGTACCCAGTCCTGGGTAGGTCTGAGCTAGGCCAAACGGGGCCAAACACTTCATAATGACTGATCACTCACCGACTTTTTATTTAGAACAGGATATAGTTGTAAAACATTATAATACTTTATAGATTATTATAATCACAGTTAAAATCTATTCTAGTGTGTTTAATTATCATAGTTGTAAAACATTACAATAATTTATAGTGTATTATAATCACAGTTATAATCTATTATAGTGTATTATGATTATCATAGTTGTAAAACATTATACTACTTTATCGTGTATTATGATCACAGTTGTAATCTATTATAGTGTGTTATAATTATCATAGTCGTAAAAAATTATAATACTTTATATTGTATTATAATCAGTTATAATCCATTATAGTGTATTATAATTAGCATAGTTGTAATACATTATAATTTATATTGTATTATAATCACAGTTATAAGGATCCATTTGGTTCATACCGAACCAAATGGTTCAACCGCACGTAAACAGGTGATTTGCATTTTTTATACAGGACAGTTGGCCACTCATTTACATTACATTGTTAGACAAAAAGCAATGACCTCCATCTATGTTTACATTACAAATGAGTGTCAATGACCGCAGTCTGCTACTCATACCTGTGGATTTGAGAGGGGGTACTTTTGTGTAATGGAAACGGTAGATATTTTAATGCGGTGTGGTGTGGTGTGGCGCTTAAGCTGCAGTGGAAAGGGGGCTTAAGGGTCCATTTGGTTCCATTTGAACACTCAGAGTTACATACCTGTAAGGGTTCATTTGGTTTCATGTGTACACTCTCAGAGTTACAGACCTGTAAGGGTTCATTTGGTTCCATTTGAACACTCAGAGTTACATACCTGTAAGGGTCCATTTGGTTTCATGTGTACACTCTCAGAGTTACAGACCTGTAAGGGTTCATTTGGTTCCCAACCATCAATCATTTTGCTGGGGTAGGGTTTTTATCTGTCTCCTCTGCTGTTGTTTACATGTGCATTATAACATTATTATGATTATTATGATTATTATGATTATAATAATTATTATTATTATTAATTTGTCTAGATGTAATACATTTGATTGGCTCAACCACATGAACCTATAGTGTCTTCAAACATTCAGAAAAATATCAGATCTACAAGCTCACAGTACGTTGTGTTGTGACACGTTGTGAGCTTGTATCTACTTTGTTCGTTGAAGAGATGTGGTATTGAGGGATAAGAGGAGCAGAGTATAACACAGTAGGGTTAATAGTATCTTATTATGCTTTTATAATATTATAAACAATATAACAATGCTCCTGTGTTGACAGACAAACCAAAGGTTGCCTTTTCTGCTGGTTTGGGTGATGGACAAGTTGGACCATTTAGTTCTACCACCACTCTGATCTACAAGAACGTTCACACTAACATCGGCAACGCATACAATCCATCTACAGGTAGGTGGAGATTACATTATTTAATAATTAATTAACTTTACACTATCAATTACTACCAACTAATTACACAACTTATATAACAGGCTGTCAGACATAAATTAATTACAGTAATCTAAATACATCTTCAACTGTGTAATTCCCATTGACATTAATAGGCAGGATGAGAGAACTTTAATATCATTGTTTTTAAAACAATGTTTAAAAAGTGTCATCATGATCAATGAATGACATATTGGTTGAAACCACTGGTTTCTGTCAACAATATTGATTGATTTATTGATTGATTGATTGATTGAATACATCATTAGTCACAAATGTAAACAGCACGTGGTACAGTAAGACACAGTGGTGGAAAGTAACTAAGTACATTTACTTAAGTACAGTTTTGAGGCATATTTGTTCTTTACTTGAGTATTTCCAATCCTTTTACTTCTACCCCACTACATCTTAGAGGCAAATATTGTACTTTTACTCCACTACCATTATTTGAAAACTTTAGTTAGTTACTTTTTAGATTTTGATTATTATTACAAAACATACATTAACAACATATTCTGGCTATTTTCAAAAGATTTATATATTTGAAAAGTTGTAAAATGGGACATTGACACTGCATAATGAGTACTTTCTACTTTTGGTACTTTAAGTACATTTGAATACCAATACTTTTGTACTTTTGCTCAAGTAAATTTTAAATTCCGGACTTTTACTTGTAACAGAGTATTTCTAAATTGCAGTATTGATACTTTTACTTAAGTGAAACATTTGAGTACTTTTTCCACCACTGGTAAGACATTAAAACTAGTCCTGTGGACTGGTTTCCAGTGGTGGAAAGTAACTAAGTACATTTACTTAGGTACTGTACTTAAGTACAATATTGAGGTATTTGTACTTTACTTGAGTATTTCCAATTTCCAATACTTTTACTTCTACTCCACTACATCTCAGAGGCAAATATTGTACTTTTACTCCACTACAATTACTTGAAAACTTTAGTTACTAGTTACTTTTCAGATATAAGTTATGATATTATGAAACATACATGAACCACTTTAGCCCTATTTTATACACAGGCTATTTGAAAATAGCAGATCTACAAGCTCACAACGCGAGATACGACGCGTTGTGAGCTTGTAAATCTGCTATTTTCAAATATTTAGTACTTTAACTTTTGGTACTTTAAGTACATTTTGATGCCAATACTTTTGTACTTTTACTCAAGTACATTTTGAATTCCGGACTTTTACTTGTAACGGAGTACTTCTACATTGCAGTATTGGTACTTTTACTCAAGTAAAGCAATTGAGTACTTTTTCCACCACTGCATGGTTTCCATGGTGGTCCTATATGACAGGAGGGTTTACTAACACATTCACTGTGTGTGTGTGTGTGTGTGTGTGTGTGTGTGTGTGTGTGTGTGTGTGTGTGTGTGTGTGTGTGTGTGTGTGTGTGTGTGTGTGTGTGTGTGTGTGTGTGTGTGTGTGTGTTTGTTCTGTTTCAGGTATCTTCTCAGCACCATTGAAAGGAGTCTATCAGTTCAGATTTACTGCATGTAGCTCTTGGGATTCAGAGTATGTGGACGTCTTCATGTATAAAAATGAGCAGAAACTCTTTCATAACAATTCAAAGAATAATGGTAACAAAAAGATATCCGTGTCTAATGGAATGATCCTAGAGCTGGAGCAGGGAGACAGAGTTACCATGCGTTTACCTGGTGGTTACAGGCTCTATGATGGCTCCTCATCCAACCTCAACACATTCAGTGGTGTTCTGCTCTATTCTATGTAACACTGGGACTGATACCATTACTTTAAAGTATTGGTTCTCAAAGTGGGGCCTGGGGACCCCCAGGGGTCCTGGGGAAGGGGGGGTTCCAGGTGGTTTCCAGCAATATTTGTTGATATAATGTCACAATCATTTTAACCTTTTATCCATATTTTATACGTTGGCTATTCAGAAATAGCAGATATACAAGATATACAAGCTTGTACAACTGCTATTTTTTTAAAACGTTTTTACATTTTGTAAAAATCTTGAAAGTATTCAAAGATTTTGAATAATTTTGAATTGGTTATAACACAAATCTTCTCCTCTGGGGGTCCCTGGCACAACACATTTTCAGATGGGGGTCCACGACCAAATACATATTAATGTAGGGGTCCTTGACTTGAAAAAGACAGTGTGAGAACCAGTGCTTTAAAGAGCTCCCATAATGTTCATATTCAGCCTCTCAATAAACTCATATTAAAACTTAAACACTGTTGTCAGTGTCTGTTTTATGTGTTTCTGATTATTTTGAATATAATACATCTAGAAGACCAATGATGATGTGTTTTATCCATATATGGAACATGCAGTATTATGAGAAAAAAGCATTCATGTGCATCACAGAATATTAATATGTGATTCATTGAAGGATCATAAAGTTGACTCATTCAGTTGATCCATTTATTTTCACAGAGACATAATGTCTGGGTCATTTATCTCAGACATAATATCTGGGTCATTTATCTCATAGACATAATGTCTGGGTCATTTATCTCATAGACATAATGTCTGGGTCATTTATCTCATAGACATAATGTCTGGGTCGTTTATCTATTATCTATTTATTTTAGAATTTGCCATACCTGTTATTTATTTTATTTTTATTTTGTATTTATTTTGGGGTGAGGGGACAATTTGAAGATAAAATAAAAAATATTTAAAATAATACAAACAACCAAACAGAAAACCAGCAAGGATAAAAAAAAAGGTGATATTTAGGCCTACATAATTATGTTCTGGAAACAGTGCTGCCCTAAATGCAGTGTTATTACCACTAGAGGGCACTAGACTTCAACTAAAGAGGGACTGCTGTCTTTGCCTCTAAACCAGGGGTCTTCAAGGTTTTTCAGCCCAAGGAGAGAGAGATGAAGCAGGGACCCCCACTACATTTACAATTGTGTTGCAGATTAAACTGTGTCATATATTTCATAGATAGCTTCATTGACTATCATCAGAGTTTTGTAAATTCAGTTTTTATTGTTAATTCCAGATATTTAACCACTTAAACCTTCAATACTTAGTACTTGATTTGCTCCTTTTCCCCCTATATCAAACCTCTTTGCTGAAAATAGCAGATCTACAAGCTCATAACGGCGTTGTGAGCTTGTAGATCTGCTATTTTCGGCTAACGTTCCCCTCAGAAAATGAATTCTAGGGTTCAAGTGGTTAAAGGAGGAGTTCACCCAAAAAATTACTTATTTTCTATCAATTGCACACCCTATGAAGCCTTGAATTCATGGATTATTTTTTGTTTTTGTGGCATTCCTAAGCTAATAATTTGATTCCTGTCTCCTACCGGCTAATGTATCCGGTAGGAGACACAAAGTAGATTATTTGTGTCTCCTACCGGAAATACACACGGTCATCAAATTATTGTCTTAGGAATGCCACAAAAACTAAAATAAATCCATGAAATCAAGGCTTCATGGGGTGTGTAATTGATAGAAAATAAGTAATTTTTTGGGTGAACTCCTCCTTTAATGTAAAAAAAAAAGGTTCCAATCTCACAACGACTTGGCGGCCCCCCTGTAGTAACTCTGAGGACCCTCTAGGGGTCCCGGACCCCCTGTTGAAGACCCCTGCTCTAAACTCATAAACATTAAAATAATCTCTTGCTTGTCCTGCTGCTTGAGGCCATTTTTAAGTTATAATATGACTTATTAGTATTTTATTGTACTATTCATACTGCCTTGTGTCTGACTAAAGTGGTGCTAAAACACTATAAGTGGTTATTTGGCTCATAATCATATAGAGGAACCTCTTTAGGTAATACAGTATAGCACCTATTTTATAGGTTTATCAACCTCTGGTCCTGGACCCACCAGGGGACCAAATGGACCCTTATGGGTCTGTAACTCTGAGAGTGTACAAAAATACTCAGTGTTCATTTAACTCTGACAGTGTACAAATAGAACCAAATGGACCTGTAAGGGTCCATTTGGTTATATTTGTACACTCTCAGAGTTACAGACCTGTAAGGGTCCATTTGGTTCTATTAGTACACTCTCAGAGTTACAGACCTGTAAGGGTCCATTTGGTTCCTAACTATAAACCAGTACTGGGACCCCCAGTACTCCATGTTGAGAACCGGTGCTCTAAAAGAGCCATGCAGGGTCTTAACAGGGTGTGTGTGCGTGTATGTGTGTCAGTGTGTGTGTGTGTGTGTGTGTGTGTGTGTGTGTGTGTGTGTGTGTGTGTGTGTGTGTGTGTGTGTGTGTGTGTGTGTGTGTGTGTGTGTGTGTGTGTGTGTGCGTGTGCGTGCGTGCGTGTGCCATATCTGCATGATGTTCAGTGTTGCCAGATAGAAACAAGCAACCAGGTCTATGAAAACAGGCCCAAAAGAAGCCACTAGGCCGTGGGTCCGCAGCAAAATGACTTAATATAGCATCACTATCTGTTGAACCACTTTAACCCTATATATACCGTACACTGTCTATTTGAAAATAGCCGATCGACAACGCGCCGTGATGCAACACGTTGAGAGCTTGTAGATCTGCTATTTTGAACAAATCTTCTATGGGGGTCCCCTGGCAAAAAATAATCCAGATGGGGGTCTGTGGACAATTACATATTAACTTTTGGGGTCCTTGACATGAAAATGTTTGAGAACCACTGGTTTAAACAACATTTAGGAAGCAGGCCCAAATAAGCAACAACTTAAAGGGATACTTCACTTTCAAAAAAACTTTTGGTCATTTTATCATCTACTCAGGCCTTTGTGAGCCCCCCAGACAGTTTTTAAGTTACTTGATTCATTATTTAGATATTTGATATTCATTTGATCAGACACGCCCCCTTCCTATACAAACCCATTGTAACTTCAAACTTCATTTTTAACATGTTAGATTCATCAAAAACACCCGTCCTTGGTTCTGGTGACTCATCCTGCCCTCCTAATACGTGAGGGGCCGTGATTTTCCAATTACTTTTTTCATTTATTTTATTTAAAATTTGTATTGTATTTTATTTTTTTCATTTTCCCAAAAAAATATTAAAAATAAATGAAAAAAGTTATTGAAAAAACACGGCCCCCTCATGTATTAGGAGGGCAGGGTGAGTCACCAGAACCAAGGACGGGTGTTTTTAAAATGGTTAAATGGGTTAAAATGGAGTTTGAAGTTATAATGGGTTTGTATAGGAAGGGGGCGTGTCTGATAAAATGAATATCAAATATCTAAATAATGAATCAAGCAACTTAAAAACTGTCTGGGGGGTTCACAAAGGCCTGAGAAGATGATAAAATGACCCAAAGTTTTTTTTAAAGTGAAATATCCCTTTAAGAACAGGGGTGATGCAACTTTGATGATGTAGAGGGCCACTATATTTACACACTCACTCCAGAGACACATTGCTGTCAGGCAGACACCTCTTATCACCGTTAATAGAGTTTATAAAGGGTCGTAAATCCTGCTCTATGTTAATTAAAACTATTTGTAGTTAAACAGCTGAAAACCCAGTGTAAAAAGGATGAGACGAAATCAAAGGCAGACACAGGCTGGTTCTCAAATTAAAAGGTTGACATTGTATTAAGAGAAAGAATCCATCCACGAGGCACCGTACAGCAAAAATATCTCTCTCCATTACAAAGACAGGCAATAGTATTTATACACAAGTTGGAGTCCGGACATCAGTTATGAGGTGGATCCTAACGAATACGATTGGTTAAGACCCTCAGACGTCAGATCATATCTGATGAGCTGTCAGGCATCAGGGTGTCATCATAATAAGTTGTTGTTCATCTTATAGTATCCTTGTGTACATCTTATGGTTTCATAAACAAGTTATCCCTTCGATATCATAGGACATGTGGCAGGTTTATCTGTGACAGGGTGACAGCTGACAGAGTACATTAGTGACGATGTCAGGTCATACAGAGATATAGGTCATGTACGATACAGGTCATTAGGACATTAGATCACAAAGCGTTGACCAAGACATGTTTTTACTGATTAGAAACATATGGAGCCGGCACCAGATAGCAAATATGGAGGTGTTGTTGCTTTGTCATAGATGGTCAAGTTAACTCCAATGAGCTGTTATTGTATTCCTCCAGAGATAATCAGTGACCTTGGAGGGCCTGCGCTCTGTACAGCTCAAAACACATGCAGTCTCTAGAGGAAAGGAGAGACCTGATACTAGGATTAGTTTTGTCCAACCTCGAACTTAATAAAATCATAAGATTGGTAGGCAAACTTGAGTTATGCCAAGATGGCACACTAAAATAGGATATGAGGGCATATATATCAATATTGTCGACCAAAAGACATAGTTTTAACTCTAACAAGTCCCCAGTTCTTGTGGACAAGATTGGTAGATGACGTCAAAATAATATGTAATTAATTAATTAATATAAGAAAACAGATACATGTAGACTTAAATACCTTTTTAAATTGTATTAAAGGACTATAAGGGCAAAAACAAATGTTTCTTTGTTCAGATAACATACACATTTTTTCTTCTTCAAAAGGACTGAATTGTTTATTAATTTGGAAGCAAAATGGTTATATTTCATGAGTAAATAATCAGCGTTAGTAGGATGAAATCTTACATAGACTATAGAATAATTAGAATGGTAAGTGGGTTCTATATGCTGTTAAATGAGAAAAATGACATCACCTTATAAGTTCCCAGAATAAGGTATTATAATTATGAACAGATCTGTCAAACCTTTCTTTATTTTATTTTATTTTGAAGGCCATCCCTTGGCAGGATCTGAATTTTTTAACTTTTAACTTTTCCTGAAAATCCCACAATGTATGTACCACCAGGAACTTGAGCCAACACCCAACATAGTCTTGTTTCCAAGAAGCTGTTGTTTCAGGTCCCGCCCCCAAGTGTGTATAGGCTCAGTCGAATTTTAGCCCTACTTCTCCTTGAAGCAATACTGTGGGTAGATATGTTAACCCTAAGCAAAATAATTTATGGCGGGAAAAACTCACGTGATGCCCCTTTACTCACACAGACGTATAGGACCTACTTTTCCTCTTTGAGCAGTCGAGAGGAGAGGCTTCTGTCACTCAATTTAACCAGGAAGATTATTTAATCTGTAAATGAATTAACCACAGAATTACTGTGGGTAGAAAGTGTACATGAAATGTATTTGACAAAACATAAGTAGTTTAAAACAGTTAAGAACTCTTGAAAAATATAATACAAAGGTTGTCCATCGGAGTTTTAGACCCTCAGTCTCCCCTGGGGAGGTTTTGTATGGGGAGGTTTTGTAAACTTCAATGACTCCTGGGGCAAGATCTGAAATGGATGAATGTGACTAAGACTGTAAGTTAGTATTTATCGTTAAATGACTATGATAAAGGACAAAAAACAACATAAAAAAGATATTAAGCAAATCACATTTAAATCAAGTTAATCAACTATTCACATTTAAATCAAATATTCACCAACTCCCTCCTCTTGACACAATACCATATATATTCTATATATATATATATAGTGTGTCAGAGAATTAATTTACTGATGTGAATGAAAAAAATAAGCAAAAAATGAAACAGGGATTTTTTTTTTCTTAAAAAATTTAAATATTTAAAATAAAACAAAATGACGTTATAATCTTTGTAATATTATGTGTTAATGTTTTCTAAATAATATTATAACATATTGAATCTTATAAGGGTTAATTTAACTGAGATGGGTTAAATTGAATTCAATGGAGGAATTCAATGTCATTAGGATGATATTGCCATAGTTATGTGTTAGTTACCAGGGAAGCTAACACTGCCTGTAAGGAATTATGGGTAATGGAGTAGATAAGAGGTCATTTTGGAATGAGTTGCCATAGCAACGTGGCTGTTACAGACCCTAACGGAAACGGAAATCTCCACAAGGGATTGTGGATATTGGAGTTTGCTTAACAGTTAAAGTTACTAAATTAGATGAACAAACTCATTCACATATGCTGATGGTGCTGACATTATGGCAAAAATAAAGGAAATAATATTAATAATGGGCTGACAGTAATAGAACTGATATTATATATATATAGATAGATAGATATTGCTATAAGGGAGTTACTGTAATTGGAAGGAATGGGTTAAAGTTATATTGAGCCCAATGGCCCTCACAAGGTCAGAATGTTCTCATAACAATTCAGTCACAGACTTTTCTGAGACAGCAAAACTGGTGAAAAATTAAATAAAATGAAATCCTTTGTATTCTACATTCTGTCTGATCACTTTCTTTACTTTCACTACTCGACATAACTGACTTTCTTTACCTTCACTACGACATAACTGACTTTCTTTACCTTCACTACGACATAACTGACTTTCTTTACCTTCACTTTACCTTCACTACGACATAACTCACTTTCTTTACTTTCTTTCACACTTCTCTTTACTTTCTTTCACTTTCTTTACTCTTTTTTCTACCCTCGAGCCACAAATGGCTACGCTCGTTCTACCCTTCTCTTACCTCCTTTCCAAATGAAAAAATATATATAGATGGTAATATTTGTGAAAAAAAAAGGTTTTTACAACAAATACTATAAGGTGGAATTTTAACATGAAGTCAAAAATGATGAGTAGATCAAATAAACAAAAGGGTGGGATTCCGTTTATGCCAGAAAAGATTTCCCCGTCGTCATAAACAGGACCCCCTTAGCTACCAAAACAAAATAAAAGCTTGAACTACCCGCTAACGAGAAAAGAAAAAAAAACATTAGATATATAACTTAAAACCAACCCCAAGTCCTAATCACACATTAGGCACAGCAGAGAAGGAGAGGGCAGCGTCATAGGGGTCATAGGTGGGTGTCTAGCCAATATGAGGGCCCCAGCAGGGAGGATAGACACTAAACACAAACAAAGCATCAGAAACTGGACTAATTAATGTAAAATACTCAAATGGAATTAATATGCATCAAGGACTAATTCTGTATATATTTGAGTACATTTTCTGTTAACAATTGAAAGTGGGACCCATATAAATGGGAACAAGACAACAATGTGAGAGATTAATACTAAATGGGTTAACAATCTGAATTGTCTTTGGTAAATATAAATGTAACAGGTATCAGATTATTTGAAGATGGGTATTCATAAATACTATATTGACACATATCATATTAGAACCTCTAATACAAGGACTGATTCCTTTTGTTTTTTAAAAGTGTTTTAAAAGTTAGGACACATCAAATTCATCTATCTCTGTATCAATTTCATCTATTTGCGGCCAGAGTGTCTTTGTCCGTTTAAAGGGAAGTTCATCTATGTCTAATTATCTACAACAACCCGGTTGTCAAAACCCCAGTTTGGCCGTCGGTGCCAAAGTGGAGGTTTGAAAGGGAGCGCTGTGTTCGGCTGGGGACATAGGGTCAAAGTATGGTCCGCCGTGGTCCCACATGACCAACAAATATAAGTTCGCGGGGGCCGGCCTGCAGTGTGTGAGCCCTGTGTAGAGAGACCAGGGGTGTTCTGGGTGTGGTGTGTATTACCTTGATTCCATGGTCCTGGTTGGTTCTGCTGTCGGTTTGCCCCGGATCCCCCGTTGTGGTTTTGGTTATTCTGTGGTGCCTGTAGGCTGATGTGTCCCTCCCCAGTAATCACGGCCTGTAGTTTAGCCCTAGGCTTTGGTTCGGCTATGCAATTGTTGTAATACTGAGCTAGAGTAGTGAGTTCCTCTGTGGTTTTCATTTTCCATAAGGGATCATTCATAGTGATGGCCTGTTTTAAGTGAGGGCGTAGAGCCTCCATTAAGAGGAGGTTAAACAATTTCTGGTAGCCCACCTGGCCACTGGTTAGGCCTGAGTGGCGGTTAAACTGGGTTTTAAATTTCTGAATGAATTCCGAGATATCCTCTCCGTCTTTCTGCTTGATGTCGGTGAGGACAGATAAATTAGTGTCAGCACGCAGGAGACCTAGTGCGTTCCCTATCATTTTGTTTACAGCTGCCTCGTGGTCTACCTGTCTTATGGGGTCTCTGTTCGTCCAGAGCTGGTGGCTCGGTACGGAAACATTGGATCGCACGGCCATGTAGGTCGAGGAGGTGGGCCCCCTCTGAAAT
The DNA here is from genome assembly GCF_963280865.1 of Gymnoscopelus braueri. Classification (NCBI taxonomy): domain Eukaryota; kingdom Metazoa; phylum Chordata; class Actinopteri; order Myctophiformes; family Myctophidae; genus Gymnoscopelus; species Gymnoscopelus braueri. Next base: position 4,192,297 of record NC_137619.1, on the reverse strand, counting down.
CTGATGTGACATGGCTTTGGGGCTACTTTTTGCAATAAGGTCCCTGACTTCCGTAGTGTTAAGCTGGTGTTCTATTATCTCTGCTTTGAGCGCGGTCTCCCACCCCTCTGGATTGTCCTGAATATTAGGTAAAGTTTCTGCAATGTTCTTAATATCTTCAGGAGACCATTTCCTGTACCTATAAGCCAAATTGCCATCCCCCTGTGTATAGGCCATTAAGGGAGCAATCAGTGTTTCTATCTGATCTACTGTATGTTGTGCAGTAAGTGATTGTGTGTTAACCCGACGTTCATGTAAAGATTTTGATCTCTTACTAGTGCTTGTGTCAGATGGGGGAGCGTGGGGTAAGGGTGAAAGTCCTGAAGGCTCACCGACAGCAGGTCCAAGCACAGGTCCAAGCAGGTCCACATCCTGAGAACGTGGAGAAAGAGTAATTTTTGTTAAAACCTCGTCATCCTCACTTTCAAACATTGACTTATCAAATGAAGGTAGTAGGCCTATGTCAGTGTGAGTGGTGCACTGTGCTTTGTTACCACTGGTGGGTCCCTGTGACGGGGAAAGGATATTTCCCATAATGTAAAAATGTAATTATTCAGACGTGACTAGAACGTAAAAGAAAAAAAAACTGTGTTCAAAATCTATTTAGTATCTATCAAGAAGTGGGTGAGCAGGTAGACAATTTACTGATAAAAAATTTTAATGAAGCAATTCTGAGCAGATGCACGGCTTGTGGGAGAGAGAGAGAGAAACAGTGACAGTGACTACAGATTGTTGACACGTTCAAGGGACCGAGAGAGTGAGTGAGTGAGATAAAGAGGCCGTCAGCCCTACCCAAGGTTAAATACTTCTGTCTGTGGCCAAGTGGAAGGTTTAAATGACTAGTTTCTAGTTTCTTTAAAATACTCAAATCAGCAGGCTGTGTCTTATCCTAGGAAATAAGTAAATATCATACAAACGGTTCAGTGCTTATGTAATGCTGTTTAGGGGCTGAATGGATGAGATGCCTGTAGCTGGTTTTAGTGATACAGAGGTTGCCTGGAGCAAATGTGGCTGGTTTCTAGGTAAATGGGAATGAAATCAAATATTAAAAACTTTTTTTTTTTTTTTTTAAATTGACCAAAGGTAGGAATAGAACAAAATCTAAATAATAAGACAGTATGGTCTTATTAGTTTAATATCTAACCTCTGTCCTTTTTGATTCATGATCTGCAGCTCATGAGTCAGAAACGGAGTTTGGCTAGTATTAGTGACTTTGGATGGGCTAGCTATGTTATACTATAATAATTCCCCTCTGATTGGCACCCACAGAAGGTATCTGTGTGTGTCAAGGTTTAAATGATTTACAAAATCAAAGTAAAAATATAATCATTCAACAGGTTGGCTAAAAAGCGGCACACCTGTGGATTATTATAATCGAACAACAGGTTTGCTAGAAAATCAGCACCTGTGGATTATTTAAACAGAATATAATCTAACAACAGGTTGGCTATAAGGCAGCGCCTGTGGATTACTAAACAGTTCACACAATATAATCTAACAACAGGTTGGCTAGAAGGCAGCGCCTGTGGATTATTAAACAGTTCACACAATATAATCTAACAACAGGTTTGCACCTGTGGATTATTAAGTGGTACAGTTCACACAATATAATCTAACAACAGGTTTGCACCTGTGGATTATTAAGTGGTAAAAAAACAGATATGAATATATGTAGGCCTATCTATGTACAACTGTAGTTAAAAACCAAGGAACAAATGTACGAGGCAATAAATATCTATGCACACACTGGTAGACGTCTGATATGCGCATATATATGTATTGACAGTATCTGTCCAAAAAAATTAATAATAATAATAGTAATAATAATAATATATATATATATATATATATATATATACAAGTACGGCCAATGAGCCTCGTGATAAAGTTAATACAATGTCAAAATTACAAGTCAAGGAACTGAACCAAAAGGGAACCTGTGTCTTGTAGTCAGCTGGACGGAGAATCCCCACGCGTTTGAGGAATGTCTGTGAGCCGCTTGTCTCCAAAAACAATATTTGGAAAAGAGGCTGATTCTAAGATAGCTGACCGGAAAGAGTCCTCGCGCGAAGAGGAGTCGTCCGGAGCCCCTCAGAGTCGACCGTGAAAAAAATCTAAATTTTTAAGGCTGATTCTAAACGCACCGTCCGAGAAAAATATTAATAATAATTATGATAATAATGTCGGACAGGCCTTTAACCGTTCGAAGGACCAATTAATAGAGTTTATAAAGGGTCGTAAATCCTGCTCTATGTTAATTAAAACTATTTGTAGCTATTTGAAATCAAAGGCAGACACAGGCTGGTTCTCAAATTAAAAGGTTGACATTGTATTAAGAGAAAGAATCCATCCACGAGGCACCGTACAGCAAAAATATCTCTCTCCATTACAAAGACAGGCAATAGTATTTATACACAAGTTGGAGTCCGGACATCAGTTATGAGGTGGATCCTAACGATTGGTTAAGACCCTCAGACGTCAGATCATATCTGATGAGCTGTCAGGCATCAGGGTGTCATCATAATAAGTTGTTGTTCATCTTATAGTATCCTTGTGTACATCTTATGGTTTCATAAACAAGTTATCCCTTCGATATCATAGGACATGTGGCAGGTTTATCTGTGACAGGGTGACAGCTGACAGAGTACATTAGTGACGATGTCAGGTCATACAGAGATATAGGTCATGTACGATACAGGTCATTAGGACATTAGATCACAAAGCGTTGACCAAGACATGTTTTTACTGATTAGAAACATATGGAGCCGGCACCAGATAGCAAATATGGAGGTGTTGTTGCTTTGTCATAGATGGTCAAGTTAACTCCAATGAGCTGTTATTGTATTCCTCCAGAGATAATCAGTGACCTTGGAGGGCCTGCGCTCTGTACAGCTCAAAACACATGCAGTCTCTAGAGGAAAGGAGAGACCTGATACTAGGATTAGTTTTGTCCAACCTCGAACTTAATAAAATCATAAGATTGGTAGGCAAACTTGAGTTATGCCAAGATGGCACACTAAAATAGGATATGAGGGCATATATATCAATATTGTCGACCAAAAGACATAGTTTTAACTCTAACAACCGTATTTTAACTTTTTTCGTAAATGAATGCCATTCTATGTCACACAAAAGTAGTAAAAATAGCAGATCTACAAGCTTCAAACACATCGCACCGCAACGTGTTTTGAGCTTGTATTTCTTTTGCTATTTTTGAATTGGAATCCTGAAAAGTAAAATTTTAATTTAATTTCAAATGCATTTAGTTATACTTATGTTAACTTTATGAACTTAAATACAAATACATTGGACATAAAAAAGACAATAGTTTAAGCCAATTAAGACAATAATTAAGCTACTAATATAGACTGAAGTAATTAAAGCGGGTCGTGTTTGCAGGTTTGGAATTGTAACAGCTGAAATCAATAATAGATCAGTATTCTGATATTAACCTGCGGGCCGCGTTAAGTGATGGTGGGGGCCGCATGTGGCCCCCGGGCCGCCAGTTGCCCATGTACGCTTTAGAAGCAAGCCCAAAAGTGATGACTTTACAGAAAAACAAGGCCGAAGTCGCTTATAATAAGCAGACATGGCAACACTGATGATGTAACGTGTCTAATGTTTAGAATCTCCTAATGAAGCACTTTGTAACCTTGGTTTATACATACTGATATATGTGTGTAACCTATAGGTTTATAAATACTGAAATATGTGTGTAACCTATAGGTTTATAAATATTTATATATATGTGTAACCTATAGGTTTATACATACTGATATATGTGTGTGTAACCTATAGGTTTATAAATACTGATATACATGTGTGTTTTCACCAAAAGTCTGAAAAGGTTGAAAATATTTCAACTCTCGGCAAAAAAGTTTTAAAAAAAACAGTCCAGAACAACATAGACCTTCAGCAGCACAGTATAAATACATGACGCTCTCATTGTAAACAGTTAAAAACATACATACTGTACTCAGGATAAATGTCTTGGTGGACAGCAGCCCCTAAAGACACTTTTTAACATTGGCTTTCAGTGACACAGCTTATAACGGCATTCCAAGCTAATACTAAACTACAGCCTCTCTCTTACTGGGAAATTAAGATGCTGAAATAGAAGCCATTGTTCTTGCATTAACCCTAGAACAGGGTTTCTCAAAGTGGGTGCACCGTGGCACCCTAGGGTGCCGTGACACCAGTCCAGGGGTGCGTCAGAATGTTTTGATAATATTTGGAATTGAGCCATATTACTGTTGGACCTACACCAAATCTCTTTGTCAAAAATAGCTGATCTACAAGCGTTGTGAGCTTGTAGATCGGCTATTTTTGACGAATGTTCCACCCAGAGTGGTTAAACGTAAAAGTATAGAATTATTTTCAACCTGCCCAAATGGAAATTGATACTCTCTCAAGTTTTCCTCATGACATACTGTATCTTAGGCGGAAACATTACATTTTTAAGTACCTTAATATGACATAAATGGAGGGTCCTATAAGTAAGTAAGTAACAATGTAATTCTGGGGTGCCGTGGATGAAAAAGTTATTTACAGGGGTGACCTGAGCCAAAAAGGCTTGAGAACCACTGGTCTAGAACACTAACGTTGGGTGATTTTCAGCCACATGATTATGTTTATGTGATTTTCATAACGTTGCTGATGTCTGAGGTGGGCGGGTCCTCGGGTGCCTTCAGGCTGCTCAGTGACATCATGGAAGGTAGGCGTGTTTCCTGTTGTTTTGGGTGATTGGGGTATTTTCCCGACGTTAGTGATAGAGAGTAAAAACAATGGGGTGGGCTCTCCCACAGTTGTCGGCTGATGCAATTAGACTGTGCCTTCACTGGACAAGGCTCACATGTCCCAGGAATGGGTCCCTGCTCCATCACCCTGTTATCATTGTTTAAAGGAATTCTTTGTTAACAATTCACAATCTTTTCTCATTTTTAATATAGGACCCCCCCCCTCCCTCGATGATGTTTTTAACTTTCTGTGATATTTTATATTGAAACATTAAAGAAGAGTACCTCCATTTGCCATGTATTGTTGTACTTTAAAGGTAGGGTAAGTGATATTTTTTGGTATTTTTGTTGTTTTGGTAAAAAGGTTAAAGTACTATATTGTGATAGTAATCATTGCTACAGAGCGTTTGCTCGGTCACAGTGTGTGTGCGTGCGTGCATGCGTGCGTGCGTGCGTGCGTGCGTGTAAATAGAGAACAGGGACAGTGACATGTTGGTCACTGAAAATAGCCGATCTACAAACTAAAGCTGTATGTTATGTTAACTGTAACTAACTATAATGCTATAATATCTAACTAATAGTATGTTGATAAATGTATTCTATGTCAGCTCAACAAACAGTAAGGATTGAAGAGGTCAGCGCTCAGACGCTTGCATTGATAAAGTTTTAACTTTTACTGTAAATAAAGTTACATCACATACTGTTACATAACAACTTATTATGTCTGTAAACACATTGTATACAGCAGCGGTTCTCAGACTTTTTTATGTCAAGGACACCCAAACTTCCATAGCAGATGTATAAGCTCACAGCTCAGCACTAATTGACACGCTGTGAGCTTATATATCTGTGCTTCGGGTGCTTCTGTATTATTCCTACTAAAAATAACACAACACACCTTATACATCGTCTGCAACTGGTTCAAAATGCAGCAGCTAGGCTCATCACTGGTACCAGGAGATTTGATCACATAACTCCTGTTTCTAGCCTTCAGGATTGATTTGATTTTAAGATTTTACTACTAACTTTTAAAGCTCTTAATGGTCTAGCTCCTAGCTATTTATGTAATTTGGTTGAACCTTATGTACCAGGGCGCACCCTTAGATCACCTGGCCAGGGTCTACTGGAGATTTATACGGCTAAGTTGGTGACCAAAGGAGGTCGGGCCTTTTCTATAAAGGCCCCCAGACTCTGGAACAGCCTGTGTACCAGAGCAACTCATTTTAACCAGATCATTAACGAGTTTTAAATCCCTGTTAAAAACCCATTTCTACAGAATGGCCTTCTTAACTCCTTGAGATAAATGTTGTTTATTATTGCGCTGTTCTATTGTAAATGTAATATATCACTGTTATTTCATTATTGCATTGTTGTTGTTGATTGCTGTTTTGATTGTTCAAGCACTTTGTAACTATGTTTAAATAAGTGCTATACAAATAAAGTTGTATTATTATTATACAATCAGAGCGCAACAGTGTAAAAAAAACGTTTGTTGCTATATCAGCGGTTGCTCAATCTTTTTCATGTCAAGGACACCTACAATTATATGTATATTTGGACGCGGACCCCCATCTCAAAGAGAGAGAGAGAGAGAGAGAGGGAGAGGGAAAGAGGGAGAGAGAGGGGGGAGAGGGAGAGAGAGAGAGAGGGGGGAGAGGGAGAGGGAGAGAGAGAGAGGGGGGAGAGGGAGGGAGTGTTGGAGGTAGAGGGAGGGAGAGTGTCTGTCTCTATTTATCACTCTATTCATTTCAATAATTCAATGGAGCTTTGTTGACATGAAAAAACGTATGTTTGACTTGCCAAAGAAAAAGTGGAATAAAACAATGAAAACAAAACAATGTATGCACAATTACATGGTAATAAACCAATGTGTAAACAGAACTGTGTTACATTACAACAAAGAGGAAAATATCTTACACCAAACTGTCAGAAATAGTTCTACGTCCACATAGGAAAGCTTAGCTTGGGATAAACTTTCGAAACAAAAAGACAGCAGTATTTCATTTATGTTTCGCGTTCACTTGGTATAAAACCTTTGGGCAGTGTTGCAATGCTGCATTGGAAGGTGGTTGCACTCTATTTTAGTGGCGTGACGCGCACGTCGCTTAACACCGTACACTACAGGTCACACAATGGACCATTGACATGCATCTATAGGCTCTTTCTTATGTTAATCCACCTGGTGTGAGTCGGGAGCCTTTGTAAACTTTGTTGAGGTGTGAATTTCATCTTGTTTTAAATCTATGCGTGTGCCTGCGTGTGCTCCTGGTCAAATAGGTTCCTGCACGCCGTGCAAGGCCGTCCCGTGAGCAATGCACCCCTGCCTTTGGGACAAATAGTAAGCCTGCCTGCCTGCCTGCCTGCCTGTCTGCCTAAACTATCTCTATGTGTCTCTTATTAATGTTGGAGAGATAAAGTCATGTTTTTATCTTAATAAACTATCTCTCTGTGTCTCTTATTAATGTTGGAGAGATAAAGTCATGTTTTTATCTTCATAAACTATCTCTCTGTGTCTCTTATTACTGTTGCAGAGATAAAGTCATATTTTCAGCTTCATAACCTACATGTATCTTTCCTACAGAAAGTCCAGAGAGTGACGGGGTTAAATATTAACACTTTATCTACTTAGTCAGGGCAGAAATAGACTGTGTGTGTGTGTGTGTGTGTGTGTGTGTGTGTGTGTGTGTGTGTGTGTGTGTGTGTGTGTGTGTGTGTGTGTGTGTGTGTGTGTGTTGCACAGGGCAGATCAGGTCAGGTGAGGACAGATCATTCTTTGAAGGGCAGAAGGCCAAACTGAGGGGCAACAGCAGTGATATATACAGTAATATTATTAATAGTAGTGATATATACAGTATCCACTTTTTCTATCCCGAAATTAGCCGATCTACAAGCTCACAGCACGACGCGTTGTGAGCTTGTAGATCGGGTATTTTTGGGCAAAGAGCAGCCCAGAGCCAAAGGTGAAGTTTGCAAAGTATTGAGGGTTTAAGTGTTTTTTATGTTACATTGTTAATGTCTGTTTTACTAGAATGACTACTTATTGTTGTTTTCTACACTAACCTGTATCTGTGCTTCATCCTTACTGTGGTTTCTGCTGTGATATGACTGAATATCCCTCTATCAATAAAGCTCTGTCTATCTACACACATGACTTGTTCTTTATATGTTATAATTGTAGCGCCCCACCCCTGACTGTATTAACCAGAGTACAAAAGATGGGACGTTCTGAGTTCTTAACGTCCTAAGTTAAAGTTTTACCTTTACTCAATATCCAAATGTGTAATGACATTCATTCACTACAACCTGTAAATAATTATTTCCAGACACTGCATGTATATTTTAACATCCTTTACTTGAATTGTTAGAATTGAATTGAATTTGTGTACCCAACACTGACAATAAAGGGTTAAATAACAAATGAAAAACAATGAAAAAACAGAAATAGGCATCAACAATTCTTAATACTAATAAATTGGACTTGTAATACACTTAAAATAATGAACCTTTTAAGCCTGTATTACTAAAATGTATTGACTTTGAAACAAAAATAAACCTACAGTATAGTATGTTTTTAAAACCCAAAACTCTCAAATGAAATAGTTTAGAACTAAAACCTTCCCTAATTCTAATTAATCCTACTCTAACCTGCTAACCTCCTACTAACTCTGTAGACACCTCAACACTCAAAGAACACAAATACCCTTAAATTTGTGGGCCCACACACTCACACAGTGCCGGATTTATAGGAGTTGAGGCCCATGGGATAGAGTAATTTTCGAGGCCCCCATTCACGGGACACATGCACGCGCGCGCAGTTTTTGGTTTCTTTATTTCGGTTTTAGGGTTAGAAAAAAACTATTTGATCATAAAAAAAAAATATATATATATATATCATTTTTTTTTCACCAAAAAATCGGAGGCCCCCCCAGTTGGAGGCCTGTGGGCTGCAGCCCACCCTAGCCCAACGGTAAGTCCGCCCCTGCACTCACACACACACAAAATAACAAACGTTGCAGGCCTGTTTGATGATACTTGAGCAGCAGTAAACCTCTTCACTAGGAGAGCAATACAGTCACTTACTGCAGCTGATGGGTTGGCAAAGATGTCAGGATGAGGCTAGGGTATGGTGTGGCAGTCCATGAATGTCTCTTCAGTGGGAGAGCAACACAGTCAATTACAGGAGAGAAGCTGAAGAGATGACACTGATGATGGATCCACAACTAGCAGAACCACTTCTTCATCAGACAACCCAGAGCTCACAGTCCAGAATTCCAACACACCCCAGCAAGGATGCAGTGGTGGAAAAAGTACTCAAATTCTTTACTTAAGTAAAAGTACCAATACTGCAATATAAAAATACTCTGTTACAATTATTGGTCCAGAATTCAATATTTACTTGAGTAAAAGTACAAAAGTATTGGCATCAAAATGTACTTAAAGTATGAAAAGTAAAAGTACTAAATATTTGAAAATAGCAGATCTACAAGCTCACAACGCGTCGCGTTGCGACGCGTTGTGAGCTTGTAGATCGGCTATTTTCAAATTGCCTCTGTATAAAATAGGGCTGAATTGGTAAATGTATGTTTCATAATGTAATAATTTATATCTGAAAAGTAACTAGTAACTAAAGTTTTCAAATAAATGTAGTGGAGTAAAAGTACAATATTTGCCTCCGAGATGTAGTGGAGTAGAAGTAAAAGTATTGGAAATTGGAAATACTCAAGTAAAGTACAAATACCTCAAAATTGTACTTAAGTACAGTACTTAAGTAAATATACTTAGTTACTTTCCACCACTGCAAGGACAGTCTTTGAGTCCAGTAGCTGCTAGCCAGTAAACAGGCTAATGATGAATGCTAGTCCTTGACTCCAGTTAGCCACTTAGCAAACAGGGCCAAATGTAGTGCTGAATAATAGCTTTCCTCTCTGTCTTGCTATTAATCACTGAACACCTGAATATGACTCCTGTCAATACTCTTGACTAGCAAAGATGCTTTTTAACAAAAACGATTATTTTTAACACATACATTGCACTGAATAAACGTTTTTCTCTTCCAATCCACTCTCACTCACTTCCTCCTTTTTCTCCCCTCTGTCTCACTCCTCCCCTCTCTCCACACAGCTCTCCTTGTCCATCAACCTGGATGTCCCGCCCCATAACCAATGACAATCATTCAAACCAGAGTGAACATTTTAACATGACAAACAAGTGTAAAGTAACACCCTCTGAAGGAATATTTACTTTAATAGCCTTTTAATATGAATTAAATCAACCTTTTAAAGTTTTGCTTTAGGCTTAGATTATGAACTACTAAATGATAAACGTTTTTTAATATAAATGAATTAGACACGTTTAATGTTTTACTTTAGCAGATATTGGACTATTAAATGATTTCCATTTGACTGCTTACTTTAAGCAAATAAACAGGACTTTAGACCTAGGGTTTTCCCATCAGGGCTACATAATGATGTTATTATTATAATTATATTATGAAGATGAAGAGTTTGAAGGTTGTTTTACTTTGGGGCAGGCTTGATAAAGATCATTCTATACTTGAGTTGATGCATAAGAAGAGTTTGAAAAGATCTGACACAGACTGACAGACAGTGGTGGAAAGTTACTAAGTACATTTACTTAAGTACTGTACTTAAGTACAATTCTGAGGTATTTGTACTTTACTTGAGTACTTCCAATTTCCAATACTTTTACTTCTACTCCACTACATCTCTGATCCAAATATTGTACTTTTACTACTACATTGATTTGAAAACTTGAGTTAGTAGTTAACTAGAAGATTTTGATTATTATTACAAAACATACATTAACCACTTCAGCTCTGTATACATTTTAGCCATTTGAAAATAGCAGATCTACAAGTTCACAATGTGTCACGATGCGTTGTGAGCATGTAGATCTGCAATTTTCAAAATATTTGTATACATTTGAAAACATTAAATGGGACATTCTGCATAATAAGTACTTTTACTTTTGGTACTTTAAGTACATTTTGATGCCAATACTTTTGTGCTTTTACTCAAGTGAATTTTTTATTCCAGACTTTTACTTGTAACAGAGTATTTCTACATTGCAGTATTGATACTTTTACTTAAGTAAAGCAATTGAGTGCTTTTTTCACCACTGCTGCCAGATATGAGTGAAATTAGAAATTAGTTTAACAAAATGCACCTTTTACATTGTCTGACATGCTTTGTTCTTAGATCAGTGATAAATGCTGGCCTCGACACAAACACATGTTGACAGAGAACACGCGCATGAACATAAATGCATAAATATGTGTGTATTGAATAAATACACACATATCTGTAGAAGAAATATCATTCTATTATAAGTGATCATTTCATTTATCTGAACATCTAAGGCACACTCTCCACTCAGTGAGGCACATCACACCAGCAGAACAACCTTGGAACATTTTAGTTTTTTTTTTAATAACAGCAGCTGATTACATCAAATATATTCACACTGGCTCTTTTCAAAGTCAGGATATTCCACGTTGGTAGCTCTTATCAAAGCACATGTTGGAGTTCTCAGATCCTAGACTTTATTTAGTGTCCAGTTTGTACCCTAACTTTCCACTGGTCACAATCACGTGTCCAGTGTTCCTGTAGGAGGTGGGAGAGGATAAAAGGCGGCTGCGAGGTAGCCTTAGTGACTCGCTTTCAGGATGAAGGGTTGTGAGGCTTTGCTTGTTTTACTGTTCTGTCTGTCTGAGGCCGGGGCTCAGGGACAGAATGGACCGGTCAAAGAGAGGGAGAGCGGTGTAGAAGCAGATACACTCTTACAACCTGACCTCTGGGCATCGCTGATGGAGGTGAGAGACATGGTGGTAGTGCAGCAAGAGAAGATGAGGAACATGGAGACCAAGGTGGCAGCCAGCGAGGAAAGACTGGCAGCAAGCGAAGAAAGACTGGCAGCCAGCGAGGAAGAATCCAAGAAGCTGAGGATGTCAGTGACAGGTTAGGATGTTCTAAATCTACTTTGAAGAAGTTGTAAAGGTACAGGCTGAATTGTGTTTCATAGTTTAATGTGTGTTTCTCTGTGATATTTTTCAGTCATGGCTGCCAAATTGAGAGCCAGCCAGACCCAGGTCAAACAGCTCCAGTCCAGACTCAGTACCAGTGAGGGCCACATCCAAGACCACCAGACCAGACTCAGTACCAGTGAGGGCCACATCCAAGACCACCAGACCAGACTCAGTACCAGTGAGGGCCACATCCAAGACCACCAGACCAGACTCAGTACCAGTGAGGGCCACATCCAAGACCACCAGACCAGACTCGGTACCAGTGAGGGCCACATCCAAGTCTTGAAGGAAGAAAGTGAAGGTAATTTGAACAGCAGATGTTCAGTGAATGCAGCTAGGAGAGGATGATGTTGAAAAACTACTTACTTTGGCGTTAATTACTTTAGTTGAGCTCAGAGAATAGATGCTGTTTAGATGTAATTCACTGTATTTGTTGATGTGTTTTAAATGAAACAGCAGGAGTATTTGTGATGGATCAGACTTAATGCTATAATGTTGTGGTTTCAGCCCACCATGCTCAGCTGTCCACCGTAGAAACCAGGCTGACTGCTGCTGAGGGTCAAGTTCAGGAACTGTTGAGTAAGTATGTTTAACACATATTAAGATTATAGATTCAGGAAGATTGTAATAAAATAATCATTGTGTGATAGGAACTTCTTTTTACATGAACCACTTGAACCCTAGCATCCCTTTTCTGAGGGGAACAGAAAATAGCAGATCTACAAGCTCTCAATGCCTCGTGCTGCCAGGTGTTGAGAGCTTGTAGATCGGCTATTTTTGTTGAAGAGGTTTTGTGTAGGGGGGAAAGTATTGCCTGGCAGTGGTGTAAAGTAACTAAGTACATTTACTCAAGTACACTTTTGAGGATTTTTTTACAACCCTGGAGTATTTCTCATTTTCTACTCCATTACATCTCAGAGGTAAATATTGTACTTTTACTCCACTACAATTATTTGACAGCTTTAGTTACTTTGCAGATTTAGATTATTATTACAAAACATACATTAACCACTTCAGTCCTATATACATTTCGGCCATTTGAAAATAGCCGATCTACAAGCTCACAATGTGAGCTTGTAGATCGACTATTTTCAAAAGATTTGTATATATGTTGAACTAGTGAAATGGGACATTCTGCACAATGAGTACTTTTACTTTTGGTACTTTAAGTATATTTTGATGCCAATACTTTTGTACTTTTACTCCAGGCTTTTACTTGTAACAGAGTATTTCTACACTGCAGTATTGATACTTTTACTTAAGTACAACATTTGAGTACTTTTCCCACCACTGTTACACCATGAATCGCTACACATTGAGTCTATGAAGCTATAAGATCTGTGAAAACATTCTGCAAACAGAATTAAATACAAGTAGTGGGGGTCCCTCCTTCATCTGTGTCTCAGCTAAGGGGTCCTTGGCCTGAAACACGTTGAAGACCCCTGACTTAGTGAACTAAGACCCTACAGTAGATCTATTGAATCAAACTCAGTCATAAGCAGTGGTGGAAAAAGTACTCAATGTGTTTACTTAAGTAAAAGTATCAACACTGCAATGTAGAAATACTCAAGTAAAAGTCCGGAATTCTAAATGTACTTGAGTAAAAGTACAAAAGTATTGGCATCAAAATGTACCTAAAGTATTAAAAGTAAAAGTACTCATTTTGCAGAATGTCCCATTTCAAGTTTTCAAATGTAAATTTTTTTTTTTTGAAAATGGCAGATCTACAAGCTCACAATGGCATAACAACATAGGAAACCAGAACAAATACAGGACCCAGCTAGGCTAGACTAAAAGGGGTCACATTAAAAGAAAGGCCCAAAAGTTACAGTAGGGGAATGCTTTGGTAAAAAGGTAGGTTTATAGTCTGTGGTGCTCTCAGGTGATCGGGGGGGAGGGGGGGAGGGCATTCCACAGACATGGGGCTGTATAGCAGAAGGCCCGGTCGCCCATGATGCGGAGGTTGGTGTCGGGGACAAGGAGACGGTTAGTGTTGGAGGAGTGGAGTCTTCCAGTGGATGGGTACTTGAGTAAATGTACTTAGTTACTTTACACCACTGGAGTTACACTTCTAAGTTATCATCGCTGTTTGGCAGAAACGTCTTATCTCCATAATAAAATTAATGCACTATCTGATCACACTACAGTGTCACACAAAAGTAGCAAACATAGCAGATCTACAAGCTCAAAACCCAGTGCAGCGCAACATGAAAGTAACAGTTTTAGACATAATGACGTTTCCACCTGTCAGCATCATTATATAATATCCTGCTCTGTGTTTAACACTGCAGTAATATAACAACTGTTTAGTTTATTCTGCTCTGTATTTAACACTGCAGTAATATAACAACTGTTTAGTTTATTCTGCTCTGTATTTAACACTGCAGTAATATAACAACTGTTTAGTTTTAATACAAAAGACTTGATTGCCAAAATGTAATATTTTCTGTCCAGATCTAGTCTTAGTCTAAAGTCTCTCTATCATCTGAAATGTGTGCAGACAGCCTGTCTTTAACTGATACTAAATAATTGAGCACATTTCTCTCCTCCTAGCATGACTACACTGTCTGTCTGTCTCTTTAAGAATGTATTTAAAATGTTACTCATCACATTGAAGACTCTGGTCTAGCTCTGACATACAGTTCAGTTCAGGACCAACACAGCCTCATAACTCTGAGACACATGTAGAATCAAGAGGCTTTTATTTGTCACTAACTACAAGTACAAGCAGAAGAATGGAAGCAAATGGACCCATACGGGTGCATTTGCTTCCATTTGAACACTCTAAAGCACCGTTCCCACTGAGCACTATAACTATAACTATAACTATAACTGTATTTTATTTTTTGTATAGTTGGTGTCCAAGACCACCAGACCAGACTCAGTACCAGTGAGGGCCACATCCAAGACCACCAGATCAGACTCAGTACCAGTGAGGGCCACATCCAAGACCACCAGACCAGACTCAGTACCAGTGAGGGCCACATCCAAGTCTTGAAGGAAGGAAGTGAAGGTAATTTGAACAGCAGATGTTCAGTGAATGCGGCTAGGAGAGGATGGTGTTGAAAAACTTCTTACTTTGGTGTTAATTACTTTAGTTGAGCTCAGAGAATAGATGCTGTTTAGATGTAATTCACTGTATTTGTTGATGTATTTTAAATGAAACAGCAGGAGTATTTGTGATGGATTAGACTTAATGCTAATGTTGTGGTTTCAGCCCACCATGCTCAGCTGTCCACCGTAGGAACCAGGCTGACTGCTGCTGAGGGTCAAGTTCAGAAACTGTTGAGTAAGTATGTTTAACACACATTAAGATGATAGATTCAGGAAGATTGTAATAAAATAATCATTGTGTGATAGGAACTTCTTTTTACATGAACCACTTGAACCCTAGCATCCCTTTTCTGAGGGGAACAGAAAATAGCAGATCTACAAGCTCTCAATGCCTCGTGCTGCCAGGTGTTGAGAGCTTGTAGATCGGCTATTTTTGTTGAAGAGGTTTTGTGTAGGGGGGGAAGTATTGCCTGGCAGTGGTGTAAAGTAACTAAGTACATTTACTCAAGTACACTTTTGAGGATTTTTTACAACCCTGGAGTATTTCTCATTTTCTACTCCATTACATCTCAGAGGTAAATATTGTACTTTTACTCCACTACAATTATTTGACAGCTTTAGTTACTTTGCAGATTTAGATTATTATTACAAAACATACATTAACCACTTCAGTCCTATATACATTTCGGCCATTTGAAAATAGCCGATCTACAAGCTCACAATGTGAGCTTGTAGATCGGCTATTTTCAAAAAAAATTTATATATGTTGAACTAGTGAAATGGGACATTCTGCATAATGAGTACTTTTACTTTTGGTACTTTAAGTATATTTTGATGCCAATACGTTTGTACTTTTACTCCAGACTTTTACTTGTAACAGAGTATTTCTACACTGCAGTATTGATACTTTTACTTAAGTACAACATTTGAGTACTTTTCCCACCACTGTTACACCATGAATCCAACAACGCTACACATTGAGTCTATGAAGCTATAAGATCTGTGAAAACATTCTGCAAACAGAATTAAATACAAGTAGTGGGGGTCCCTCCTTCATCTGTGTCTCAGCTAAGGGGTCCTTGGCCTGAAAAATGTTGAAGACCCCTGACTTAGTGAACTAAGACCCTACAGTAGATCTATTGAATCAATCTCAGTCATAAGCAGTGGTGGAAAAAGTCCGGAATTCTAAATGTACTTGAGTAAAAGTACAAAAGTATTGGCATCAAAATGTACCTAAAGTATCAAAAGTAAAAGTACTCATTTTGCAGAATGTCCCATTTCAAGTTTTCAAATGTAAATATTTCTTTTGAAAATGGCAGATCTACAAGCTCACAATGGCATAACAACATAGGAAACCAGAACAATTACAGGACCCAGCTAGGCTAGACTAAAAGGGGTCACATTAAAAGAAAGGCCCAAAAGTTACAGTAGGGGAATGCTTTGGTAAAAAGGTAGGTTTATAGTGGACTATGGTGCTCTCAGGTGATTGGGGAGGGGGGGGGGCATTCCACAGACATGGGGCTGTATAGCAGAAGGCCCGGTCGCCCATGATGCGGAGGTTGGTGTCGGGGACAAGGAGACGGTTAGTGTTGGAGGAGTGGAGTCTTCCAGTGGATGGGTACTTGAGTAAATGTACTTAGTTACTTTACAACACTGGAGCTACACTTCTAAACACTGGAGCTACACTTCTAAGTTATCATCGCTGTTTGGCAGAAACTTCTTATCTCCATATTTTTACTTTTTATGCTTTTTGGTAAATTAATGCACTATTTGATCACACTACAGTGTCACACAAAAGTAGCAAAAATAGCAGATCTACAAGTTCAAAACACGGTGCAGCGCAACATGAAAGTAACAGTTTTGGACATAATGACGTTTCCACCTGTCAGCATCTTTATATAATATCCTGCTCTGTGTTTAACACTGCAGTAATATAACAACTGTTTAGTTTATTCTGCTCTGTGTTTAACACTGCAGTAATATAACAACTGTTTAGTTTATTCTGCTCTGTGTTTAACACTGCAGTAATATAACAACTGTTTAGTTTATTCTGCTCTGTGTTTAACACTGCAGTAATATAACAACTGTTTAGTTTATTCTGCTCTGTATTTAACACTGCAGTAATATAACAACTGTTTAGTTTATTCTGCTCTGTATTTAACACTGCAGTAATATAACAACTGTTTAGTTTATTCTGCTCTGTATTTAACACTGCAGTAATATAACAACTGTTTAGTTTTAATACAAAAGACTTGAATGCCAAAATGTAATATTTTCTGTCCTTATCTTCGAGTCTAAAGTCTCTCCATCTTCTTAAATGTGTGCAGACAACCTGTCTTTAACTGATACTAAATAATTGAGCACATTTCTCTCCTCCTAGCATGACTACACTGTCTGTCTGTCTCTTTAAGAATGTATTTAAAATGTTACTCATCACATTGAGACTCTGGTCTAGCTCTGACATACAGTTCAGTTCAGGACCAACACAGCCTCATAACTCTGAGACACATATAGAACCAAGAAGCTTTTATTTGTCACTAACTACAAGTACAAGCAGAAGAATGGAGCTTCCATTTGAACACTCTAAAGCACCGTTCACACTGAGCACTATAACTATAACAATAACTATAACTGTATTGTATTTTTTTGTATAGTTGGTGTGAACTCTGCCATTCACTTGACTTAAAGGTTTTTAAAACTATATTTTTATAGTTATAGTTTTTAGTGTGAACGGCCCTTTAGAGTTACAGACCTGTAAGGGTTCATTTGGTTCCATTTGTACACTCTCAGAGTTACAGACCTGTAAGGGTCCATTTGGTTCTATTTGTACACTCTCAGAGTTACAGACCTGTAAGGGTTCATTTGGTTCCATTTGTACACTCTCAGAGTCACAGACCTGTAAGGGTCCATTTGGTTCCATGTGTACACTCTCAGAGTCACAGACCTGTAAGGGTCCATTTGGTACCATGTGTACACTCTCAGAGTCACAGACCTGTAAGGGTCCATCTTGTACCATGTGTACATAACAGTTACAGACCTGTAAAGGTCCATTTGGTTCCCAACCATCAATCATTTTGCTGGGGTAGGGTTTTTATCTGTCTCCAATGCTGTTGTTTACATGTGTATTATAACATTATTATCATTATTATGATTGTTATGATTATAATAATAATTATTATTATTATTAATTTGTCTAGATGTAATACATTTGATTGGCTCAACCACATGAACCTATAGTGTCTTCAAACATTCAGAAAAATATCAGATCTACAAGCTCACAGTACGCTGTGTGCTCACAGTACGTTGTGTTGTGACTCGTGAGCTTGTATCTACTTTGTTCGTTGAAGAGATTTGGTATTGAAGGATAAGAGGAGCAGAGTATAACACAGTAGGGTTAATAGTATATTATTATGCTTTTATAATATTATTAACAATATAACAATGCTCCTGTGTTGACAGACAAACCAAAGGTTGCCTTCTCTGCTGGTTTGGGTGATGGACAAGTTGGACCATTTAGTTCTATCACCACTCTGATCTACAAGACCGTTATCACTAACATCGGCAACGCATACAATCCATCTACAGGTAGGTGGAGATTACATTATGTTAATTAACTTTACACTATCAATTACTACCAACTAATTACACAACTTATATAACAGAATATCAGACATAAATAAATTACAGTAATATAAATACATCTTCAACTGTGTAATTCCCATTGACATTTCAGGATGAGAGAACTTTAATATCATTGTTTTTAAAACAATGTTTAAAATGTGTCATCATGATCAATGAATGAAATATTGGTTGAAACCACTGGTTTCTGTCAACAAGATTGATTGATTGATTGATTGATTGATTGATTGATTGACTGATTGATTGATTGATTGATTGATTGATTGATTGATTGAATACATCATTAGTTACAAATGTAAACAGCATGTGGTACAGTAAGACACAGTGGTGGAAAGTAACTAAGTACATTTACTTAAGTACAATTTTGAGGTGTTTGTACTTTACTTGAGTATTTCCAATTTCCAATCCTTTTACTTCTACTCCACTACATCTCAGAGGCAAATATTGTACTTTTACTCCACTACAATTATTTGAAAACTTTAGTTACTAGTTACTTTTCAGATCTAAGTTATGATATTATGAAACATACATGAACCACTTTAGGCCTATTTTATACACAGGCTATTTGAAAATAGCAGATCTACAAGCTCACAACACGAGACGCGACGCGTTGTGAGCTTGTAAATCTGCTATTTTCAAATATTTAGTACTTTTACTTTTGGTACTTTAAGTACATTTTGATGCCAATACTTTTGTACTTTTACTCAAGTACATTTTGAAATCCGGACTTTTACTTGTAACAGAGTACTTCTACATTGCAGTATTGGTACTTTTACTCAAGTAAAGCAATTGAGTACTTTTTCCACCACTGCATGGTTTCCATGGTGGTCCTATATGACAGGAGGGTTTACTAACACATTCACTGTGTGTGTGTGTGTGTGTGTGTGTGTGTGTGTGTGTGTGCGTGCGTGCGTGCGTGCGTGCGTGCGTGCGTGCGTGCGTGCGTGCGTGCGTGCGTGCGTGCGTGCGTGCGTGCGTGCGTGCGTGCGTGCGTGCGTGCGTGCGTGCGTGCGTGCGTGCGTGCGTGCGTGCGTGCGTGCGTGTGTGTGTGTGTGTTTGTTCTGTCTCAGGTATCTTCTCAGCACCATTGAAAGGAGTCTATCAGTTCAGATTTACTGCATGTAGCAATTGGGATTCAGAGTATGTGTTCGTCTACATGTATAAAAATGAGCAGCTACTCATTCTTAACCTTTCAAAGAATAATGGTAACGATAATATATACGTGTCTAATGGAATGATCCTAGAGCTGGAGCAGGGAGACAGAGTTTACATGCGTATACCTGGTGGTTCCTTCAGGCTCTGTGATGGCTCCTCATTCAACCACAACACATTCAGTGGTGTTCTGCTCTATTCTATGTAACACTGGGACTGATACCATTACTTTAAAGTATTGGTTCTCAAAGTGGGGTCTGGGGACCCCACTTTGAACCCCCTGGAACCCCCCCTTCCCCAGGACCCCCAGGGGTCCTGGGGAAGGGGGGGTTCCAGGGGGTCTCCAACAAAATGTGTTGATATAATGTCACAACACAATCATTTTAACCTTTTATCCATATTTTATATGTTGTCTATTGAAAAAAATAGCAGATATCCAAGCTTGTACATCTGCTATTTTTGAACATTTTGTCAAAATCTTTAAAGTATATTGGAAACTTTTGGACATTTGACTTGAAACAGTGTGAGAACCAGTGTTTTAAAGAGCTCCCATAATGTTCATATTCAGCCTCTCAATAAACTCATATTAAAACTTAAACACTGTTGTCAGTGTCTGTTTTATGTGTTTCTGATTATTTTTAATATAATACATCTAGAAGACCAATGATGATGTGTTTTATCCATATATGGAACATGCAGTATTATGAGAAAAAAGCATTCATGTGCATCACAGAATATTAATATGTGATTCATTGAAGAATCATAACGTTGACTCATTCAGTTGATGCATTTATTTTCACATAGACATAATATCTGGGTCATTTATCTCATAGACATAATATCTGGGTCATTTATCTCATAGACATAATGTCTGGGTCGTTTATCTATTATCTATTTATTTTAGAATTTGCCAAACCTGTTATTTATTCTATTTTTATTTTGTATTTATTTTGGGGTGAGGGGACAATTTGAAGATAAAATAAAAAATATTTAAAATAATACAAACAACCAAACAGAAAACCAGCAAGGATAAAAAAAAAAGGTGATATTTAGGCCTACATAATTATGTTCTGGAAACAGTGCTGCCCTAAATGCAGTGTTATTACCACTAGGGGGCACTAGACTTCAACTAAAGAGGGACTGCTGTCTTTGCCTCTAAACCAGGGGTCTTCAAGGTTTTTCAGCCCAAGGACCCCCTAGTTGAGAGAGAGATGAAGCAGGGACCCCCACTACATTGTTTACACTTGTGTTGCAGATTAAACTTTGTCATAGATTTCATTGATATCTTCATTGACTATCATCAGTGTTTTGTAAATTCAGTTTTTATTGTTAATTTCCGACATTTAACCACTTAAACCTTCAATACTTAGTACTTGATTTAAGTACTAGGTACTTAACCTCGCACTGCGAGGCGTTGTTGTGAGCTTGTAGATCTGCTATTTTCGGCTAACGTTCACCTCAGAAAAGGAATACTAGGGTTCAAGTGGTTAATGTAAAAAAAACAAGGTTCCAATCTCACAAAAATTTGACGCCCAGCTGTAGTAACTCTGAGGACCCTCTAGGGGTCCCGGTGGTGCTTAAGCACTCTAAGTGGTTATTTTGGCTCATAATCATATAGAGGAACCTCTTTTGGTGCTACAGTATAGCACCTATTTTATAGGTTTATCAACCTCTGGTCCTGGACCCACCAGGGGACCAAATGGACCCTTATGGGTCTGTAACTCTGAGAGTGTACAAATGGAACCATGTTTTATCTCTGGGACGGCGATCTACTGGAAAATCCTCAGTGTTAATTTAACTCTGAGAGTGTACAAATAGAACCAGGGTGTAGTGGAGGGGGGACGCGCGTTTTATTTATTATGATAAATAAAAAAAAATCATTTGCACATTTAAAAGCAACAAATTTGTAAAAACAGCATGATAAACCAATGGCAGAACTACTAATAATGTTGTCCAATTCATATGCCTGGTAGTAGTGTTCCCTCCAGAGCTCTACTATATTATTCTCCCCAGAGACACCCTCCATGTTGCAAGGTAAGATAGCATTATTTCTGTTTAGAGCTCTCACCTCCTTCCAGAACCCATTTACATTATGGCCAAGTAGCTTGTCAGCCATAGAATCTGCTCTCATTTTAGCCTTGTGCCTACCGATATGGCGCACAGCTGATTTAAAAAGAGTATTAGTATTCTTTTTATGGTCCAGGACTGGTCCCTGTCTGGGGCGACCAGCCAGGACCCACGCCTTATGGGCCTGCTTAGCTTCTGCGTGATGGGCTACCACATACTTGTTCCACCCCGGCTTTACTTTTTTGATACTATTCTTTTGCAGAAAAAGAGGTCTGCTGGCCTCATACATAGCCCCCACTATACAGTCATAGAGAGCACAGAGGTCCTTGCTATGATTATTTATTTTACAGTTTACATCGGCACATAAAATTGCATCATAGGGCAACAATACATCACTGAACAGATCATTAGTTCTCCCAAAATAAGTCAGTACATAATTTTTTGAGAGTTTGGACCAATCTAGTTTTGTTTTAACGGCACTATTACCCTCTTTGGTCATTTCAGGAAGTCTGTCCACATCAAGCACTACCACTACAGGGACATGGTCTGACATGGATACCTCATAGACAATCTCCATAGCGCAGAGGTGCGCTCCCCCACTTCCAAAGTTAGCACTACAACACTGTGTGTGCGTGTGCGTGTGCGTGTGCGTGTGCGTGTGCGTGTGCGTGTGCGTGTGCGCGTGTGTGTGTGTGTGTGCGCGTGCGTGCGTGCGTGTGTGTATGTGTGTGTGCATAGGCACCGATCCTGTGGGTGCCTTGGGGCTAAAGCCCCTGCAAGAAATGACGAGCCCCCACCACAATCTCAGATTTGGGGGCCCAGATTTACAGTACCATTACAGAAGCTCGCCCATGGGCTCGGACAATCTGTCCACTCATTGGTGGGGAGCGCTCCCGTAGGCCAATATATCATACACTGGCCCCGCCCCCATTCGCACTTTTTACCTTAACCCATTAAGACCTGAGATTATACGATTCCGCAAAATGTCCTCTAAATCCTAACAGTTTTCTGAACAAAAGTATGTTTCTATATCAGTGGTTTTTCAAACGTTTTCATGTCAAGGACCCCCAAGATGATATGTATTTGGCCACGGACCCCCATCTCAAAATATTTTGCTTCAGGGACCCCCCGGAAGCAAAGATTTTGGTTAATGTTTGCTTTAAAATAATATATATATATTCAAAGATTTGCACACATTTTCACGATTTTTCAAAAATAGCAGATCTACAAGCTCGTAGCGCGGCACTCGGTGCCGCGCTACGAGCTTGTAGATCTGCTATTTTTGAATCGCCCAAAGTGTAAAATAATGCTTTTTAGCTCAAATGAAAAAGTGACACAGATGCGTTCCAGGTCTTAACGGGCCGACTCGTGCACATCAATGCTCCATGTGTGACCCGGTTAAAGGACCACTTCACCCATTTTGAACTCATATAATAGATCCTCACTAATGCTCTTGATAAAATGGTGTAATCTTTTTTCTACTCAGTCTGTGTCTCATAGGAGGGCTGTGGACTCTTCAGAAACCCGTCTACCAGTGACATCATCGTTAGGAAGGTTTTTCATTTTTCTTCAATATCTTTATTTTATTTGATTGATTTAATAACGTGAGAACAATGGCTTCCATTATAGCATGCTAACACTCCAGGAATAGAAAGCCTGTAGTTTCTATTTTCTAACTTGGATTCCCCAGCGATGAATTGTAGTAAAATTGGAAATACTTCAGTAAAATAAAAAATACCTAAAAATTTTACTTAAGTATAGTAAATGTACTTAGTAACTTTACACCACTGACGACAGACAACATTATAAATCTACTGTCACCAGTATGGCTAATACAGTGTTTATTGCTGAAATCTCAAAGGGAATAGACGGCGCAACAGCGACACCTAGTGATTAATCTTGCAGACAACATCTACAAAAAGGCAAGGCAGCGGCTTTATCTTCTCAGGAAACTGAGAAGTTTTAATGCCAGTAAACACACCCTGACCATGGTCTATAGATCACTCACTGAGAGTGTTCTCACTTTTAACATCGTGTCCTGGTTTGGGAACCTCTCAGTTAGAGATAAAAACAAGCTCACCCAGGTAGTCAACCAGGCAAGTAAGATCATTGGAGACAAACAATTGCAACCTCAGGACATATACAACCGCTCCATAACCAATAAAGCAATTCAGATTTACAATGATTCTACCCATCCTCTTCACTCTGAATTTGACTTGTTGCCATCGGGCAGGAGGCTTAGGGAAAAATTAGCACAAAAAAAAGAAGGGTTACAAAACGTCCTTTGTGCCAACTGCTGTGGACATTTTGAATAAGAAAATGTTTAAATAGTCTAATCGCCACTGCTCATGACCACTGTTGTTGTGTTAATGTGAGTGCATTTTTATATAGTATCTTAATGCACCTGTGTATTTTTGTAATGTTTTATTGTTGTAACTGACTGCTGGTGTGCCAAAGACAAATGTCCATTTTATGTCAATTTAATGGACAATAAAGTTTTCTTCTTCTTCTTTATCTTGTCTACTGCCTTACCTTGTTTATATAGCACACATAGTAGTCTAGCAGAAAGTCCTTAAAACAAGGTTTTATTTGTTGAGAAACCCCTCCCTGAGTTAGAACAAAACACAACCATGTTTTGTTCCTAATCTTTAGGGTCTCCCATTCATGAAATGGATTGTTGGACTTTTATTTTGGGGCAAAAAAAAAAAGATAAGTAATTGGCTCATACATGGGCAACCGGCGGCCCGGGGGCCCCATGTGGCCACGACCTTCACTTAATGCGGCCCGCAGGTTAATATCGGAAAACTGATATATTATTGATTCCAGCTGTTACAATTCCAAACATGACACGCTTTAATTACTTCAGTCTATATTAGTAGCTTAATGACTATTCTATTGTCTTTTTTTATGTCCAATGTATTTGTATCTAAGTTCATAAAGTTAACATAAGTATAACTAATAATAATAATGTATTGCTGGATTAAATAAAAATGTTACTTTTCAGGATTCCAATAAAAAAAATGGCAAAAATAGCAGATCTACAAGCCCAAAACGCGTCGCACTGTGACGCGTTTTGAGCTTGTAGATCGGCTATTTTCGGCCAGTCCGAATAGGGCAAAGGTGACAAAAAAAAGCCTATACCTTGAGAATGCTCGCTCTCATCTTCATCAAATTTGCTGAGGTCTGAACCAGGTGTCTGCCCTACATCACCAAAGAGTCAGAATGTAATTTACCTAAATAAATACTGAAATATAGTCCTTTAAACATACCTTTAGTTTATAGGCGGAAATTGTACTTTTGTGGTGACAGGCAAAGAGGACTCCTTTATTTCTCTCATTTACAAGAAAAACATACATGCGGTTTTATGGAGATATCTAGTACAGTTTCATTTCAATTGGAATTTCTTTGGTAATAATTCATAATAATAATAAAAATACTTAGACTAGAAACTAAAAATAGCAGATCTACAAGCTCATAGCGCGGCACCGAGTGCCCCGCTATGAGCTTGTATATCTGCTATTTTTGAAAAATCATGAACATTTGTGCAAATCTTTGAATATGTGTTTTTTTCTGTTACAACTTCTGGGGGTCCCTGGAACAAAATATTTTGAAATGGGGGTCCACGGCCAAATACGTATCATTTTGGGTGGTCCATGACACTTTTTTTCAAAACTGTCGCTTTAAAAAATATATATATTCAAAGCTTTGCACAACATTTCCAAGATTTTCCCCCCCAAAAATCAGATCTACAAGCTCATAGCGTGGCAGAGCCGCGCTATGAGCTTGTAGATCAGATGTTTTTGAATAGCCAAAGAAATGTTAAAATGACACAGATGCGTTACCGGCTTTAATGGGTTAAACCAGTGGTTCTCAACCAGTGGTCCGGGGACCACCAGTGGTCCTTGAGGGGGTTCCAGGGGGTCCCCAGCAAAAGGTGTATACACTTATTTTTCACCCCTTTATCCATATTGCATACGTTGGCTATTCAAAAACAGCAGATCTACAAGCTTGCAGCGCGTCACGAACGTTTTCGAAGTGTTTGAAGAAGATTTTGTAGATTTTTTGCATTCTTTAACACAAATCTTCTCCTCTGGGGGTCCCTGGCACCAAACGTCTTCAGATGGTGGTCCGTGGCAAAATGTATATCAATTTAGGGGTCCTTTGGCATGAAGAAAACCACTGGGTTAAACATCAACGTGGTTTACTTGAAGGCAGTGGTGGAAAGTAACTAAGTACATTTACTTAAGTACTGTACTTAAGTACAATTTTGAGGTATTTGTACTTTACTTGAGTATTTCCAATTTCCAATACTTTTACTTCTACTCCACTACATCTCAGAGGCAAATATTGTACTTTTACTCCATTACAATTATTTGAAAACTTTAGTTACTCGTTACATTTCAGATATAAATTATGATATTATAAAACATAAATTAACCACTTTAGCCTATTTTATACATAGGCTATTTGAAAATAGCCGATCTATAAGCTTGTAGATCTGCTATTTTCAAACATTCAGTACTTTTACTTTTGGTACTTTCTAAGTACATTTTGATGCCAATACTTTTGTACTTTTTTTTGTACTTTTGTACTTACTCAAGTGGATTTTGAATTCTGGACTTTTACTTGTTACAGAGTATTTCTATATCGCAGTATTGGTACTTTTACTTAAGTAAAGAATTTGAGTACTTTTTCCACCACTGCTTGAAGGAAGACAGGCCACACAACTTGAATGCTCAGTGGATTATTTATTTAGAAGGAAAATACATACAGAATAATGTACTTTAATGTAAGACCCAAACAACCACAACATGAACTATAGGATACAATCAAGAAGATACTATTAGGACAGGTCAATTAAAGGGACATTTCACTTCGAAACACTTCTGGGTTCATTTTAGAATCAGAATCAGAATCACACATAGGGGGGGGGGGATGGGGGATGGGATGGGCAAAAAAGCACTACACCCAAGCCCTGCCTCCGGAGGAAGGCAGGGCTTGGGAGGAGGGGAAAAAAAGAGCCCATGGGGAGGGGGTTGGGGGGGGGGGGGGTTGATGTCGACTCTGGCTTGTGTGTGCACCCCAGACCGCTTTAAAGCTCTAAATTTAATATTTATCATTTATTTAATAAAAGTAAAGTAATTGAAAAAAAACATGGCATTAGGACATTATGGTTAAAAATAAGTTTGAGGGCGGTGCAGTGGTAAAGTCCCTGCCCACCAACACGGAGGTTGTGGGTTCGTCGAATCCACCGTGGTGTCGAGCGTCTACACGAACACAATTGGCCCGCACAATTGGGGAGGAGGAGGGTGATATCGGTCATTGCACGTACTCCTACGGGCTGGGGGGGCGCAGTGGTGGAAAGTAACTAAGTATATTCATATTTCATATATATATATATATATATATATATAGATATATATATATATATGAAGTTTGAAGTTACAACGGGTTTATATGGGAAGGGGAGTGTCATGAATAATAAAATGAATATCAAATATCAACTTCAAAACTGTCTGGGGTGGAAAATAAAAGCTGTAACTTGATTACAATGAAATAGCCGATCTACAATCTAAACCAAGTACAGAGCCAAAGGTCAGGTTTACTATAAGTATCGAGGAAACATGAAATAGCCGATCTACAAGCTCACAAAAGCTTGTACATCGGCTATTTTCACCCCTTCTTCAAAACAATTGTTTTGCTTAACTCTTTTGAAATAATAAGATATATATACTGTATGTTAAAGGACAACTTTGTTTTTTTTTACAACCAAGGTTTATATTTTAGCTTGTAATTAAAGTAAATAAAAGATGAGTGTTATTATTTTTTTCATTTACTGCTTTCTATAGTTTTAGCAATTTTCGCGATATTTTTTTACAGTGGGCGGGGGCATTCTGTCCGGTGGCTGAATATGTCTTTTTTACACAATAAAAAAGGACCTGTGGTCTTTGATGGCCAGATGTGAGTTATTGGGGGCTAGAAGAGCTACTGTAAATAATAATAAAGAAAAGGCCGGGTTATTGTGTAAAAAAAATACATATTTAGCCACCGGACAGAATGCCCCCTGCCCACTGTAAAAAAAATAAGATCACGAAAATTGCTAAAACTATAGAAAGCAGTAAATAAAATAAAAAATTACACTCATCTTTTATTTACTTTAATTACAATCTAAAACATAAACCTTGGTTGTAAAAAAAACAAAGTTGTCCTTTAAATGTAGAAAATGAAAAGAAAAAATAAGGATATACCATAAAAATGGGTCCTGACCCCAACATGGGTCCCGACCCACTCACTGTTTGGGAAACAGTCCTCTACACCCTCTACACCAGTGGTTCTGAACCTTTTCAGGCCGTGACCCCCCCCCAAAGTAATCAGACTCGAACTGGGGACCCAGAGGTTAAGGACCACTGCTGCTCACATATGTTTTATACACATATATAGGAGACGAGCAATACATTGCCCGTCGTACCATGATGCTGGTCCAGAAGAGGGTTTGCGGATCGCAGCGCAGTTCCCCGTTGATCCGTTGTCGGGCTGTTCTTCTCCCCAGAACCTGGAGACATAGGCAGTGGTGGACAAAGTATATTATACTCAACTAAATGCTAAGTATTTTTCATAGTAGTAAGTATATATTCAAAAGTACAAATTATGAAGTACATTTTCAGAATTGTCCAGAATTTTTGAGAACTAATGATAAAATAGCAGATCTACAAGCTCACACCAGGTTGCAACATGAGGCTATTTTCGGCAAAGAGATTCGGCGTAGAGGGAAAATGAGCGGACCAAATATAGAGCCCTGGGGAACCGCGGTCATCCAACAATAGGGTTTAACCGCTTAAAGGAGTAGTTGAGTAGGAGTGTGCAATTGATAGAAAATAAGCGAAACTATTTTGGGTGAACTACTCCTTTTAAACCCTAAATGGTTGACCAGAGTCCCTCAGGGCTCTATACCAGTGTCTTTTCTGTTTTCCCGCTACATTAAATATCTTACGCTGAAAATAGCCGAACAACGATGTGAGCTTGTTGATCGGCTGTTTTCTGCTAAAGTCTTCCCTGCGATAAGGATACTGGGGTTTAAGTGGTTAAAGGGATATTTCACTTTCAAAAAAATCTTTGGTCATTTTATGGTCTAGTCAGGCTTTTGGGAGCACCCCGGACTGTTTTTAAATTGCTTGATTCAGTATTTAGATATTTGATATTCATTTTATCAGACACGCCCCCTTCCTATACAAACCCATTGTAACTTCAAACTCCATTTTAACCATGTTAGATTCATCGTAAACACCCGTCCTTGGTTCTGGTGACTGACATTGTCCTTCTAATACGCGAGGAGACCGTGTTTTTTCAATCACTTTTTTAAATTTAATCTTTTATGTTTTTTTGAAAATGAAAAAAAAAAGAAAAAAGAAAAACACGGCCCCCTCACGTAATAGGAGGGCAGGATGAGTCACCAGAACCAAGGACGGGTGTTTTTAATGAATCTAACATGTTAAAAATGGAGTTTGAAGTTACAATGGGTTTGTATAGGAAGGGGGCGTGTCTGATAAAATGAATATCAAATATCTACATACTGAATCAAGCAACTTAAAAACTGTCTGGGTGCGGGGCTCACAAAAGCCTGAGTAGACGATAAAATGACCAAAAAAAGGTTTTGAAAGTGAAATATCCCTTTAAGTGGTTTTAACCTTGGTGTCCCTATTTGGGGCACGACGTTATATAAATGAAAATATTGTGATAATGACCGTGACTCTTTAAGACCAGGAAGGCATCTGTGTGTCATTTTAGATTTAGATTTGGGCTATTCAAAAATAGCAGATCTACAAGCTCATAGTGCGGCACAGAGTGCCGCGCTACAAGCTTGTAGATCTGCATTTTTTTTTTAAATGTGTGCAAATGTGTGCAAATCTTTGAATATATACATTTTTAAAGCGAACATTTGTAACTCTTCTAAATCCTTTTTTTTATTTTAGTTTTTTTTACAAATGTAGCTACAGTATAATATCAGTGGTTCTAAAACCTTTTTCATGTCAAGGACCCCCAAAATGATATGAATTTGGCCGCGGACGCCCATCTCAAAATGTATTGTTCCAGGGACCCCCAGAAGCAAAGATTTGAGTTAAAAATGTTCACGTTTTTTTATTTGTATTGGAGATCTACAAGCTCCTACCGCGGCACTCGGTTCCTTACTAGTAGCTTGTATATCTGCTATTTTTGAATAGCCAAAGTATAAAATAATGGTTAGATAAAATCTAAAATGACACAGATGCGCCCCCGGGTCTTAAAGGATTAATTAGCAGAGACGTAAAGGGGGAAAAGTCAAAAAAATATTATACATTCATACAATGTCAACATACCAGGCAGTAGAATATCAAAGAACAATAGAAGAGTGAAAGTAAAGTCTTACGTTGGTGTGGTCAGTGGCGTTCCATCCACCAACGTCCAGGTGCCTTCCACTTGACTGTCAGTCAGACCAATCCAGATGAAACCTTGTAGTCTCTTGCTTTCCATCACTGCTTCAAAAGAATCCTGGACAGGGGGAAAAAGCCTCTGGTTACTGGAGTACAAACTGCACACACACACATACACACACACACACACACACACACACACACACACACACACACACACACACACACACACACACACACACACACACACACACACACACACACACACACACACACACACACACACACACACACACACACACACACACACACACACACACACACCATATCTTGTTGGCTGCTTGGGATGAACATGTCGAGGCTTCTGGTCTGACAGTCTATTTTGGCCTGCTCCCAGTTTAGTTTCCCACTTGGATTGATGTAATAACACACATCGTCAGCAAGTGTCCCTCCATCTGATTCTAGCAACAAAAAAAGAATTAAGTTAGCCACAGCTTTTTTTCATTTGCTCATTTTGATGAGAACAACATGACATAACAGTGAATAAAAACAGTGATGTCTCACTGACCACATAGCATCTTCTTCAGCCACGCTTGTTGTCTAGAGTTGTACTGCAATTCTGACAGTTGTGTCCGCAATTGGTTGGCCTCAGACTTAGACTGGTCATAACTTGCCTGCAACTGGCCTTTCTCTGTATTCAAGTCATCATAGCTTCTCTGTAACTGGCCTTTCTCTGTATTCAAGTCGTCATAGCTTCTCTGTAACTGGCCTTTCTCTGTATTCAAGTCGTCATAGCTTCTCTGTAACTGGCCTTTCTCTGTATTCAAGTCGTCATAGCTTCTCTGTAACTGGCCTTTCTCTGTATTCAAGTCGTCATAGCTTCTCTGTAACTGGCCTTTCTCTGTATTCAAGTCGTCATAGCTTCTCTGTAACTGGCCTTTCTCTGTATTCAAGTCGTCATAGCTTCTCTGTAACTGGCCTTTCTCTGTATTCAAGTCGTCATAGCTGGTCTGTAACTGGCCTTTCTCTGTATTCAAGTCGTCATAGCTTCTCTGCAACTGGCCTTTCTCTGTATTCAAGTCGTCATAGCTTCTCTGTAACTGGCCTTTCTCTGTATTCAAGTCGTCATAGCTTCTCTGTAACTGGCCTTTCTCTGTATTCAAGTCGTCATAGCTTCTCTGTAACTGGCCTTTCTCTGTATTCAAGTCGTCATAGCTTCTCTGTAACTGGCCTTTCTCTGTATTCAAGTCGTCATAGCTTCTCTGTAACTGGCCTTTCTCTGTATTCAAGTCGTCATAGCTTCTCTGTAACTGGCCTTTCTCTGTATTCAAGTCGTCATAGCTTCTCTGTAACTGGCCTTTCTCTGTATTCAAGTCGTCATAGCTTCTCTGTAACTGGCCTTTCTCTGTATTCAAGTCGTCATAGCTTCTCTGTAACTGGCCTTTCTCTGTATTCAAGTCGTCATAGCTGGTCTGTAACTGGCCTTTCTCTGTATTCAAGTCGTCATAGCTTCTCTGTAACTGGCCTTTCTCTGTATTCAAGTCTTCATAGCTTCTCTGTAACTGGCCTTTCTCTGTATTCAAGTCGTCATAGCTGGTCTGTAACTGGCCTTTCTCTGTATTCAAGTCGTCATAGCTTCTCTGTAACTGGCCTTTCTCTGTATTCAAGTCGTCATAGCTGGTCTGTAACTGGCCTTTCTCTGCCTTCAAGTCGTCATAGCTGGTCTGTAACTGGCCTTTCTCTGCCTTCAAGTCGTCATAGCTGGTCTGTAACAGGTCTGTCTGGTTAGTCAAGATGTCATAACTGGACTGTAAGTCCTCACAATCTTCAGTCAGGTTGTTATGAGTGGACTGCAAGTCATCCTTGTGCTCAACCAGGCTGTTATATTTGCACTGCAACTGGTCAAAACTGCTCTGCAACTGGTCTAGGTCTTTGACAAGGTTGTTTTTCTCTTGAATCAATGCAGAATCTGTAAGAAAGAGAATCAATCATAAAACATGCAGCCATATACTGGGGTTTGACCCAGTCAATTCACACTATAGACACCATGGGCCCTATTTTGCATGCGGTAATTAGAGGCGGTATATGTCCTATTTAACCCATTCAATCCGGAAACGCGTCTCTGTCATTTTAAGATTTCTTTGGATATTCAAAAATAGCAGATCTACAAACTCATTGCACGGCACCGAGTGCCGCGCTATGAGCTTGTAGATCTGCTATTTTTTTTAAAATCGTGAAAATGTGTGCAAATCTTTGAATATATACATATTTTAAAGCGAACATTTGTAACTCAAATCTTTGCTTCTGGGGGGGGGGGGTGGGGTTGAACACCACTGATATAGCAAAAATCGTTTTTCAGAAAACTTGTTGCGACATTTGACAGTTACAAATGTTCGCTTAAAAAAATATAAATTCAAAGATTTGCACAAATTCTCAAGTTCTTTCAGCAGATCCACAAGCTCTAAGCTTGTAGATCAGCTGTTTTTTTTAATAGCCAAAGAAATCTAAAATGACAGAGATGCGTTCCCGGGCTGAATGGGTTAAGTAATAGCAAATGCTACAAATCTCAAGGCACCTCAAGGTGGCTGAAGAGTTTTGGACACCGGCTGTTTAGCCCATTAAGACCGGGAACACGGCTGTGTCATTTTTACATATGAATAAATACAAAACTGAAGTAACCTAGCAAACCCACTTGAAAAACGAATTCAAACTAAACTGAACTTGAAACATAAAGTCAAATCAAAATACAATATAAAAACTAAAAATGTAAACTATAATAATCTTGCTTGTGAGCTTTTTGTTTCGTCTTAGCTGTGAACTATTTGAGCTATTTGTTGTAAAATGATATGAAGTATATAGGGCAGTTAAGTGGTTAAATCACGTTTTGCACAAGCATCGGCATCTCGATCATCATTACCCGTGTTGAGGCTCAGCTCCAATGACGTTCCTTGGTTCTTGTGATGGCACCGGGTTCCTTGGTCGTCATGGTGGTTGAGTGCCGCGCTATGAGCTTGTAGATCTGCTATTATTGAAAATTTGTGAATACATATATTTTTTTAAGCGTTAGGATTTAGGAAAAAATAATAATAATCAGCCTCAGGTCTTAAAGGACGACTTCACAGATTTTCAACCTATCTTCATATAATTGGTCCTCACTAATACTCATTTTTTTCTACTTGGTCTGTGTCTCATAGGAGGGCTGTGGACAGTCCAGAAACCCGTCTACCAGTGACATCATCGTTAGGCATGATAATTTTTTCCAACAAGATTTCACCTTTTTTATTTAGATTTGTATTAACACGAGAACAATGGCTTCTTTTATTGCATTGCAACTTTCCAGGAATAGAAAGCCTGCAGTTTCTATTAGCTTGGATTCCCCATTGATGATGTCACTGGTAGACGGGACTCTGAACTGACCAACAGCTCTCCTCTGAGACACAGACTGAGTAGATTTTTTTTTTACCATTTTATCATGAGCATTAGTGAGGACCAACTATATGAAGATAGGTTGAAAATCGGTGAAGTCGTCCTTTAATGGGTTAATTAAAGGGATATTTAACTTTGGGTCATTTTATCATCTGCTCAGGCTTTTGTGAGCCCCACAGACCGTTTTTAAGTTGCTTGATTCATTATTTAGATAATTGATATTCATTTTATCAGACACGCCCCCTGTCTATAGAAACCCATTATAACTTTAAACTCCATTTTTAGCATGTTAGATTCATCAAAAACACCCGTCCTTGGTTCTGGTGACTCACCCTGCCCTCCTAATATGTGAGGGGCCGTGTTTTTTTCATTAATTTTAAATATTTTTTGGGGAAAATTAAATACAATAAAAAAAATATATATATCTTTTTTTAAAGTAATCAAAAAAACACGGCCCCCTCGCGTATTAGGAGGGCAGGGTGAGTCACCAGAACCAAGGACGGGTGTTTTTGATGACTCTAACATGTTAAAAATGGAGTTTGAAGTAATAATGGGTTTGTACAGGAAGGGGGCGTGTCTGATAAAATGAATATCAAATATCTAAATATTGAATCAAGCAACTTAAAAACGGTCTGGGGGCGGGGCTCACAAAAGCCTGAGTTAGACGATAAAATGACCCAAAGTTTTTTTTAAAGTGAAATATCCCTTTAAGCCATTGATTCACATACAAGGTCAACTAAATGGGATTAAAATGCCCAAGAAAGCCACGGCTTGTTTCAATTGGGTTCCTTTTGTACTCAAGTCATAGTGACATTAAATGACAGACAGATATACACTACTATGCAGAACATCATATAAACAGTTTAGAAATGAAACATAAGAAAAAACTTAAATATGTACAGTTAAAGGGGGGGGCGTTATAGGTTATGACTTTTACAGGGGCCAGTTTTGAATTGCATGCAGCCACCTGTAGGCAGTGGTGGAAAGTAACTAAGTACATTTACTCAAGTACTGTACTTAAGTACAATTTTGAGGTTCTTTTACTTTACTGGAGTATTTCCAATTTTCAGTACTTTTACTTCTACTCCACTACATCTCAGAGGCAAATATTGTACTTTTACTCCACTACAATTATTTGAAAACTTTAGTTACTAGTTACTTTGCAGATATTCATTATTACGTTATAAAACATACATTAACCACTTTAGACCCATTTTATACATAGGCTATTTGAAAATAGCAGTTCTACAAGCTCACAACGCGGCGCGATGCGACACGTTGTGAGCTTGTAGATCGGCTATTTTCAAACATTTTAGTACTTTTACTTTTGGTACTTTAAGTACATTTTGATGCCAATACTTTTGTACTTTTACTCAAGTAAATTTTTAATTCCGGACTTTTACTTGTAACGGAGTACTTCTACTTTGCAGTATTGATACTTTTACTTAAGTAAAAACATTTGAGTACTTTTTGGTACTCTTTTAGAGCGGGATGGTCTAAAAGAGAAGAGTAGATGTATGACGGGCAGTCCTACTCATCAGTGGTGGAAAATGTACTCAATTGCTTCACTTAAGTAAAAGTATCAATACTGCAATGTAGAAATACTCTGTTACAAGTAAAAGGCCTGTGTTCAGAATGTTACTTGAGTAAAAGTACACAAGTATTGGCATCAAAATATACTTAAAGTACCAAAAGTAAAATGGTTGAGAATAGCAGATCTACAAGCTCGTAGATCTGCTATTTTCAAATAGCCTATGTATAAAATAGGGCTAAAGTGGTTAATGTGGGCTTTGTAATATAATAATTTATATTTGCAAAGATAATTGCAAAGTAACTAGTAACAAAAATCACAAAACTCCTCCTTTTTTTCTGGCATCTGCCACTTGAATGAAGGTAACTTGATTGATTGACATCAAGAAGGGCCTGAAAACTAACAATGCAATGCTTTGTTTTCAAGAGTGTTGCGCGCGTGTCAGTGGCGTTACAAAGTTATACAAAAATATGCGAGGCAAAGATCCCGAAAACCTACCACTTCCATACACAATGGGAGGAAGACTGTTATTTCCCCACTATTTCCCATTCCAAGTGCGTTTGCCTTTTCATTTTTGCCAGTGCCGCTATTCCAAAGCCCCACCAGGTACATTTTTTTCAGTGTTTTCAGCAATGGGATCATGTTTTTCTTGTTGAGCTGGTCATTTTAAAAGTAGTTTAAAAAAAGTCAAAGAAAAGTGTGGGCACCCCTGATTTAGATTTTTTTTAAAAACTAAATTGAACACTATATGGGGCGCTACAGCAGTGTTTAACACTTCAAATGGCCATAACTCGGTGACTGCAGTGTGTAATGCAGCCATGCATGAATGTGTATATGCGTGTGGGCGTGCAGAAGAAGTTTCAGTCTGTCAGTCAAATGATTGTGTTGACAGGCAGATAGGATAGATGGTGCAACTATTCATTTAACCCAGGGGTCTTCAACGTTTTCAGCCCAAGGACCCCCTAGCTGAGAGAGAGATGAAGCAGGGACCCCCTCTATATATTGTATACAATTGTGTTTAAGATTCAACTTTTTTTGTTTACGTTTACTGTTTTTTTCCCCCTCTACACCTATACCTCTTTGCCAAAAATAGCCGATCTACAAGCTCACAACGCCTCGCAGCGCGAGGCGTTGTGAGCTTGTAGCATGTAGCATCCCTCCTCTACAAGCTAGCACGTAGCTTGTAGCATGTAGCTTGTAGCATCCCTCCTCAGAAAAGGGATGCTAGGGTTCAAGTGGTTAAGTAAAAAAAAAAGAAAAATCATATCACACAAAGATTTGGCGGACCCCCTGTAGTAACTCTGAGGACCCCCTAGGGGTCCCGGACCCCCTGTTGATGACCCCTGCTCTGTACTATGTCCCCCAGGGCCTCTACACATGTGACGATTTTTGACGGAGGCTGAGTCTTCTCGTCAGATGTCCAGTAAAGCAGAAAAAGTCACAAAAACAAAATCTGTAGCTACCTAGGTTACACCTAGGTAGCTACAAGGGGAGGTTTAACGGTTTAATGAACATTTAGATCCAGAGCCATTGTTATTATTTTCATCACTGTAAATCTGTGTAATTTACTGTTATATAATTGTTATAATTTTAGCTGTACATGTGGTGAGTTGTGTTCAAATACATGTATGACCCATTCCTCCCAGTTTACTTCTACACCACTGTTTCAACCAGAATGAATGCAATGACATGTGTTTAAATGAATACAGATGGCATCGATATGAATATAAAACGGCTGCTGGGTCGCAAGACAAATTTCAGTGTGAACTGACAATAAAGTATTATCGTATCGTATCGTATCGTATTTAACATGGCAGAATAATAATTTTGGTTTTGTTGTGTTACAAATATCAGACATGTGCCTGGTACGACTGAAGAACTCAGAGAAGATCAACGTAGACGCACACTCCGTAGCTTCAGTGCCAAAACTTAACTTTATTGGCATTACTGTAAATACTGTATATGGTGTCTATTTAAAAGCCTGCCAGGTAGACTTAATAAGCTGTTTCTAAGGGCACATCATACATCTCTTTGATCTCCTGTCACAGCTCCGCCCATCGCTGCAGGACTTAGCGTGCATAGTTATTTTCCTCCTGTGAAAATAGACAAAGCACAATAAGGACTGTCAACAATCACCCCTGACATGTGCGTGAGGGACATACACGTAAGCTGTGACACAGCATAGAAATATGCATTCACATTGGCCTATACTTTGCGACTGTCTGCTAGTTGTGACGATTTTGCTAGTTGCTGTCTGGCTCGGGGGTAGAGTGGCCGGGTAGAGTGAACTGGAAACCGCAAGGGTTGGGGGGCGAGTTTGTGTCGAAGTGTCCTTGAGCAAGACGCTGAACCCCTAATTGCTCCCGATGAGCAGGTTGGTGCCTTGCATGGTTTCCTCCGCCATCGGTGTATGAATGTGTGTGTGAATGGGTGTGTGAATGTGTGTGTGAATGGGTGTGTGAATGTGTGTGTGAATGGGTGTATGAATGTGTGTGTGAGTGTGTGTGTGAATGGGTGAATGTAATGCACAATCTATGTAAAGCGCTTTGGATAAAAGCGCTACATAAATGCACCATTTACCATTTATTTTACCGTTTAGTTAATTGTTTTATTGACTTGGATATTTCACTTTAAAAAAAGAAATGGGTCATTTTATCGTCTACTCAGGCTTTTGTGAGCCCCCCAGACACTTTTTAAGTTGCTTGATTCAGTATTTAGATATTTATTTGATATTCATTTTTATCAGACACGCCCCCTTCCTATACAAACCCATTGTAACTTCAAACTCCCTTTTAACCGTGTTTCACTGCAAGCTGATTTTTTTGTCTGGGATTACATACTTTTATGTTATGATAAAATAATTGGCCCGTCACGGGGGCAATTGTAACACCCTGACTTATTGCATTAAAAGTCATATTTTAGTCTTGTCCTTACTAGTGAAAGCTTAATACATGGTATTAGTAATTAGAGTCCATATGTATGTTTCTTAAAACAAAAGATGACTAGTATATTTGAAGTGTACTGTGAATTATGAAGGAAAATGTAAAAAGTGTTACTTTTGACCCCGGTCTTCCCTACCTGTGGGTTGTATTTAGCTATTTTAAGAAGAAAAAAAGAGAAAGAGGGGTTTAATTGCTTTTCCATTCCATATCGCTACACTTGGTGTCTGTCTGTCTGTCTGTCTGTCTGTCTGTCTGTCTGTCTGTCTGTCTGTCTGTCTGTCTGTCTGTCTGTCTGTCTGTCTGTCTGTCTGTCTGTCTGTCTGTCTGTCTGTCTGTCTGTCTGTCTCTCTCTCTCTCTCTCTCTCTCTCTCTCTCTCTCTCTCTCTCTCTCTCTCTCTCTCTCTCTCTCTCTCTCTCTCTCTCTCTCTCTCTCTCTCTCTCTCTCTCTCAAACTAAGGCCTGAATGAAAAGCCAGCAATGCCTATAGCCATAATTATGATGCAGTGTACAGTACAGTACAGTACAGTACAGTACATTACTGTACATGCACCCACTCCCCTTTGCAGCTAAGTGGCCCCTTTTGCTTATGTAATGTGTTGTGGAAGCACTGTCTGCACTGATGACAAAATCCCAAACATGGATTAGACTTGGACCATGATGCCACATTTAATGCCCGTCTCAGGACTGCCACCTACCAATATACAGTAGATCAGGGGTCTTCAACCTTTTCAGGCCAGGGACCCCCTAGCTGAGAGAGAGAGAGAGATGAAGCTAGGGACCCCCTCTACATATTATTGTATAAAATTGTGTTGCAGATTAAACCTTTTCATAGATTTCATCAGTGTTGTGTGAACTAATGTATTTTGATTATTTCACTTAAACCCTCAGTACTTAGTCATCTCGGTCTAGTAATCTAGGTAAAAGTGCAATATATCAGCTACTGTACCTACTGTCTTAAACAGATGAGACAAAAAGGAAAATCAAATGAGCAAGAGCTAAAACAAATAAGTGTATTGAATAAAGAAGATCCAATAAAACAAGAGCTTGTACAACTAATTGACAACAAGTAGGTAAGGCAAAGAGGAAGGGTAGTGTAGTGTTTCCTAAAGAGGTGGGTTTTCAGCCTGCGGTGAAAGATGGGCAGTGACTCTGCTGTCCTGACATCAGTGGGGAGTTCATTCCACCACTGTGGGGCCAGAACAGAAAAAAGCCGTGACTGTGTAGAGCGGCCAGAAGGACCACCGAGCGACGAGGCAACCAGTCGCCCCGAGGCGGCAGACCGAAGTGGTCGGGCAGGGGTGTAAGCCTTGCCCATAGCCTGGAGGTAAGAAGGAGCGGTTCCTTTCACTGCCCTATAGGCCAACACCAGGGTCTTAAACTGGATGCGAGCCGCTACGGGGAGCCAGTGTAGAGAACGGAGAAGGATAGTTGTGTGGGAGAGCTTGGGGCGGTTGAACACCAGACGAGCTGCAGCTTTCTGAACAAGCTCCAGAGGTCTGATGGCAGACGCCGGGGCACCAGCAAGGAGGGAGTTGCAGTAGTCCAGGCGGGAGATGACAAGAACCCCACTGAGCTAGTGTATATCTGATCACTCTAATCTCTCCCTCTGCTTCCCCTCACACGTGTTGTTTCGCTGTTTGTTTATGTTCAATAGTTAGTTATTTCACACGCCATCATAATAATTATGTTTATATTTGGGTTCATCTGTTAATTTGGTTCAGAGTTAATAAAAGCATTTGGACAAAGCAACCTTGGTGTGTCTCCCAATTGTTGTGTCCAAAGAGCGAGGTCAAAAAAACATTAAATTGTGGCCTTAGTTTGATTTACGTGTGCGGCTGAAAAACCAGAAAGGGCAGCTGTGAAACAACAGCAAATGCGCCATGCGCACGCACAGCCATTAACCACTTCAGCCCTATATAGGCTACATTTTGTTGTATGACAAATAGCTAAAATAACTGATCTACAAGCTCACAACGCAACACTACGTGTTTTGAGCTTGTAGATATGCTATTTGTCTTATTTTGAAACATTGACACCTGAGGAGACCCCGGGCAGACCAAGGACCAGATGGGGGGGTTATAATCTCCACACTGACCTTGGAACGCCTCGGGGTCCCCCAGGAGGAAGTTGCTAATGTTGCTCTGGAAAGGGAAGTCTGGAAATCTCTGTTGGAACTAGGCCAGGGGTCTTCAACGTTTTCAGCCCAAGGACCCCCTAGCTGAGAGAGAGATGAAGCAGGGACCCCCCCTCTGTATTGTATCAAATTTTGTTTCAGATTCAACTTTTTTTTTGTTTACTTGGTCTGCTCTTTTTTCCCTCTACACCTATACCTCTTTGCCCCCCAAAAAAAACAGATCTACAAGCTCTCAACGCCTCGCAGCGCGAGGCGTTGAGAGCTTGTAGATCTGCTATTTTTGGCTAAGGTTCTCTTCAGAATAGGGATGCTAGGGTTCAAGTGGTTAATGTAAAAAATATATATATATCACACAAAGATTTTGGCGGACCCCTCAGTAACTCTGAGGACCCCCTAGGGGTCCCGGACCCCCTGTTGAAGACCCCTGAACTGAGCGGTTGAAGATGGATGGGTGGATGAAACATTTTATTTTTTGGAAAATATTTCCCCAAAATAAGGACTCCGGTGAAAATGGTTAAAAACTCATTAAAACCCGGAAAGCATTTGTGGTCATTTTAGATTTTAGCCTTTGATCTACAAGCTCACAGAGCGTCACTTCGCGCTAAGCTGCGAGCTTGTACATCTGCCATTTTTGAACATTTTCGACAAATCATCTCTCCTGGGGGTCCCCGGCACAAAATAAATGCAGATGGGGGGGTCCTCGGCCAAATATATATATATATATACATTTTGGGGGTCCT
Organism: Gymnoscopelus braueri; assembly: GCF_963280865.1. NCBI lineage: Eukaryota > Metazoa > Chordata > Actinopteri > Myctophiformes > Myctophidae > Gymnoscopelus > Gymnoscopelus braueri. Next base: position 4,151,384 of record NC_137619.1, on the reverse strand, counting down.
TGGCACGGAAAAGTTTGAGAACTACTGATTTAGAAGGCATTTGCAGAGTGGGCCCCAGAATGGGTATCAGTTGGATACTGTGGGTTAGCAGTTAGCACTTAGCAGTTAGCACTTAGCATTGCAAGTCATTTTTAACAGGATGTCTTTCATTTGAAGACATTTTCAGACCCTGGGAATGATTTCCCTGCAGCCATCGCCAAGGTTAATGTAAAGATACACAATTGTACCCAATGAGTAAAATATATACTGTCAGAGTTGATCAACAAATTCATGAATGTGTGTGTGTGTGTGTGTGTGTGTGTGTGTGTGTGTGTGTGTGTGTGTGCAGGGGTGGGGGCCTCCATAAGATGGATCTGAGGGCGGAACACGCGCGCGTTGCGTAATAAACTATATTTTAAACCGTGTGAGACGATGCTTGATATTATGTTTGACATTTAAAAGATGTGTCAATATTGCAATTAACTCCAATATGCAAATAACCTGTATTGTTATAAAAATGCATTCCAGAATGTAAAGAGTGCTGCGTTCATCCCTAGATATGTGCAGAAACCGGTTTATTAATTGCAATGGTACAGTACATAGCCTACACACAAACATGCGTGCCAAATGCACACTCAACAGCCACGTGTCATGTAGACTGAAAGAGCGAGCCCTATCGATGGTCTTGAAGGGCGGATCCAAACCCAGGCCGTTGGATTCCAACGCCGCTTCCTATTGCTTGTGTTATATAACTGATTGTTATATAACATATTAATATCATTATGCTTACAGTATTAAGAATAATGATATATTATATGTATTTATATGACGATTTCATTAAGAAATTTAAGTTGAGAGCAGTGGTTAAATGTCGCCTATATTTTGGGGGTACTTAAACATTCAGTCTAAACACTATTGCGAGTGTAACACACATGATATAGAGTGGATTACATTGACATTTTGCCCATGAAGAACTAAACCTAGACGTATATATTATTCTTGACGCGTGTGTGTGTGTGTGTGTGTGTGTGTGTGTGTGTGTGTGTGTGTGTGTGTGTGTGTGTGTGTGTGTGTGTGTGTGTGTGTAAATAGCCGATCTACAAGCTCACAACGCGTCGCGATGCGACGCGTTGTGAGCTTGCAGATCTGCTATTTTCAAATATGTTTGTACTTTTACTTTTGGTACTTTAAGTACATTTTGATGCCAATACTTTTGTACTTTTACTCAAGTAAATGTTTAATTCTGGACTTTTATTTGTAACAGAGTATTTCTGTATTGCAGTATTGGTACTTTTACGTAAGTAAAGAATGAATGTGAGTACTGTTTCCGCCACTGGGGGTCAGAGTTCCAAGGGTAGACCATGAAGATACAGTGTACCAGTGTGTCCAGTGATCACCAGTGTATGCCTTCCAATACTCGCTCTGTGTGTGTGTGTGTGTGTGTGTGTGTGTGTGTGTGTGTGTGTGTGTGTGTGTGTGTGTGTGTGTGTGTGTGTGTGTGTGTGTGTGTGCGTGTGCGTGTGCGTGTGTGTCTCTTTGTGAGAGACAATGCGTGCTGGTTTTGACAGGTTGTTTCAAAAGATTATCCACAACATTGATTGTTGGTCCAGGAACGATTAGAATGAATGACCTAAGATCCTTCCCCGGTGAGGTGGGTGAGAGAGTTCGTGCGACGCGTTTGAAATAATTCTTAAGATGCCAGTGAGCGGAAGAATAATGGCACTTAAAGTACAACGATGATGACTTGTGACAGAAGTGACAGCATAATAGCTGTTCCACTATGGGACATCACATTCTGACACCTGGGGCCTGTTTCATAAATTCAATAAAATCATCCTGGAGGTAAAGGCAAATTCCAGGTATGAGAAGCCTGCCCAGCACAAGCGCAAATGCGTTCCAGATAATGTAAAGAGTGCTGCGTTAATCCCTCGATATGTGCAGAAACCGGTTTATTAATTGCAATGGTACAGTACATGGTACACACAAACATGCGTGCAAAATGCACACGCAAGAGCCACGTGTCATGTGAATTGCAACGACATGTGAATGGCAACGCATGTAAGCTCTTAGATCGGCTATTTTTGGTGAGTGTTCCCCCAGAATAGGTTTGCTGGGGTTCAAGTGGTTAAGGTGAATCAAACAGGCCTACATCCCGTTTTTTTTTTTTTTTTTTTTAATGAATACTTTACTTAATGTTACCGATTGTTATATAACATATTAATATTATTATGCTTACAGTATTAAGAATAATGATATATTATATGTATTTATATGACGATTTCATTATGAATTTTAAGTTGAGAGCAGTGGTTAAATGTCGCCTATATTTTGGGGGTATTAAACATTCAGTCTAAACACTATTGCGAGTGTAACACACATGATATAGAGTGGATTACATTGACATTTTGCCCATGAAGAACTAAACCTGGAGTTATACGTATATATCTTTAGTAATTCAGTCTCAAACTTAACCACTGAGTGGTGCAGAATACCTGTAAATGATCTATCACTGGATATTAGAGACAGAGTGACATGTGGTTCTGGGGACCCCCTGGAACTCCCTCAAGGACCCCTGGGGGTCCCTGGACCCCACTTTGAGAACCAATGTGCTATATCACCTTACATAACGTTAGATACAGTAGCTGTGCCTTTGTTTCAACTGGATATTATGTGCTGTGCTACACAATAAGAAAATATAATAATAATAATGGATGAATGAATACATGAATACATGAATACATGAATACATGAATACATGAATACATGAATAAATGATAGTTTCTTTTTTTGTTACAACAATGCTTTTTGGGTTCTAGAGCGCACGAGGCAACAAGGTAACAGACCGGCTTTAACCAAATTTGGTCCAAAAATAGCAGATCTACAAGCTCACAACGCCTCGCAGGTAGATCGGCTATTTTTGGCAAAGAGGTATAGGTGTAGAGGGAAAAAAGAGCAGACCAAGTAAACAAAAAAAGTTTAATCTAAAACACAATTTTATACAATATGTAGTGGGGGTCCCTGCTTCATCTCTCATCTATACAATATGTAATGGGGGGTCCCTGCTTCATCTCTCATCTATACAATATGTAATGGGGGGTCCCTGCTTCATCTCTCATCTATACAATATGTAATGGGGGGTCCCTGCTTCATCTCTCATCTATACAATATGTAGTGGGGGTCCCTGCTTCATCTCTCTCAGGGGGTCCTTGGCCTGAAAATGTTGAAGCTGCAAGGCACTATCATGGACCATTGGGACCATGTGGCCAATGGCATGGGACCATTGGCCACATGCCAGTCTCTCTCATGGCTCAGAGTAGAGGAGAGGTTGGCATGCAATGTAGTTTCTATATTTGTCATAGTAAACAACCAGTTTGTCTGTACTCACAAATACATTATGTGAGAGAGATAATCATAGTCATGCTACCAGGCAGGCTACTAGGGCTCACACAGTTAAACAAAAACCCAGAACAAATGCAATATGCAGATCTGTAATGTACAGGGCAATTACTATATGGAACACGTTGCCAGCTATGATCACTGAAGCACCCAGTAAGGCTAGTTTTAAGAAACCCCTTAAAAGACACATGATCAATGACCCTAATTTTAATTAACTGACCTGTAATTTAATGGATTGTCTTGCTTAGTTTTTTTTTACTTGACTTTTATTGTCTTGAAATGCTTTTAGCAAGACTGTACATGTATTTATTGTGTTGTGTTATTGTGTATTGTTGTGTTTGTTGGGGACCTCAGGAAGAGTAGATGCTACTTTAGTGGCAGATAATGGGGATTCAAATGAATAAAGAATAAATAATGGTGGCGCTATAACAGGCCAATCCGCGTTTTCTTTACTTATAACTGCACCGATCTGCATGACACTTGCAAGCACACTCCCTAGAGCCCAAGGAAAAAACCTCTGCCCTGCATTTTTCACATCTGCCTATTTAGAGCGCCACCAGGAGGCAGACATTTTGTAAAACATTTTTTTTTATATTAATCCTTCAGATTCTGCCCAATATCTCTATAGTCATGTGATCGAGACGGATCTGTCCGATTTTTCATATTCCATCCTGATTGGCTAACATTGGCTTCCAAAGTTTGCAGGATTGGTCCGTTTTGAACAAAATGCCTCCATGAACCATGAACGCAGTGTGCGATTTCCGTGAAATTTCCCACGCACATTCCCACTAGGCCGAGGAAGAAATGCCACCCTTTTCATATTGGCCTGTTATAGCGCCACCATCAGGTCGATTTTTATATTAAAAAAAAAAAATTGGGACAGAATGCCTCAAATCATGAACGCAGTGTCCGATTACCGTGAAAGGCCTATAGGAAGGAAATGGCATCCTTTTCACATTGGCCTATTATAGCGCCACCAGGAGGCCACAATAACCTACCTGACCTGGCAGAGGAGCACTTTTTTCGAGTTTCCCCTGGATTCCTCGGATCATGACGCAACTCTCCACATATAGGCCCCTGCCCCACCCCCCACCCTGATAAGCACTTGGAATGTTGAGGAGTTGAGGCATTACATTTAGTTTGACTCGGTTCCACAGATAAATATAGTGAAAATAGCAGATCTACGAGGCGTCGCGAGGCGTTGTGAGCTTGTAGATCATCTATTTTCCCAATTTTATTCTAATATTATTTGACAATTTGGCCAACGTTTGACCACTCTTTATAGTATAGTTTGTTGATTACGTTTGATGCAGTAAATGGTCTTTTACTTTTCTTGGTATTAAAAAGGTCCTAAAATGGTCTCTTTTACTGTCATGTGGGGGCCGACCCGCAGGTTGAGAACCACTGTTTGATCACGTTCCCAACCTGTTACCAACGATCAGTGGTGTAAAGTAACTAAGTACATTTACTCAAGTACTGTACTTAAGTACAATTTTGAGGTACTTTAACTTTACTGGAGTATTTCCAATTGTCTATATTTTTTACTTCTACTCCACTACATCTCAGAGGCACATATTGTACTTTTACTCCACTACAATTATTTGAGAACTATAGCTACTAGTTACTTTGCAGATATAAATTATTACATTATAAAACATACATTAACCACTTCAGCCCTGTTTTATACCTAGGCTATTTGAAAATGAGATCTGCTATTTTCAAACATTTTAGTACTTTTACTTTTGGCACTTTGATACCAATAATTTTTTATTCCAGACTTTTACTCATAACAGAGTATTTCTACATTGCAGTATTGATACTTTTACTTAAGTAAAACGTTTGAGCCAACGGTGAACAAACACCTTGTTGTCTCTGACCCAGAGAACAACACACTGTCCTGAACCCAGCCTGTCCTGTGCTGACCCCACTGTGTGTGTGTGTGTGTGTGTGTGTGTGTGTGTGTGTGTGTGTGTGTGTGTGTGTGTGTGTGTGTGTGTGTGTGTGTGTGTACACAGGGCAGTATAAAGAGCAGAGCCTGCAGTCAGTCAGTCAGTCAGTCTGCTGTCTGTCTGTCTGTCTGTCTGACAAGATGATGAAACCCACTCTGATCCTGTTGCTGCTGCTGCCTCTCTGCTTAGGTGAGACAGGCGCGCGCACACACACACACACACACACACACACACACACACACACACACACACACACACACACACACACACACACACACACACACACACAGGTTTGTTTTACTATACTTGTGAGGACATCAACGCTTTAGGACAGCCATTTTATGAATGTCATTTAAATATATTTTGCTATTTTTAACCGTAAGCATGAAGCCGAAAAACAGCAGATCTACAAGCCCACAACGCGTCGTGCTGCGACGTATTGTGAGCTTATAGATCGGCTATTTTTCGGTCCATGACACTGGCGCGCAACTAAGTATAAATCATGTTTAACTCTAATTCTAATCCCTAAACCTAACCTCTAAATGTCTAATCCTGACCTGAATGTTTTTCTAATTGTAAACGTATCTCTAAAGAAATATGTTTTAACTATAAAACAACCATTTGTCTGGTGAGGACCAGGAAAACGGTCCTCACAATGTATATTTCTTCAAATTCTACTAAACTTGGTCCTCGCAAGTATATAGTAATAAAACACACACACACACACACACACACACACACACACACACACACACACACACACACACACACACACACACACACACACACACACACACACACACACACACACACAGAGTAGTGTAGTGTAAACAAAGTAACTAAGTGCATGTACTCGACGACCTTGCAGGATTATGCAAAGGCTAAAATGTAACTTAGATACAGTAGCATGTTATGTAGACAGATGCCAGGTCATTGTTGACCTGGTATCCTATAGTGTGTATAGTTTCAATGTACAGGCTGATGATAGGTTCTTGGTTTACGTATGTATTAGTTATTATTAGATTCTTGGTTTACTTATGTATTACTTTATTATTAGATTACTATTTTTATGCATTTGATGTATTATGATGTATTATCTATCTTGTGTCCTTGCTCTTGATTAAGAGCGTCTGCTAAATGCCTAAACTGTAAACTTTAAACTGATGTACTCAAGTACTGTACTTAAGTACAATTTTACTTTACTGGAGTATTTTCAGTACTTTTACTTCTGCTACACTACACCTCAGGGACAAATATTGTACTTTTTAATCCGCTACAATTGTGTGACACTGGCGCACAACCAAATATAAATCTAATCCTAACCTCTGACTGTCTTATCTTAACCCAATAACCAGTGGTGTAAAGTAACTAAGTACATTTACTCAAGTAATGTACTCAAGTACAATTTTGAGGTACTCCACTACATCTCAGAGGAAAATATTGTACTTTTACTCCATTACAATTATTTGTAAACTTTAGTTGCTAGTTACTTTGTACATTTTGATTATTATCACAAAACATGTACATTAACCACTTCAACCCTATTTACATTTCGGCCATTTGAAAATAGCAGATCTACAAGCTCAGATTGTGTAGATCTGCTATTTTCAAAAGATTTGTATACATTTGAAAACTTGAAATCGGACATTCTGCATAATGACTACTTTTACTTTTGATACTTTAAATATATTTTGATGTCAATACTTTTTTTTACATTTGTACATTTTGAATTCCGGACTTATACTTGTAACGGCGTATTTCTACATTGCAGTATTGATACTTTTACTTAAGTAAACAAATTGAGTACTTTGCCTATAACCCCTGAACCTAACATCTATAATAATATACTTTTTAAACCATGAAACATGCTCTTTGTTCTCGTGAGGATCATGGAAATGTTCCTCTCATTGGCCCCGATTCATAAAGGGATTTACGACCATATTTTGTACCTACCGGCATTTAGGACAAATCCTACACCTGCAGTCGGATTCATAAAAGTTTTTTGGTCTGTGTTTTGTGCGTCAGGTGCGCACGTTCTCAGGTCAGCCCTGAGGCTGTCTTACCAGGGCTGAAATGTGCGTATGTCTTTAGAATGCTTTATTCTTCATGCCAAAATCAATTACAACAGTGGCAAACCTCAAATAAAATATATATATGCCCAACATTTGTCAACACATATATATAAAAAATAAAAAAATAAATGTCAAACTATATATTGCTTGTAGCCTAGTATGCATCATATAGACATGATGTAGATTCCACCGCTTTTTATTTATTTTCTAGGCTATCAGTTGCATTTAGAGTTGAATTATTAGGTCCCCGTCCCTCAGTGTGTTTGCCAGCGGGCCATCTCAGCCAAAGTGTCACGTAATAATGAAAATAGGCTATGATGCCTTAATGAAACTGCGGAGGGACTGACGCACCTCTGTCCGTGCTGCAGTATTAATTTGTAGGCTAATAGTCTACTGTAGGCTACTCTACTGTATTTTGATCACATGAACACCACACACAACAGATCTAATATTCCCCATTCCGACGTAGGACAGTGATATATTAATCAAAAATGCACTAATTTAATCAATAAGTAATCAATAAGCTCTGGTCCATAATCGGATAGCAGCGTTCCACTTGTATGCTGGATTTCATCATCTTTTTACCTTGGTAAAAGTCCGCAATGTTCATTAGAAAAGGCTTATATATATCCTTTCCACGTTTTATTAGCCTTTTATTGACAAGAAAGAGACACTGGTGTTTACATGACAAGAATGAGACACTAGTGTCTACATGACAAGAAAGAGACACTGGTGTCTACATGACAAGAAAGAGACACTGGTGTCTACATGACAAGAAAGAGACACTGGTGTCTACATGACAAGAAAGAGACACTGGTGTCTACATGACAAGAAAGAGACACTGGTGTCTACATGACAAGAAAGAGACACTGGTGTCTACATGACAAGAAAGAGACACTGGTGTTTACATGACAAGAAAGAGACACTGGTGTCTACATGACAAGAAAGAGACACTGGTGTCTACATGACAAGAAAGAGACACTGGTGTTTACATGACAAGAAAGAGACACTGGTGTCTACATGACAAGAAAGAGACACTGGTGTGTCTACATGACAAGAAAGAGACACTGGTGTCTACATGACAAGAAAGAGACACTGGTGTGTCTACATGACAAGAAAGAGACACTGGTGTCTACATGACAAGAAAGAGACACTGGTGTCTAAATGACAAGAAAGAGACACTGGTGTCTACATGACAAGAAAGAGACACTGGTGTCTACATGACAAGAAAGAGACACTGGTGTCTACATATTGACGAGAAAGAGACAGCGGACAAAGTGGTACAGTCAGCTGGGGCATTAAGGCCACGGTGGCCTCAGGACAGGCACTTTTTGAGGGCCACAAGGCCAAACTGAGGGGCAACGAACGGCCATGGCCTTCATGGCCTCCCCTGAAATTCCAATTCAAAAGTAGCAAAAATAGCCGATCTACAAGCTCAAAACGCGTCGCAGCGCGACGCGTTTTGAGCTCGTAGATCGTCTATTTTTGCTACTTTTGTGTGAAATAGAATGGCATTAATTTACAAGAAAAGGTCAGTCTGTCTGCCCGACAGTATATGCAATGTGGCCCTCTGGAGTGAGTGTGGAAATATAGTGGCCCTCTGCATCATCAAAGTTGCCCACCCCTGACTTATACTGTTACTTCTACCCATAGAGTAAGAGTACTGAGTACAAATATTGTTACTTCTACCCATAGAGTACTAAGTGACATGAACGTATTGTATCATGAAGACATATGCCATGATTTTGTGAATGTAACCTTAACTGTACCTTTAATATTTGTGTCCTTGTAGCTGGGGGGGAATTCGGCCAAGATCATCAAGATGGTGCACTTGGTGACGAGTTTTTGATTTTTGGCATGGCTTTAGGTATGGGCATAAGGTTTTCAAAAACCATCGCAAGCAAGCTGGGCTCGCCCCCTAGTGGTCTGTTTGCAATGATTCCGATATTAGATATTTCAGTATATGGTTGAAACCCCAAATAATTGATAGAAGAGATTTTTCTATGGATTCTGTTACTATTGGGTATGCTAAATATCATACAAAGACTTCTGCAAAGGCATCATTTTCAAGATGGCGTCCACGATGGCTGCCGGGAGCTTAAAATGCCAATAAGCTGGGAGGGAATATGTAAAAAATCGTAAGAATTGTGCACTTGGTAACTAGTTTTTTTAATTTTGGCATGGTGTTAGGTATGGGCAAGGTTTTCAAAAACCATCGCAAACGAGTTGGGCTCGCCCCCTAGTGGTCGGTTTGCAATGAATCCAATACTAGATAGGTCATATGGTTGAAACCCCAAATAATTGATAGAAGAGATTTTTCAATGGATTCTGTTACTATTGCATATAATGCTAAATAACATACTAAACATTTAGGGAAATTAAACTTCTGGAAAGGCATCATTTTCAAGATGGCACATATTCCCCCCCAGCTTATAGGCATTTTAAGCTCCCAGCCATCTTGAAAATGATGCCTTTCCAGGAGTTAGATTTTCCAACATTTTTAGTATGTTATTTAGCATGTTATTTAGCATGTTATTTAGCATGTTTAGCATACATTTTTGGCATGGAACACCATGCCAAAAAATTTAGAACTTGTCACCAAGAGCACAATTTTTATGAATTCCCTCCAGCTACCTTGTATGCTCTGCTTTGTGGACATAAATAATTAAAATGTGTGTTTGTGTGTGTGTACATGTGCATGTGCATGTGCATGTGCATGTGCATGTGCATGTGCATGTGTGTGTGCGCGCGTGTGCATGTGTGCGTGTGTGTGTGTGTGTGTGTGTGTGCATGTGCGTGTGCGTGTGTGTGTGTGTGTGCATGTGCGTGTGCGTGTGTGTGTGTGTGTGTGTGTGCGTTCAACAGGGCAGACACAGTATAAAATCAGATGCTACGGGGAAGACTTCCTGATGCTGAGGAACCAGGTGCTGGACTGCACTGCCAAGGTCCCCCAGGCCTGCTACACGAGAAGTGAGTGTGTGTGTGTGTGTGTGTGTGTGTGTGTGTGTGTGTGTGTGTGTGTGTGTGTGTGTGTGTGTGTGTGTGTGTGTGTGTGTGTGTGTGTGTGTGTGTGTGTGTGTGTGTGTGTGTGTGTGTGTGTGTGTGTGTGTGTGCGTGCGTGCGTGCGTGCGTGCGTGCGTGCGTGCGTGCGTGCGTGCGTGCGTGCGTGCGTGCGTGTGTGTGTGTGCGCGTGCGCGTGAGTGTGATCTGCTATTTTCAAACATTCTAGCACTTTTACTCTTGGTACTTTAAGTACATTTTGATACAATGCTTTTGTACTTTTACTCAAGTAAATTTTGAATTCCAGACGAATTTACGTGTAACTTTGCAGTATTGATATACTTTTACATGAGTAAAACATTTGAGTACTTTTTCCACCACTGTTGGTACCTTTGTTGAACCTGTGAATGTGTTCATGTGTGTCGTTTACACACTGTGTCAACCTGTTTGAACAGGTTTACACACTGTGTCAACCTGTTTGAACAGGTTTACACACTGTGTCAACCTGTTTGAACAGGTTTACACACTGTGTCAACCTGTTTGAACAGGTTTACACACTGTCTCAACCTGTTTGAACAGGTTTACACACTGTGTCAACCTGTTTGAACAGGTTTACACACTGTGTCAACCTGTTTGAAGCAAAGGGCTTGAAAGGTTTTACATTGAGTACGGAAGAGACGGTTCATATGAACGGCCTGTAGTTTCGCTGTTTTACCCCTGCTGGTGTCAGAAAGAATATTCTCTCAATGAAAGCGGATGGGTTTTTGACTTAACTTTAGACTTGATTTTCTTACCTTAATAAACATTGTCATAAATACTATATGCTTCCAGTCGCTAGTTTAAAGTCTCCTTTCAATCATCATGATATGCGTTTTGCTAAACGATGGTCCCATTTATTTTAAAATTGACGATAAAGTAGGCTATGCTCTAGGAGGGGCGGGATGATTTTATTGACAAGCTATACACAACCAATAGCATTCATTCCCCGCCCCCGCTCTTGATTGACAAGCTACCCAACCAATAGTATTCTTTTTAGGGATTGATTTCCGGTTCCTATTCCTGGTCGCTTTTTGGCATATATTAAAGGTGGCGGATTGCAAATTCCGCCATCGGTTTGTAGAAACCAGAGGCGTGGTTTAGACCAGGGGTCTTCAACGGGGGGTCCTGGACCCCTAGGGGGTCCTCAGAGTTACTATAGGGGGTCCGCCAAATCTTTGTGTTATAGGATTTCGTTTTTTTTACATTAACCACTTGAACCCTAGCATCCCTTTTCTGAGGAGAACTTTAGCCAAAAATAGCCGATCTACAAGCTCTCAACTACAAGTTGTGAGCTTGTAGATCGGCTATTTTTGGCAAAGAGGTTTGGTGTAGAGGGAAAAAAATAGCAGACCTAGTAAAAACAATTTTATACAATATAGAGGGGGTCCCTGCTTCATCGCTCTCTCAGCCAAGGGGTCCTTGGCCTGAAAACGTTGAAGACCCCTGGTTTAGTCCATGCTTTTTATACAGTCTATCTATGGTTTGAACATGTTATTATGAGTACATACTGTATTAGACACATGTTATTATGAGTACATACTGTATTAGACACATGTTATTATGAGTACATACTGTATTAGACACATGTTATTATGAGTACATACTGTATTAGACACATGTTATTATGAGTACATACTGTATTAGACACATGTTATTATGAGTACATACTGTATTAGACACATGTTATTATGAGTACATACTGTATTAGACACATGTTATTATGAGTACATACTGTATTAGACACATGTTATTATGAGTACATACTGTATTAGACACATGTTATTATGAGTACATACTGTATTAGACACATGTTATTATGAGTACATACTGTATTAGACACATGTTATTATGAGTACATACTGTATTAGACACATGTTATTATGAGTACATACTGTATTAGACACATGTTATTATAAGTACATACTGTATTAGACACATGTTATTATGAGTACATACTGTATTAGACACATGTTATTATGAGTACATACTGTACACATGACACATGTTATTATGAGTACATACTGTATTAGACACATGTTATTATGAGTACATACTGTATTAGACACATGTTATTATGAGTACATACTGTATTAGACACATGTTATTATAAGTACATACTGTATTAGACACATGTTATTATGAGTACATACTGTATTAGACACATGTTATTATGAGTACATACTGTACACATGACACATGTTATTATGAGTACATACTGTATTAGACACATGTTATTATGAGTACATACTGTATTAGACACATGTTATTATGAGTACATACTGTATTAGACACATGTTATTATAAGTACATACTGTATTAGACACATGTTATTATGAGTACATACTGTATTAGACACATGTTATTATGAGTACATACTGTATTAGACACATGTTATTATGAGTACATACTGTATTAGACACATGTTATTATGAGTACATACTGTATTAGACACATGTTATTATGAGTACATACTGTATTAGACACATGTTATTATGAGTACATACTGTATTAGACACATGTTATTATGAGTACATACTGTATTAGACACATGTTATTATGAGTACATACTGTATTAGACACATGTTATTATGAGTACATACTGTATTAGACACATGTTATTATGAGTACATACTGTATTAGACACATGTTATTATGAGTACATACTGTACACATGACACATGTTATTATGAGTACATACTGTATTAGACACATGTTATTATGAGTACATACTGTACACATGACACATGTTATTATGAGTACATACTGTATTAGACACATGTTATTATGAGTACATACTGTATTAGACACATGTTATTATGAGTACATACTGTATTAGACACATGTTATTATAAGTACATACTGTATTAGACACATGTTATTATGAGTACATACTGTATTAGACACATGTTATTATGAGTACATACTGTATTAGACACATGTTATTATGAGTACATACTGTATTAGACACATGTTATTATGAGTACATACTGTATTAGACACATGTTATTATGAGTACATACTGTATTAGACACATGTTATTATGAGTACATACTGTATTAGACACATGTTATTATGAGTACATACTGTATTAGACACATGTTATTATGAGTACATACTGTATTAGACACATGTTATTATGAGTACATACTGTATTAGACACATGTTATTATGAGTACATACTGTATTAGACACATGTTATTATGAGTACATACTGTACACATGACACATGTTATTATGAGTACATACTGTATTAGACACATGTTATTATGAGTACATACTGTACACATGACACATGTTATTATGAGTACATACTGTATTAGACACATGTTATTATGAGTACATACTGTATTAGACACATGTTATTATGAGTACATACTGCATGGCATCAGAGGAAACTGAAACATATGTGGGCCCTTGTTACAGTATGTATTTTATACACGTGGACTCAAAGAAAGGAATTAAAATGTGTGTGTGTGTGTGTGTGTGTATGCGTGTGTGTGTGTGTGTGTGTGCGTGTGTGTGTGTGTGTGTGTGTGGTACAGCTAACGGGGAGAAGGGTTGTGCGCGGCTGGCTCTGTGTGATCGTCCAGGATGGACCTGCTGCCACGAGAACCTCTGCAACGCCTGAACACCGTGAACCCCCCCCCCCCCCCCCCTCCCTCCTCAACTTTGACCTCCGACCCGGGGGGGTCAACGTCAACTTGGGAAACCCGCAACCAATCAACTGACTGTGTCCCAAAGATATCTGTTCAATAAACATTATAAATACATCTATAAAAATGGATGGAAAATGTCATCTTTATAAATGCATCTATTTTTTAAAAACTGATATATTTTCATGTTATTAAAACACGACGATTCATAACTTGCATTTTTGGGCTCTGTTCGTAATACATGTTAAGTTACATCACGAACCACTTGAACACTAGCTTCTGTATTCTATGGAGAATATTCGGCAAAAAACGCCAATTTATAAGGAGATACTAGCAGATCTAGTACAGAGCCCTGGGGGACCCCGGTCAACAAAGTATATAGGGTTTAAGTGGTTAAAGTATAGATATGAATGCAACTGTCAAATCATAGAGACAATACGTTTTTGATTTAATCTGCAGCAGTAAAGAACAAATAAAACACAATATCTCACATGATATTATTAGACATTTGACATTTTTTTTATTACTCATAACTTGCTAATAAACATTCCATAAAAATCCCAACATGTTTCCACCGGTTAAAATGTCTACCTTAACCTGGAACGCATCTGTGTCATTTTTTGATTTGAGCTAAAAAAGCATAATTGTACACTTTGGCTATTTTTGAAAAATCGAGAAAATGTGTGCAAATTAACATATTTATATTCTTTTAAAGCGAACATTTTTAACTCAAATCTTTGCTTCTGGGGGTCCCTGGAACAAAATATTCGGAGTTAACTGGTCGAAACATGTTGGCATTTTTATAGAAAAAACGTTGTTTTAACTTTAACTTCCTCTCCTCCACACGTTTTGAGCGCTCGGATCTCCTCTTCCTTTTTAAGTCCCACATTCCCGCTGATTCTAGAAGCACCTCAAATCAGTGGGGTAAAGTAACTAAGTACATTTACTCAAGTACTGTACTTAAGTAACAATTTTGAGGTATTTTTTTTCTTAACTGGAGTATTTCACATTTTCACTACTTTTACTTCTACTCCACTACATCTCAGGGGCCAAATATTATACTTTTACTCCACTACAATTATTTGAAAACTTTAGTTACTTTGTAGATTTTGATTATTATTACAAAACATACATTAACCACGTCAGCCCTATACCTGCATACATTTCGGCCGTTAGCTGATCTACAAGCTCACAATGCGTCGCATTCATATACATTTTGGGTGGTCCTTCACATGACAAAGTGTGAGAACCACTGATATACACAGCAACATACGTTGTTTTTCTTTTTTTAAACTGTTAGGATTTAGAAGACATTTGTAGAATCCCCCAAAAGCAAAGATTTGATTTACAATGTTGGTTTGAAAAACTAAATATATATATATATTCAAAGATTTGATTGACAATGTTGGTTTAAAAAATAATATATATATATATATATATATATATATATATATATATATATATATATATATATATATATATATATATATATATATATATATATATATATATATATATATATATATAAGATTTGCCAATATGTCACAAATAAAAAAAAAGAAAATACGGGTCTGTAACTCTGAGAGTGTACAAATGGAACCAAATGGACCCTTACGGGTCTGTAACTCTGAGAGTGTACACATGGAACCAAATGGACCCTTACAGGTCTGTAACTCTGAGAGTGTACACATGGAACCAAATGGACCCTTACAGGTCTGTAACTCTGAGAGTGTACAAATGGAACCAAATGGACCCTTACAGGTCTGTAACTCTGAGAGTGTACAAATGGACCCTTACAGGTCTGTAACTCTGAGAGTGTACTAATCGAACCAAATGGACCCTTACAGGTCTGTAACTCTGAGAGTGTACACATGGAACTGTAAGGGTTGCATTTGTACCCTCTTGAGTGTTATGGGGGGTCCGTAGCCTAATGCATATAACTCGGGGTCCTTGAAATTACAGAGTTTGAAGAAGCACTGATTTAAGAGTTTTAATGTTTCATCATAATATCATAATGATGAAATAAACGCTGTGTATTTCTTTTCTTTTTCTTTTTGATTGATTAAATACTGTATTACTCACTCTGTAAGCAGAGTGATGTGGTACAGTCAGTCATTAAGGCTAGAAGCACAAACAGTCCCAGGGGACTTGTTTCCATTGTGGTCAACAGGGGTGATGCAACTTAGATCAGGGGTCTTCAACGTTTTCAGGCCAAGGACCCCCTAGCTGAGAGAGAGATGAAGCAGGGACCCCCTCTATATTGTATGAAATTGTGTTTCAGATAAACTATTTTTTCCCTCTACACCTATAACTCTTTGCCAAAAATAGCCGATCTACAAGCTCACAACGCCTCGCAGCGCGAGGCGTTGTGAGCTTGTAGATCTGCTTTTTTGGCTAAAGTTCTCCTCAGAAAAGGGATGCTAAGGTTCAAGAGGTTAAAGTTATACAGTGCAGGTCCACAAATAACGATTTTTAGCAGCCTCTGCTGGTCATTACCGTCACTGCAGGCCGTTCGTTTATATCCTCTGTTACCCAGAATTCCATTTGTTTACACCGGAAGACGGAAGCGTTTCAAAAAGCGTTCTTTTAATTGTTTTATACGATCTGTGGATCGTTTCTCTTAGCCAGTGGAGCTTTAGTTACCGTGAGCTGTGTTTTCTTTTTCTGTTGTTTTTTGATCTTCAAATCATACAATCTCTTAAAATCAGCGTGAGGTTCCTTTTTGTTACTAGCGCGGTAGTTCCTGGCCAAACAGGAAACCGATGCGGTAGTTCCTGGCCAAACAGGAAACCGGTGCATTTCCGCTTCCGTTTTCCGGCCAGATGTCGTCATTTTCGCGGGAAAGACACCCCTATCACTGTTCAATAGAAAATATATGTATAAAAGGCTTTCGGGGGTGAGTGTGTGTTGTGAAACTCACAAAAGATATACAATTTAACTTTAGTTTTGTTGAAAAGGTTACCTAGTATTACTTTAATGTAAAAAAAAAAAAAAGCATCACACAAAGATTTGGTAACACTGAAGACCCCCTAGGGTCCTGGACCCCCTGTTGAAGACCCCTGACTTAGATGATGGAGAGGGCCACTATACTTACTCATTCCAGAGGGCCACATTGCATATACGACACAAATGAATGCCTTATACTTCGCCAATCTTTGTCACACAAAAATAACCAAAAAAAAAAGGATCTACAAGCTCAAAACGCGCCGCAGCGCGACGCGTTTTGAGCTTGTAGATCTGCTACTTTTTGCTATTTTTTAATTGGAATCCAGATTTTTTGGGGTGTTATTTTTTTATTGGAATCCTGAAAAGTAAAATTTTTATTTAATTTCAAATGCATTTAGTTATACTTATGTTAACTTTATGAACTTAAATACAAATACACTGGACATAAAAAATACATTATAATTGTAATACAAGTCAGTAAGCTACTAATATAGACTGAAGTCATTAAAGCGGGTCATGTTTGCATGTTTGGAATCATAACAGCTGAAATCAATAATATATCACTATTCCGATGTTAACCTGTGGGCCGCATTAACCCATTGATACCTAGAACGCATCTGTGTCACTTTAGATTTCTTTGGCTATTCAAAAATAGCAGATATACAAGCTCATAGCGCGGCACCGAGTGCCGCGCTATGAGCTTGTAGATCTGCTATTTTTGAAAAATCGTAAAAAAAAAAAAATCAGATTTTTTTAAGATTTAGAAAAAAAAATTAAGAATCGCCTCAGGTCTTAAAGGGTTAAGTGAAGGTGGGGGCCGCATGTGGCCCCCCGGGCCGCCAGTTGCCCATGTATGAACTACAAGCTCACGACGCTATGTGAGCTTGTAGAGATATAACATACAGAGAGCTTACGTGGGTAAGGTATGTTCAGTAATACAAATCTAAATCTACAAAGTAACTAGTAACTAAAAGTTTTAAAATAATAGGTAGTGGAGAAAAAGTACAATATTTTCCTCCAAGATGTAGTAGTGGAGTAGAAGTAAAAGTACTGGAAATTGGAAATACTCCAGTAAAGTGAAAATACTTTAAGTACAGTACTTGAGTACATGTACTTAGTTACTTTACAGCACGGGAACCACATCACCCTCATTGCTTGAAAAAATGCACCGTCATCTCCTTATCGTCGCTGTCACCTGGAAACCTTGTTATGTTCAAAACCCTTACTATTCAGGGAATGGAAACAAAAATAATTCAGAAATGCTGAAAATAGACGATCTACAAGCACACGACGCGACGCGTCGTGTGCTTGTAGATCGGCTATTTTCAGCACTTTAGCTTGACACTCTTTGATGAAGTATAGTGCGTTCAGTGATGAAAAAAAGAACAGTTGAAATATGGAGATATGAGGTTTCTGTACGGCAAACGTTATGCAATAAACAAACACACTTATCTAATGATGTAAGCATGCACACGCACACACACACACACACACACACACACTGTTTGTATTACGTTACTTGTGGACATCAGCATTTTTAGGAGATTGAATGAATGCCATTTGACAATTATTTTACCATTTTCAATCCTAACCCTAGATAAAAATAAATAACACATAACTGATCTACAAGCTCACAGGCTTGTAAAGTAGCTATTTTCTGTGTGTGACACCTGCCCACAGCTAAGTATTTAAATGTGACCATAACATAACTCCTAACTGCTAACCCTGACCTCTAAATGTCTAATCCTAAACCTGATTTTTTCTAAAAGTAATTAATCTTTTCTAACCATAAAACCAACCAGTAAAATGTTCCTCACATTTTATGTCTGTTTTTCAAATGCTATATGGGCACATTTCTCTCTCTCTCTCACACACGCACATCCATGCTGCTGAGTCTGCAGGTTCAAAGGTGATTCACAAACAAACGGTACATGTGACACACGCACGCACACACACACACACACACACACACACACACACACACACACACACACACACACACACACACACACACACACACACACACACACACACACACACACACACACACACACACACACACACACACACCACACACACACACACACACACACACACACACACACACACACACACACACACACACACACACACACAAAATCTCAAAGCTCATGGTCAGTGCTGTTCAAACAGTGACTGTTTGACCATCAAACTACATTTCAGGGTTCACAGCATTCAATGTTCGTCGACTACCTTTTTTTCGCTGACGAAAAGTAAATAGAAACTGAATAAAAACTAAGCTATGATGACTGAAACTAAGACTAAATATATTGACAATTTCGTCAACAAATAAAAACTAGACTAAAATGTTAGTGAGGGATCTAGTGGAGAAGAGATCCAGTAGAACTAAAAGACAAGACATTTTCAGACATCATTGTACGTACAACCGTAACCATGGCAGCAGCAGCACATACAGCAAATGAAAACAAACGACGACCAATCAAGGTTTTTCACAAAGTTTTAATATTTCCACGTTTTTTTTTTAAATCTTCCGTCTGTCGACAGGAAATGACATCATCAACCCTCGCCCCCAATCAACCCCAATGACCCCACCCCACCCCCCTCTTTCTGTCCGTCTCTCTTCCAGCCCCCCTCCACCTACTCTCTCTCTCCACCTCTCCGCCGCTCTCTCCGTCCCCGTTTAAAAGTACAAAGTTACAAGCCCTTCAGAAAAGAATCACCATCTCAAAAGAACAAAAAGAAAATAAGATAGAATGTTTATTGAACTCTGAGCGTGTACACATGTGCACCCTCAGAGTCACAGATTAAGATAGATAGATAAGAGTACAAATTTAGACATTCAATAACCCTCCCCTCCCCCCCCCCCCATCTGTTCTGTCCAGAGAGCAGACTATGTATGACAAATCACTACGCCAACAGTCAAAATGCTGTTTCTCCGTTTATTTATTCTGAGAAATGTGTTTTTTTTCTTCTGTTAGAATATTTTTTACTTTGATTTGCAAATGTCCAAAATAAACAAAAACAAAACAAAACCTAAAAACTAAACTAAATAGCCTCTATATGCACAGCAGCCCATATTGGAAAGAAATTGGGCCGCTTCCATATACGTCCTGGTGTTACCAATGATACTAACGAAGGCTCTGTTCCATTTAGAATAGCAACTTGCAACCTAAAAATAACACTGGTTCTCAAACATTTTTTTTTAAATTTCAAGGAACCTCCGTAACTCTGAGAGTGAACAAAATGGAACCAAATCTGAACACTCTCAGAGTTGCTCATGCATAGGGGCAGGGGTCTTCAACGTTTTCAGGCCAGGGACCCCCATAGCTGAGAGAGAGAGATGAAGCAGGGACCCCCTCTATATCGTATAAAATTGTGTTTCAGATTATACTTTTTTTGTTTACTTAGTCTGCTCTTTTTCCCCTCTACACCTTTACCTCTTTGCCAAAAATGCGTTGTGAGCTTGTAGATCGGCTATTTTTGGCTAAAGTTCTCCTCAGAAAAGGGATGCTAGGGTTCAAGTGTAAAAAAGAAAAATCATATCACACAAAGATTTGGCTGACCGCCTGTAGTAACTATGAGGACCCCCTAGGGGTCCCTGTTGAAGACCCCTGCATAAGGGGCCCTTGTGGTGGTCCTCGGACCACACTTTGAGACCCACTGGTGTAGCAGCCAACATGCACAATATCAACACCCTGACTCCGTTTTGACCAGAATGGACCAGAGCCTTCATTAGTATCATTGGTAACACCTGGAGAAAGTAAGGAAGAGGCCCAGTTTCTTTCCAATAAGGCTGCTTGTGCATAGAGCCCTTAATTAGACTACCAACTAGACTAGAACCTGGACCAGACCGGACCGGACCAGGCTTAAACATGTGAAACATTAAGTTGAGACCTGAGGTTGGAGAACACCGCCTCCCAGTGGATGATGTGGTGAAACACAGATAAAGCTTAACACGCACGCAAAGGCACGCTCGCGCTCGCGCACACACACACACACACACACACACACACACACACACACACACACGCACACGCACACGCACACACACACGCACACGCACACACACACGGGTGACAAATGAAAACAAAACCTAAACAAAGAAACAAAACCGAAACAACTGCTCTACAGGTAAAATGTGTTGAGATAGCGGTTGTGATTTGGCACTTATAATAAGATTGAATTGAGGAGAGAAAAAAAATGGTCGAAACAATTGATTCTAGAACCTTTGATATGCTTCAGGCCCCGTTTTATACGATTTATTTTATTCTCGGCTATTTTTTGCAAAGATATTTTGGTGTAGACAGGAAGAAAAAAAAAGCGATCCAAGCAGCCTGGGTCCAGTTTACCACATCTAGAGGGTTTAGGTTTTTAACAACCTGTATTATAGTATTATGTATATGAACTGTTTGAACCTGGATTATAGTTTTGTGTATATGAGCTGTTTGAACGTGTCACTGAATTGATTCCCCAAAATGAAGGAACAAAGTGTGTCCCCTTATCAGTTCTCAAACTTTTTTCATGTCAAGGACCCCCAAAATGTATTTGGCCGCGGACCCCCATGTCAAAATATTTAGTTCCAGGGACCCCCCAGACGCAAAGATTTGAGTTACAAATGTTCGCTTTAAAAAATACTACATTCAAAGATTTGCACAAACCGTGAACATTTAATGATCACGGCTATTAAAAAATAGCAGATCTACAAGCTCATAGCGCAGCACTCGGTGCCGCGCTATGAGCTTGTAGATCTGCTATTTTTGAATAGCCAAAGTATAAAAGGTTAATGTGGTTACCAATTATTGTAATGCTATGTTAACACATTTTGCTGGGGACCCCCTGGACCCCCCCCCCCCCCCCAAGGAGGGGGGGGGGGGGGGACCAATGCAATAAGGGACACGTCTTTTAGTTTCCAAATGAGGGACAATTCCTTATTTCAAGGGTCGGTTGGTGACCCTAACTGTGACACAGATGACAGGAGCTTCAGTCACTAATATATACTGCTTTTTAAACTGTGGTTAAAATTTTCAACGAATGTTTTGCCCCCCCAGACCGCTGCTCCTTGACTTGGAAAGGAGCCAGTTTAGGTGGTTTTTCGGGCATCTATAGTACAGATGCCTCCCGAGCGTCTCCCCCTAGTTGTGAGGGACCAATCGGGGCCCAGTATGCAAATATGGGGCCGGTTTATCGCCAGAGAATTTTTATTTTATTTTCCCCTTGGAAAATGCTGGTTCCACGTAGAGATTCCAGACTAATATCTACGCAGTGATATTAGTCTGGCCATGCCAGGCTATAGGAACTGTTACCCCCGCCACCCGATTCTGGATAAGCGAAGATGGATGGATGGATGGTTTGCCTCAGAATAGAGAAGCCTTACGTGGCCAATTTGTCACCCATATATATGGAGAGGAGATGACATACACACACACACACACAGCCTCGTTACAATAGCTATGTGTCGCTTTGCGGCTCAACTAGTTACTCTTACTTCCTGTGATGTCAGCGAGCAGTAGCAGCTGTGATTGGGTTTCCCTTGGTCACCTGACTGTCCTCGCCTCCCAAACGGTAAAACAAAAAAAAACACACAAACAAACAAAAGAAAACGCCAGCAGAACGCCAGTCAGCAACGTGCAACACAAAACAAACCAGTCCAAACAGAAACTACACATTTATCCTACAGGAAATGGGAGAAAGAGAAGGAAAAAGAAAAGTCTTCTGAGAAAACAGAGACTTTTAGAAGCTCTGGTCCAACTGGGCCCAAAGGTCAACTGGGCCCAAAGATCAAAGCTGACTAGAGCTGGGTCACAGCAACATGTTTAGAGATGCAAACATCCATTATTCTACTGAATACTGAGCCCATCAATCTAATCATGTTGAAGTGCAGGCATATCAATGAAATGATGTTTTTCATTTATTTTTATAATTGACTAATACACTATAACCAGGGGTCCTTGAGGGAGTTCCAGGGGGTCCCCAGCTAAATGGTGGATAGTTAGGAACCAAATGGACCCTTATGGGTCTGTAACTCTGAGAGTGTACTGAGTCTAAAATACAAAAAAATACTACTAACTAGAGTAAATTTACTAACTAGAGTACATCTACTAACTAGAGTACATCTACTAACTAGAGTACATCTTCTTGCTGACCTGCTCGAGGTGCCTACAATGACTTATAAAAAATACGGTGAAGCAGCATTCTGCTTCTACAGGCCGACAGCGTGGAATAAACTCCCATTACACCTAAGACAGGCAGCCTCTGTGGATAGCTTTAAAGCACCATTACACCTGAGACAGGCAGCCTCTGTGGATAGCTTTAAAGCACAGCTCAAGACCTACTTCTTCACTCTTGCTTTTAGCTGATTTTTTGGTTGATTTTTAAATCTCTGTGCTGTTACCCATGTCCTCACTGTATTGCCTGATTCACTGCCTTTTTGCTATTATTTTAATGTTGTTTTATGCTTTTGCTTTTCTGTTTTTTTGCTTTATTGTTCAATTATTTGTAACTGTAATTGTATTGTAATGTTGTAATTCTTGAGCTGCATTTCATGTCATGAAAGGTGCTATACAAATAAAGTTTATTATTATTATTACTTGAATAACTCGTAACCCATTAAAATGGGTCAAGCGACCCACAAATAGGTCCCGACCCAGTGTTTGGGGACCACTGCATTAAAGGACCGGTTCACTCATTTAAAAAAGGACCATTTGGGATCAAGTGAACCACACAGGAAGTCCCGCCGTTTTGTCACTTCCTGTTTCCTGTCACCTATTCTGTTAACGTACTTCACAGCGGTTGCCGGGCTTTGCTGGCAACAGTCAGTGGAGGTTAAAGGTCGTTGCCGGGGAGACAAGGGGGAGGGGGGGTGACGTAAACAAAAAGTTGAAACATTTAAGACTCTTCCAGTCCGAGATGAACAGACTGATAAACGGAGCGACAGAAAAACAGAGGAGTGACAGAATGATCACAACGTTTACACAAACGGAGGAGGGTGGGGGGGGAGCCAACAGGTTGTCAGTGATGTCACGGGGGGAGGGGGGGAGGGGTAACTGACTTCACTTCCTCGGACCCGTGAGCCACGCAGGCATACAACGACCAGCACACGCACACACACGCACACGCAGTCACTAGGGCTGGTAAATTAATATTCAAATTTCGAATATTCCTCGAATATGGGGAAATATGCATATTAAAAAAAAAATGTGTTTTTTGTTTGTTGTTTTTTCATGTTTATTTGACAGGAACAATACAAAAAACTCTGTATTCCCGAGCACTTGATACATATTTTTTTGTATTGTCTCTGTCAAATGAAGACATTTTAAAAATTTAAAAAACTTTTTAAATAATAATAATATTCGAATATATTCAAATATCTGCCAATTTTTAAGACCAATATTCGAATATCATTTCTGAGGAAAGTTACCAGCCCTACCGCAATACACACGCACACACACACACACGATTGTTTTCACGTCTGTCTGCTATTTGCTTCTAAACACAATAATTCATATAAAACATCAAAGTAGACACACAGGGTATACTGGTTGCGCTGGTTTGCTGACTGGTATCCTGACTGGCTGGTTTTGAGCTAAAAAAAGCGGATGGATTTTATCCATGACGTCATAATGAATGAAACTCACACTGCGTTAGTGTGTCTCTGTGTGTTTTAGTAGGATGAATGTGTGTGTGCATGTCAGGCTCCTCCACTATTTGTCACAACACGGGCGGACACACACGCGCACACACACACACACACACACACAAAGATTCCTGCTTCAACTCAACAAGCGAGACAGACCTGAACAGTTTGTTATCGAGCCTGTAGGGGGCACTGAAGAGACACTTCCCTCTCTCTCTCTCTCTCTCTCTCTCTCTCTCTCTTATAACTGTGTAACAACACAGATATAACACTTGTTATTACACTGCTGCAACTTTACTATAATTTAACTCTGAGAGGATACAACTGTAACCAAATGGACCCGTTACTATGGGTCCATTTGGTTACATTTGTATCCTCTCAGAGGATACAACTGTAACCAAATGGACCCGTTACTACGGGTCCATTTGGTTACATTTGTATCCTCTCAGAGTTACCCATAGATAAAACAAACCTCTCTTCCTCTCTCTCTCTCTCTCTCTCTCTCCCTCTTCCTTTCGGGTGTTTTTCTCTCTCTCTAGTTGGGAGGGGTGAACGGCGGCAGGCCCTCGTCGCTAGTGGGCGTGGCCGCCTCGTCGCTGGTGGTGGGCGTGGCCACGTCGTCGCTGGGCTCCAGGCTGTCCTTGGGACTCGGCGTGCTGTCGGACGGGGGCGGGGTCGACTCGGAGCGGGGCGGGGTCAGCTCGGAGGGGGGCGGGGTCTCCAGGGAGTCGTCCTGCGGCACGCCATTGGCCGTGGGCGGGGTGGGCGTCGTCGGCGGCGGGGACGGGGGGGCCAGGACGAGGGGGAGGAGGGGGGCCGCGGGGGGCGTGGAGGGCGGGGTGAGGGCGTCGCCGGAGCCCGGCGGCGGGGAGGCGGGGAGAGCGGCGGGAGGAGGAGGCGTGGTCGGCTCGGTGGGCGTGGTCAGGGCGTGGCGGTGGTTCACGTCCGTCCTCCTGGGGTGGGGGGCGGAGTTGTTGTGTAGGGGGAGCCCCTCCCCGCCCACCAGAGAGAGGGGGGAGGGGTCGGAGGAGGAGGAGGGGGAGGCGCCGGAGGCCAACGAGGGCGTCTTCTCCACCAGCCGCCACTGCATGGTGGACGTGTCCTTCCCCCCCGTGGAGATCAGGTGACTGTCGTTGTACAGGAAGCTGACGTTGGTCACGTGACTGCTGTGGGCGCTGTACTTGTGACTGGGCGCCTGTTTGTGGGAGGAGTCACAACCAATTATTTAACCCGTTAAGTGATTACTATCACAATATAGAGCTTTAACCTTTTAACCAAAAAAACCGATATTTTAATATTTTACTTTTACTACAAAAGATATCCCTTACCCTGCCTTTAAACAAAAGTTAATTTTCATACAATCTTATATAGTATATTTTCCACAAAAAAATAATTCCTCCTTTTTGACACAGTATGGCTTTAATATCAACAATATTTTCACGCAGGTGTACGTTAAGAGTTCAAAGGGTCAAAGTGTCCTTGAGCAAGACGCTGAACCCCTAATAGGCTCTATGCACAGCAGCCATATTGTGAAGACATTCACAGGTGTTACCAATGATACTAATGAAGGCTCTGTTCCATTTAGTGCAATCTGGGAACCCAGAACCAAATGAGAAGGAAAAACAGCGCCCTCTGCTGTTTGTACTATCTCACTTGGCTCTGAGACAATGACGACGTAGCATCCGTGCGCAAGGAAACCGGGGTTTTGGTCTGCATTCAGCGCATCACTTCCGGTGGTGCGACTATGTTTTCATTCCCACTAACAATATTTCTACACGGAACACTAACACCACTTCTCCCAGAGAACATGGATCGTTTTGGTTATAAGCCCACTTGTTTCTATGATGAATGAGCAAGTTAAAATGTGAATATCTTTCCGTGGTTTTGTCTGCTCCGCGGACGCTATTAGTTAAATTAGTTTTGGTTGGTTTCGAGTGGGGAAGGATCGGCGGACACGTAAATCCCACCCACTACATTTGATTGGGTAAAGCGCGGCCTGCTTCCTGATCTGAAGGCACGCCCACTTGTAGCCCAGTGTCATACGTTATGACGAACCTTCACGACAGATTCCAACGCAGAGCAGAATCTGTTCTTGAGAGATTACATTTAGTGTAGCACAGTGGTTCTCAGATTTTTCAATTTCCACGACCCCCATAACTCTGAGAGTGTACAAATGGAACCAAATGGACCCGTAAGGGTCCATTTGGTTCCATTTGTACACTCTCAGAGTTACACACCCGTAAAGGGCCATTTGGAACCCCCTCAAGGAACCATGAGGGTCCCTGGACCCAAATTTTAGAGCCACTTGGTGTAACAGAGTGTTTCCAGTGAGTCAGCACCCTGACTCTGTTTGACCAGAATGGAACAGAGCCTTCATTAGTATCATTGGTAACAACCTGTGAATGTCTTCACAATATGGCTGCTGTGCAAAGGAGCCTATTGCTCCCGATGAGCAGGTTGGTGCCTTGCATGGTTTCCTCCGCCATCGGTGTGTGAATGTGTGTGTGAATGTGTGTGTGAATGTGTGTGTGAATGTGTGTGTGAATGTGTATGTGTGAATGGGTGTGTGAATGTGTGTGTGAATGTGTATGTGTGAATGTGTGTGTGAATGGGTGTGTGAATGTGTGTGTGTGAATGTGTGTGTGAATGGGTGTGTGAATGTGTGTGTGAATGTGTGTGTGAATGTGTGTGTGAATGTGTGTGTGAATGGGTGTGTGTGTGAATGGGTGTGTGTGTGAATGGGTGTGTGTGAATGGGTGTGTGAATGTGTGTGTGTGAATGTGTGTGTGAATGTGTGTGTGAATGTGTATGTGAATGTGTGTGTGAATGTGTGTGTGAATGGGTGTGTGAATGTGTGTGTGAATGTGTGTATGAATGTGTGTGTGAATGGGTGTGTGAATGGGTGTGTGAATGTGTGTGTGAATGTGTGTGTGAATGTGTGTGTGAATGTGTGTATGAATGTGTGTGTGAATGTGTGTGTGAATGGGTGTGTGAATGTGTGTGTGAATGTGTGTGTGAATGGGTGTGTGAATGTGTGTGTGTGAATGTGTGTGTGAATGGGTGTGTGAATGTGTGTGTGAATGTGTGTGTGAATGTGTGTGTGAATGTGTGTGTGAATGGGTGTGTGTGTGAATGGGTGTGTGTGTGAATGGGTGTGTGTGAATGGGTGTGTGAATGTGTGTGTGTGAATGTGTGTGTGAATGTGTGTGTGAATGTGTATGTGAATGTGTGTGTGAATGTGTGTGTGAATGGGTGTGTGAATGTGTGTGTGAATGTGTGTATGAATGTGTGTGTGAATGGGTGTGTGAATGGGTGTGTGAATGTGTGTGTGAATGTGTGTGTGAATGTGTGTGTGAATGTGTGTATGAATGTGTGTGTGAATGTGTGTGTGAATGGGTGTGTGAATGTGTGTGTGAATGTGTGTGTGAATGGGTGTGTGAATGTGTGTGTGTGAATGTGTGTGTGAATGGGTGTGTGAATGTGTGTGTGAATGTGTGTGTGAATGTGTGTGTGAATGTGTGTGTGAATGGGTGTGTGAATGTGTGTGTGAATGTGTATGTGTGAATGTGTGTGTGAATGGGTGTGTGAATGTGTGTGTGTGAATGTGTGTGTGAATGGGTGTGTGAATGTGTGTGTGAATGTGTGTGTGAATGTGTGTGTGAATGTGTGTGTGAATGGGTGTGTGTGTGAATGTGTGTGTGAATGTGTGTGTGAATGTGTATGTGAATGTGTGTGTGAATGTGTGTGTGAATGGGTGTGTGAATGTGTGTGTGAATGTGTGTATGAATGTGTGTGTGAATGGGTGTGTGAATGGGTGTGTGAATGTGTGTGTGAATGTGTGTGTGAATGTGTGTGTGAATGTGTGTATGAATGTGTGTGTGAATGTGTGTGTGAATGGGTGTGTGAATGTGTGTGTGAATGGGTGTGTGAATGTGTGTGTGTGTGTGTGAATGGGTGTGTGAATGTGTGTGTGAATGTGTGTGTGAATGTGTGTGTGTGTGTGTGTGAATGGGTGTGTGAATGTGTGTGTGAATGGATGAATGTAAATGCACAATCAATGTAAAAGCGCTTTGGATAACAGCGCTATATAAATGCACCATTTAACAATACTTATTCATCTTCTGAGGTGGGTATAGATTAGGTATAGATTAGGTGGGTATAGATTTAGGAACATTGATTCTCAACCTTTTTAGTTCGAGAAGCAAAAGAAAAATTGGATGTCAAATTATCAAATTCTTTTGAAAACAGTTTTAAATTTGTTTTTAATTTAGAAAAAAAAGAAAAAATGTTTAAATAAATAAAGGGATATTTATACCCATAAAAATGGATACCACTGGCATAGAGTGTGTGTGTGTGTGTGTGTGTGTGCGCGCGTGTGCGTGCGTGTGTGCGTGCGTGCGTGCGTGTGTACCTTGAATCTAGAACAAGGGTAAGCGAACAGGTGAACTTTACAGAAGTCGTCGGCCAAGGCGATGACCTTCCTGCTGTGAGACCTGATCAGAGCGTTGATGTCCGTCCCATCAGAACCCTCCGGCCACACGCCTACACACACACACACACACACACACACACACACACACACAGAGAGAGAAACACACACACACACAGAGAGAAACACACACACACACACACAGAGAGAGAAACACACACACACACACACACAGACAGAAACACACACACGGGGGGCAAACCAGCCACCAGGGGGCAGAAACACATCAGGTTTCAGAATGATCACATTTACAGTTTAGCACACACACACACACACACACACACACACACACACACACACACACACACACACACACACACACACACACACACACACACACACACACACACACACACACACACACACACACACACACACACACACACACACACACACACACACACAGCACTAACCAAAGACGTGGTATCCCAGGACACAGGTGTACGTGGCCCAATCGATGTCTTTACACTCTGACTTGTTTCTGATCAGCTTGCAGCCGTTTGGAATGTCCCCTGAAAGCACATGAACACGTTGGAGTGTCTCCTTCAACCACATTATTGTGGTTAATCTATTTATTATTGATCAATCAATAGTCTGATTAAACGTGATAATGTCCCATTCAGTGCATTGACAGCATCCGGAATGGGGTCCTTCCTCCTATCAAGGAGTCTTGGCTTAACAAACCTATTGGCATGTTTAAAGTTATACTAGGTAACTTTTTCCAAAAAACTAAAGTTAAATTGTATATCTTTTGTGAATGGCAAATGTTTCACAACACCCACTGCATGAATTTCACCCCCGAAAGCCTTTTATAAACATATTTTCTATTGAAAGTGGACAGGGACGTGTTTCCCGCGAAAATGACGTCATCTGGCCGGAAACGGGGACGGAAATGCACCGGTTTCCTGTTTGGCCAGGAACTACCGCGCCGGTTTCCTGTTTGGCCAGGAACTACCGCACCGGTTTCCTGTTTGGCCAGGAACTACCGCGCTAATAACAAAAAGGAATCTCACGCTGTTTTTAAGACATTATAGGATTTGAAGATGGAAAAACAACAGCAAAAGAAAACACAGCTCACGGTAACTAAGGCTCCACTGGCTAAGAGAAACGATCCACAGATAATATAAAACAATTAAAAGAACGATTTTTGAAACGCTTCCGTCTTCCGGTGAAAACAAATGGAATTCTGGGTAATGCAGGACAGCGCTATATCATGCAGTGACAGTAGTGACAAGCAGTGGTTGCTAAAAATCGTTATTTGTGGACCTGCATTGTATTACTTTAAGTGCATGCGTGGTCCTCATTGTTCCAATGTCTCTCAGACCAAGACTTTTGTTGGCTTCCAAAGCCAGAAAATACATAGGATTAACTGCAACACTACCCATGTAATTTATCGCCTTATCTGTACCTGCCCTAATATTTTTTTATGTAGGCTGGACCCAGCGTCGCCTTTGTGATTAAATATGCTACTGAATCTGCACTAACAACACTAACTACCCCATAGCCAGACACTTCAGCCAATGTCACAATAGCAATGACACCCTCCTACGGATTACAGGTATAGAACACATCAAGCCCTTCACAAGAGGTGGTGATCGCCTCAGGAAATTCAACCAGAGGGAAACTTTCTGGATGCACTCACCCCTCCTGATCTCAACGAGGACATTGATTTTGTGTGCCTTCTCTAAAATAATATCCTTTTCTAGTCGATTCTCTTTGGTTATTATTAATAACTTATTACTATTTGTTTTTATTTATTTTATTTGTTATTATTGGTTGCAATAAAGCGTCTTTTTATATGTGGGTAATACTTATTGGGTAGTTCTTCTCCTCTGGGCTGCCTGTCACACACCCGCGTAGCTTCAGGGTGGTTGATTGACTGACTGCGCATGCCTGTGTAATGACCATTCTATCAACTGATAGGGACCCACGTGCACTTGGACACTTGTTAATGGCCTAATTGCATGGCTATTCTCACGTGTTCCAGACAGTACTATGTAATGAGTTTGTCTGTCTGTATATTTCATTTACTGCCTTCCTTGGGTCAATTTAGGGAAATGGTCTCCAACACTTTTGTTCCAGATTGTAACTGTTTTAATTAATTCCTGGCCTATCTGTCTTAGTTCTTTGAATATGTTTGAGTTTTCTCTGTCCTCTAATTCTTATATTAATATTGATGTATATAAATGTTTATTCTGGTTGAATATTATGTTGTGTATCTCGACTACATTGAAAATGAGGGCTTGCCCCTCAACTGTACTTCGAGTTTAAATAAAGGTTATGATGATGATGATTTTGCCCGGATGAAGTTAAAATGCGATCAAACTCACAGTAAAGGATCTCGTAGTCTCCTGAGTTGGACATGATGTAGTTGTTGTCTGGAGACCAGTCCAGATGAGTGATGTAGCTGGAATGTCCCTGAGCACAAGACAGACAGGGAGACGTAAAGACAGACAGAAACATAGACAGACAGACAGACAGACAGACAGACAGACAGGGAGATGTAAAGACAGACAGACAGACAGACAGACATAGACAGAGACAGAGACAGACAGTTAAAGATGGAGTGCCATGATATTTTTCAACCCTAAAACCTGATCATAAGGTATTATTATTATGTAAGGATTTTTTTCAACAAAAAGAAAGTGTACAGTAAGTGTTAAAATGTTGTTTTTATGTAGACACACCCACCAGTTCATTAAGTATACCTGGTTCTCACCTTAGCACCTCCTCCACCACCTTAGCACCACCCACCTGTCCTAGTCCCTCCTCCTCCTCATGCCCACACCTGTTGTGTTATGATAATGAGGGGGAGGGTATGGCTTTGTGATGTCACTAAAGCGCTGTTTCTCTATTGGCACGTTTGACCCTCAAGGTTTCAGCCTCCAGGAAGAAACTCCAAATAGTCAGAGAAGACATAAAACACCATAAAAACACCACCGGGGGGCTTAATGAAGTTCTATCAACCTCATAGACACATGAAAAACAGAAAAAGTGCAAAAACATGGCACCAGCTCTTTAACACATCCACCGCCAGAGGTTAATCTCATAATGTACTCACCAGTGCCAAGGTGTTTTTGTTGTTTTTTTGTTTTTTTCATGTCGCCATAGATCTTGTTAAAATCCTTAAGATTGAGCCGTGAACGGTCTGTTTACATCCGCGAGATCTCCCTGTATCTCCCAGTGAAGATCGCGTGTCAAACGGGGCATCCATGTTTGAGTTAGAGCGGATTACGTTAAACAGTGAAATGCGAGGAGAAAAAACTACAGGAAGAGAATTGAGTTTCAGTTTCGTCTGTAGAATGGGAGCGGGCGTGATCGTCAAAACCGGATCCCAAATAATTCTATTTCCTGTCATCAAACCGGAAACGGAAGTGGATCAAAAAAAATCCGAAAGTGCACCCGGACCGCGCATGCGCGAAAAGACCGCAGCCCGTAGGGCTACGGTCTCGGCGCTTAACAGTTGGATTTAACGGACCGTAGGACTACGTTCTTGGCGGTTAATGTGTTAATGTTCAAACTGCAAAATCCCCAAATTCTAACGCAGGATTCAAAAACATCCTGGAAAGTGAGGACCGACCAGCGAAACGTTCCTCTCACACACGCACGCGCAAACACACACACACTTACAGTGCACTTCCCGTATCTGGAGTACTTGCGTCCTTTCTCTGCTACAGTGTAGAGGTAAATAAAGTTGTCGTGCGATCCCACTGCTAACAAGCTGCCATCTGGAGAGAGACACACACACACACACACGCACACGCACACGCACACGCACACGCACACGCACACACACGCACACGCACACGCACACGCACACGCACACACACACACACACACACAAAATATATATTATATACCGTCACTGTCAGGAAGAAACCTTGTATCTTCATAATTCCAACGTTTTATGTTTTTCCACAAATTGACCCATTTTGGGCAGGATTCCCTATTTGTAACTATACCTTTCAAGATGGGAACGCCTTTTGGGGTTCTTGTTGCTATGTACAGTATATAGCAACATGCATTTTTATTTTAGAATAAATATTTGAAGTTTTTCGGAAAACCTGGGTCAGGATTTAGAAGGCGTTTTTAGTATCGGCCTCAGGTCTAAATGGGATAAGGTTCTACTTCATAGAGTACAGAAGTCCTGACGTCACTCGTTCATCCCCTGGTTCGTAAGGTAATTTCTCTATGGAGCATGCGCGTCAATCCCGGGGGGGGACGGGGGGGTTTCGTCCCCCCCTAGCTTCAGATTGGACCCCCCCAAGTCAGATTGGATCCCCCCCAGACCCCCCCCCCCCAAGTAATTTAGAATAATAAATACTTATTTAATAGAATCTGAACCCACTTTTGAAATCATGCACTGCACTCATAAACACAATGTATTTTAAAGGATTTATTTGCCCCCCCCCGTGTAAATCCCAAAATGGTTTGGTCCGCAGCACGGCTTCCTTCACTGCACGGGGAAAAAACACTCGCCCCAAAACACACTCGCCCCTATTTTTTTCGCCGACCGAGGCCGCCGGATATACCCGGGGCGAGTGTGTTTTGGGACGAGCGTTCTTGTATTCTATCTCGACCACAGCACGCATCAACATGTGGTTTCACCGGTTTGTTTACAAGTCGCATTTGGGGAAGAAAATGCTCAACAACATAATGAGAGGATACAAGAGCTATCTGTGCTAGCTGCAAAGTGTGCATATTTAAGCAAGTATTTTAAAACAGTGAAAGCTACCGAGGAAAAAGAAACAGAAAGTGATAGACCCCCGCTGACTCAAACTAACTGACGTCCCGTGGTCCAAAGATTTGTTGTGAATAATTATAGGTAGTTTGACCAAAACCGAAGTGAAGAGGAGGACACGGAGAATGTCGGTCATCAGTGATCAAAGGATTTAGCAGCTGCAATTTTGATAATGTTAGGAGCAATGCAATGGACCTGGACCATCCCAGGCAACAGTGACACTACGACCAGGTAGGGTCCAGTGTTTCCAAATGGACTGCAGTCTGCATGTATTATGCCAAGTACTGTACATAATGAAGTTGACCAAAGTTTCTCAGCTGCATTATATTTGTTATTAGTGTCTGTCTATCCTGAAACAAACCAACTCCAAGTGCGGCTGCTTGGTGATGAGTAAATTTACTAAGTTAATATAAAGAAAACTTCATGTTCTGAACAAAACTCACAAGCCTCTGTGCCAAACCTTCTATTCGTTATACTTTACAGTAGCTATTGATAATCGTAGATGGTTGATGCTCAATTCCTCTGCTCTGCTCATTATTTGAAACAGCCAGTGGTGGGTAAAATAAAATTTATATTACTCCTACTTGGCAGTTGGCTGGGCCTCGGCCTGTGTTTTGCCTTGAGGTGATCAGGGCTACTCATCCCCAAGTCATTTAGAATAATAAAAAATGAATGTTAAAATAGTATTTTGATATTAAATCAGTAAAATTAGGCAAAATAACATAACCCTAACCTAACCCTAAAACCGAAATAAAGTAACCAAAATCCAAGAAAAAAGCCTCCCAAATCCGCCATATAACCAAAATTTCGGGCGCGAGGGACCCCCCCCAGCCTCAAGACAGATTGACGCCCCTGCTATGGAGAATAACATTGGGTCATCTTAGAATCGTCTCATTTAAGAATTGTGGTCCAAAAATAAACAAACTTTCCTGGCGATATTGTCAGGGAGGTGGCTCTGTATCGTTTATGATAGTCAGTCACTTATATTTGATACTGTCTGTTTCTGGCGAAAATGTAACTAATTCGGCGGAAGTAACATTAGTGTTTTCTCACCGTCAGTTGGTGTTTCATATCCATATGAGTCAAACCGTCGGGATCATTTGTTTATTTTTGGAACACAGTTCTTATTTGACGCGATATTAGACACGTCTATGGGAATTCAGAACGGGGGTGGAAAACTTCCACCCCCGACTTCGGTGCTCTAGTCTATTGTGTCTCACAGAAGAGCGAGTTTGTGGGTTTTACAAATATTGTGACACGTTGTGAGCTTGTAGATCTGTAGATCTTTCACTATTTCTTAAATTATATATTTCTTAAATTAGACATCTAGAGGTCAGGTTTAGGGGTTGGAATTAAGAATAAAACATGATTTATACTTAGTTGCACCGAAAAATTGCCGATCTACAAGCTCGCGACGCGCGTAGCGAGCTTGTAGAGTTGCTATTTTTTCGGCTCTCGACTTAGTTTAAAAAAAAATTGTGTGTGTGAGTGTGAGTGTGAGTGTGTGTGTGTGTGTGTGTGTAACCTCACCTATAGAGAACCTCATGACAGACAGCTGTTCGTTGCCATCAGTGTGAATGGCCACCAGATCTCTAGTCTCTGCATCCAGAGCATACCACCTATAGGAATACAAGAGCATTACCTTATTATAAAATAACAATCATTTACCACCTTAGAAATCAATGGACATTGTTATAAAACATACATGATAACAAATAAGCTGCTTTCTCGCTTGATAACGTCCCGGGAATTATGTCCGGGGACATTGTCCAGTCTCCAGTGTTTGGTTTTTCACACATGCAGCATGTAGCATGTAGCATGTAGCATGCAACAGGAGAATGTCCCGTTTCAGATGCGTTCACACATTAACCCATTTTTAGCTATAACCATTATTTTATACTTGGGCTATTCAAAAATAGCAGATCTACAAGCTCATATCGCGGCACCGAGTGCCGCTCTATGAGCTTGTAGATCTGCTATTAAAAAAAAAAAACATTTAACATGTTGCTTGCTTACATTTGTATCTCCAAAATAGCTTAGATACTCAATACATCATCCAGCACTAGAAAGTTTGGAAATGTTATTTTGGTCGATTATTTCTCCCCTTCAATAACACCAATTGGTATTGTATTTTATATATTTGGAAAGCTTAGTCACCTATATCAGTGGTTCTCAAACCTTTTCATGTCAAGGAAGGACCCCCAAATTGACATGCCCGCGGACCCCCATTTGAAAAGATATGCCTCAGGGACCCCCATAAGAGAAGATGTTTATGACTCTAGCAGTTTTCCATTTTCATTTCAAGGACCCCCCAGTTTGACATGCATTTAGGCTACGGACCCCCATTTAATGGCATTTCTATCTCTGGGATCCCAATTTATATTGTAAAATCAATGTTAATTTAACTCAGAGAGTTCCATTTGGTACACTCCATTTGTACACTCTCAGAGTTACAGAACCATGAGGGTCCATTTGGTTTCCTAACTATCCATAATTTAGCTGGGGACCCCCTGGAACTCCCTCAAGGACCCCACTTTGAGAACCAATGACCTATATTGTAAGGATGGTGGATTCGTGGAATGAACAACGCAGCTAAAAGCGAGAGTTAATACCAACAGAAGAATATGGCAGGGGGGATTTCTGCACTTCTTTTTTTGGGAGGTGGGGGGGTATTAGCCCTGGTCAGTGAGTTCTCTCTAACGCCCTGCCAGACCCTGGGCTCTGCACATGTACAAGGAATTCCACTGCCCTGCGAGGGCTCCAACAATACTGAAAATAAACAAAACCACTTCACTACTCACCGAAACAAAGGTTGTTTTGTGTTGTTGAAAGTCTATTCTCGGAGGTGGGAGGCCTCTCAGCACCCCACCTACTCTGTAAAATACACTTTTTATGCAGAAAATAAAATATGTCCGCGAGACAATTTATTTATTTTTATTTACTCCACAGTGCCCTCTACAGATCTGGAGGATTTGAACTTATCACTAACGCTCTGGACCAGGGCTAGGGGGGGGGGGGGGGTGGGGTGCATCATGCATGAGCAGGATGCATTCAGTGCTGTCTACTACAGGACTTTCTATGTGGAACAGTCAACACTTACTTTCCTGAGTGGGTTCCTATGGCAACCACCGCTCCACTAGGATGGAAGTCTGCACAGTGACCGTGTTCCTGAGAGAGAGAGAGAGAGAGAGAGAGAGAGAAAAGTGTATTTATTAATATACAAGCATGATTATATAACTCTAATATGTTAGAATGTATGACTGTGTATTATGCCTGATGGCAGAAGTATTACTTCTTTTTTTTGTTGTTATTTTGAAATATTTACTACTTATTCATATTTGAAAATAACATTCTACCTACATGTATACGTATGTACTTTACCCACTTAAACCCTACATGGTATACCCGGAGTCCTTTGTGTTATTGTGGGGAAAGCTTTCGCTTAGGATGTCCAATGTATTTGTATTTAAGTTCATAAAGTTAACATAAGTATAATTAAATGCATTTGAAATTAAATAACAATGTCACTTTTCACGATTCCAAAAAAAAAAATTGCAAAATAATTAATCTGAATTCCAATGCAAAAATAGCAGATCTACAAGCTCACACTGCGACGCGCTTTGAGCTTGTAGATCTGCTATTTCCGCTACTTTTGTGTGACATAGAATGGCCCGACAGTATATGCAATGTGTCCCTCTGGAGTGAGTGTGGAAATATAGTGGGCCTCTCCATCATCAAAGTTGCATCACCCCTGACATACATTCTCTGAGAAAGAATGCACCAGACAACATCAGAGATGTGGTTGCAAATGTTGGATCAGTGCAAAAGTCTGGTAACATTCCTGAAGAGAACGGGGTGCTGCCGCGTGCTTAGCTAAAACTGTGATGAAAAGAGTGTGAAGTTCTCTGGAACGTCACGGTCAACATGCTGGAAGTGACATCAGACACAGATCAGCTGCATCCATTGGAGAAATGTCTCACTCTCTTCAGAGTAGCATTAACGCAGTGGTTGCCAAACTGGGCGTCCCCAAATCATTTGGGGGGGGGTGCTTAACTGATTCACTGCCAATCACGTAGATCTACGCGAACCTATTTAAAGCCGCCACGTGCCAATCGCGTAGATCTACGTGAACTAAAAAAAATATATATAATAAATCTGTATCTCGGCTCCTGAGTACTTTTTTTTTCAATGAAAAACTCTGGCACTGGCTAAAAAAAATATGAAAATACCTCTGGCAGTTAATGGGTTAATGATTAGCTTAATTGCTAACATTGTTTTCTCACTCAACAGTAAACAAACACACATACAGTATACAGCAAGTGTATACATGGTATCTGCGCATTGCTAGGACCTTTAAGAAATGTTTAATGCCAAATTGTCAAATATTACATAAGAAAGAGGCAAACGTTGTGAAAATAGGCGATCTACAAGCTCACAACGCCTCGCAGTGCGAGGCGTTGTGAGCTTGTAGATCGGCTGTTTTCACAACATTTATCGGTGGAACCGAGTCAAACTAAATGTAATGCCTGCAATTCCAAGTGCTTGTCGATTATTTTGGGGGTTCCCCAGTTCCAATATGATTAT
Organism: Gymnoscopelus braueri; assembly: GCF_963280865.1. NCBI lineage: Eukaryota > Metazoa > Chordata > Actinopteri > Myctophiformes > Myctophidae > Gymnoscopelus > Gymnoscopelus braueri. The sequence continues at coordinate 4,112,903 of NC_137619.1, read as the reverse complement.
TTTGGGGGGTCGCGGGCGGCCTGCAAGGTTTGGGAACCCTTGCATTAATGAACCAGAAGGAGGAAAAAAAACAAATTCAAACTGTGATCCTCTGCTTGTTCAGAAACACTGCAAGCCCAAGTCTGGAGTATTTACAACATTTAAGAAGACGATAAATTGTCATACAAATAATTGCAAATTAACAATTTCATTGTGTTTTTTTGGCATTGAACGATAATACGAGAATACAAATTAAATGTCTGTTTGCATTTTAGGCTTCGTAATCGTGAATTACAGATATGACAGATAACGTACATAACTTACACAGTACAAAGGAATCACTGACATATTTAATAATTTTATCCTTAAACTAAAATAGTGAAATAGCTGATCTGCAAGCTTACAATGCGTCACTTTGTGACGCACTAAAATGTTAGGGAGGGACTAGAGGACAAGAGATTCAGTAGAACTAAGACAAGTCATTCATACACACTCCTTGAGGCGGTTCCAGGGGTCTCCAGCTAAATGCCAAACAGTTTTAAAAGACAACTTTGTTTTTTTACAACCAAGGTTGATGTTTTAGCTTGTAATTAAAGTAAAAAAAAGATGAGTGTTAAAACAAAATCATTTACTGCTTTCTATAGTTTTAACATTCTTTGTGTTTTTTTTTTTACAGTGGGCGGGGGCATTCGGGCAGGTGGCTAAATATGTCTTTTTTTTACACAATAACCCGGCAATTTCTTTATGATCATTTACAGTAGCTCTTCTAGCCCCCAATAACTGATATCTGGCCATCAAAGACCACAGGTCTTTTTATTGTGTAAAAAAATACATATTTAGCCACCTGCCCGAATGCCCCCGCCCACTGTAAAAAAGAGATCACGAAAATTGCTAAAACTATAGAAAGCAGTAAATGAAAAAAATGTAACACTTATATTTTATTTACTTTAATTACAAGCTAAAACATAAACCGTGGTTGTAAAAAAAACAAAGTTGTCCTTTAACACATTCCATGCCAGAGTTTAATCTCATAATGTACTCACCAGTGCCAGCGTTTTATTGTTGTTTTTTAGTTTTTTTCATGTCGCCACAGACCTCGCTAAATAAGTTAAAAGTGCGCGTTCATTTGGTTCTAAACACACGGCGGATCCGTGAGAAACGGCCAGCGAAAACAGTTTCCAAATGCGAGCCGCCATCTTGAAGATACAGCCGATCAACGCTAAACAGTGATCAGCGAGGAGAAAAACAACAACCGAGAAAATCGAGTTTCAAACAGGATCCCAGACAGGAAGCGGATACGATCGAAAAAACCGGAACCCGAATAATTCTGTTTCCGACCGGAAACCGGAAACGGAAATGGATCAAAAAAATTCTGAAAGTGCACCTGGGGCACTTAACATGGGAATCGGCGGTTTGCGTAGATCTACGCGACTGGCACGCTGCGGCTTTAAATAGGTTCGCGTAGATCTACGCGACTGGCATTCAATGTGTTAACACTTTAGTCCTATTTTAAGCTTTGGCAACGAGAAACTAAAGAAAAACTAAAATGTTGACAAATCTTCTCTCATGGCGGGTCACTGGCACAACATATTTCCAAAGGGGGTCCTTGACATGAATACGTTTGAGAACCACAGGTGTAGAGGCCTTAAGAGTGTGTGTGTGTGTGTGTGTGTGTGTGTGTGTGTGTGCGTGTCACACATACCTCCAGCTGTCGGCTCCACTCCAGGCTGTGAGACGAGGCGTTCCACAGACACACCATCCTGTCCTGAGCGCACGTCAGAAACATCTCTCTGAATGGATGAGACGCCAGACCCCACAACTCATCTGTATGGCCCTGTGAACGCACGCACGCGCACACACACACACACACACACACACACACACACACACACACACACACACACACACACACACACACACACACACACACACACACACACACACACACACACACACACACACACACACACACACACACACACACACACACACACACACACACACACACACACACACACACACGCGCGTTTGTAATATTATACTCGTGGAGGACATCAACATTTTAGGACGGCACTGAAAATATAGCTGAAAGTAGATAAATAGCAGAACATTTTAAAAACTGAAAACCATATTAAAAAAAAAAAATGTGCCTGCGATTTTGTAACCCTTTTTCACCCGGTGCCAATTATCTAAGTGATCCTGGGCGCTACACTCCCTCTGCCAGCCTAGGGAGCCCAGAGCCGAGCTCATGCCTCCTTCAATGCATGAGAGCCAACTGACCTTCTTATCACCTGACAGGGGGGAGTTTCCCCGGTTGGACGTAGCGCGTGGAAGGAACACGTTATTCCAACCAGTTCCCTTCCCCTCCATCAGGCGCCCCGGCTGTCATCCGGGAGGCGGTATAGCGACCAGGATTACTGCATGTTTTTGTGAGGGTATTAACTACCCTAGGAGACACGGGGAGAACATGCAAACTCCACACAGAGTAGGCCCTTTCCCCAACCCCACCTAGGGTATGTGCGCTGATGACGCTGAAAACCATATTTTTAACTTAAGCCTAAGCTGTACATGTCTAATCCTAACCCTAACCTGACAAGTACACACACACACACCACAAATCATCTGTGGGTCCCTGTACACGGATGGGACTCATTGAAAAAAGCCCAGAAAAAAACAGGTGTTTGACCCGGATGGGCGGGGCTAAGCAGGACATATAGCAGTGCAACGCTTCTGAGAAAACAGGAAACGCCCACTCTGTGCCAGTGTTGTTTTCGTCGACTAAAACTATGACGAAAAATGTTGGTCGACTACCTTTTTTTCACTGAAGAAAAAGAAATAAAAAAGAAATACAAAATAAGCTATGATGACTAAAACTAAGACTAAATATATTGACAATGTCGTCAACAAATAAAAACTAGACTAAAATGTTAGTGAGACGAGTGGAGAAGAGATCCAGTAGATCTATAAGACAAGTCATTTTATGTTTGGTTGCGCTCGGGTGTTGCGCTCTGAAAATAGCCGATCTACAAGCTTACAACGCGTCACGCTGCGACGCGTTGTGAGCTTGTAGATCGGCTATTTTCAGCATGCAACCAAGAGTAAAATCAGCCATTATAACGCCATCAAGGCACCGCCAACATACATTTTAGTCGACTAAATCAACTGTAGTTTTAGTCGACTATAATCTTATGATATTTAGTCGACTAAAACTAGACAAAAACTAAGACATTTCAGATGACTAAACTATGACTAAAACTAAATGGAATTTTATTCAAAAGACTATGACTAAAACTAAATCAAAATTTGACGTCAAAATCATGTGCCCTAACGTTACCTAGCATAACATACACATGTTTTCTACATTCAAAGTAGGCTAGCTAAGCTTAGCTCGACAAGACGAGCGGAGGAGAACGTGCATCAGACACACAACACTGTCCTGCGTCGGGGCGGTCTGGTCCGCGGTCTGGTCCGCGGGGCGAAACGAGAAGAAAGAGTGTTGTACCTGTACTTGAACCAGGAAGCCATCGTTGAAGGTTCCTCTGAGGATGAAATTCTTCGACGTTCCGACTAGAATCTGTTCTCCCTTCCCCTCAGACACCGCACGAATGGTTCCATACTGCTCTGGTACCTACACAGACAGGCGCACACGCACAGAGACACACACACACACACACACACACACAGAGACGCACACGCACACACACACACACACACACACACACACACACACACACACACACACACACACACACACACACACACACACACACGCATAGACACACGCACAGACACAGACACACGCACAGACAGCCACACGCACAGACAGCCACACGCACACACATGCACACACAAGCACACCATTTTATGTTACATTCAGGTCAAGCTTTTGATCAAGATCTGCTATTTTGTCTATTTCTTTGTACATTGTTTGGAGATTTTCAAGAAGATATTTTGCCTATAATGGCACCCTAACCCACACTTAACCCATTAACTGCCAGAGGTATTTTCATATTTTTTTAGCCAGTGCCAGAGTTTTTCATTGGAAAATAAAAAGTACTCAGGAGCCGAAATATAGACTTTTTAAGTTTTAAGTTAACAAGGAAGTGGATAGGAGTCTAGATCTTCAACTAATCATATCTCCTTGGTCTTTGGGTGAAATTGGAAAAAATATATTTATTTTTTTTCATTTTTTTTTTCACTTCACGTAGATCTACGCGATTGGCACGTGGCGGCTTTAAATCGGTTCGCGTAGATCTACGTGATTGGCAGTCAAATGGTTAAAGATAATCGGGGTGATTTAGGGTCGGAAACGAACCGACCCAAGTAACGGGGGAAGGGGTACTGTACCCCAGCCGGGAGCGAATGTCAGCCATGAGTATCCTCTGGTACGTGCGGTTCAAAGATCCGATCTTAACCCTTTAAGACCTGAGGCCGATTCTACAAAATGCCTTCTGAAATTTAAACAGTTTTTTGAAAAAAACGTATGTTACTATGTCAGTGGTGCTCAAACTTTTCATGTCAAGGACCCCCAGAATGATATGTATTTGGCCGCCGACCCCAAGCTCAAAATATTGTGTTCCAGGTACCCCCAGAAGCACAGATCGGAGATCAACATTTTCGCTTTAAAACATATACATATATATTCAAAGAATTTTTCAAAAATAGCAGATCTACAAGCTCTTAGCAAGGCACTCAGTGCCGCGCTATGAGCTTGTATATCTGCTATTTTTGAATAGCCAAAGAAATCTTAAAATGACACAGATGCGTTCCCGGTCGTAATGGGTTAAAGGACGACTTCACCGCTTTTCAACCTATCTTCATATAATTGGTCCTCACTAATACTCATGATAAAATTGTACAATTTGTTTCTACTTGGTCTGTGTCTCATAGGAGGGCTGTGCACAGTCCAGAAACCTGTCTACCAGTGACATCATCGTTAGGCATGATTTTTTTTTCCAGCAAGATTTCACATTTTTTATTTAGATTTTTATTAACACGAGAACAATGGCTTCTTTTATTGCATTGCAACTTTCCAGGAATAGAAAGCCTGCAGTTTCTATTAGCTTGGATTCCCCATTGATGATGTCACTGGTAGACAGGACTCTGAACTGTCCACAGCCCTCCTCTGAGACACAGACCAAGTAGAAAAAAATTGTACAATTTTATTATGAGTATTAGTGAGGACCAATTATATGAAGATAGGTTGAAAAGCGGTGAAGTCGTCCTTTAAGAGAATATTATAAGATTCTCCCGTAGTGTGTGATGCTACCAGATGTCCAAATCGTTTTAAGATAAAAAAAAAACAAAATTCACATTTTTGGAGCTGCCAGTGACTTTCTGCATTTCTTTGATAAAGTGTGGCGCTCCCCTTCCTGGCGCCACGACTTGCGTTTCAGCGCGGTCAGCGTCCAGTGTTTCTCTGAGGGCGTTTCAAAACAGAAACGTCACGTTGGAGCCTAGACATTTATTTCCTGACTCCATGTTTATGTTGTTTCAGATCACATCTATCTGCGCTAATAAGGCATGCGGCGATAAACACGTCTTACAAGGCCTCTAGACATGATATCCAAAGCTCTTCTCTGCTCATAAACCACTTTAAAGCTCCTAAAAATAGTCGACCCCACAAGCTCCACGGCGCGTTGCGTCCGCCAACGCGCCGTGGAGCTTGTGGGGTCGGCTATTTTTAGGAGCGCGACCCAGTTTACCAGCTCTGAGAGTTTTCAATGTTCCTGCTGCTCAGTGCAGTTCAGGTTTTGCAACAGAACGTATGAGTCACATATCACAAATGTGCAGTGGTGGAAAAAGTACTCAAATTCTTTACTTAAGTAAA